>NC_092876.1:424253645-424563908 GCF_028372415.1 Notamacropus eugenii | reverse complement strand
TTTAAAAACCTAGAGATGGGGAGGTGGAATATCCTTGTAATAGATAAATATAATCAAGCAAATAAATTCATGAGTGGCCATGTCCAAAAATGTATGTCACTTTCTGAACCTTGATCCAATAATTTATCAGCAGGTGGCTTCATCCTTGTTCCTTCGGAGAAGTGGTTGATTATTGAATTATTCAAGTTTGTAAATCTTTCAAAGTTACTTTTCTTTAAAATGTCTTTTTAGAAACTGTTCTGTTGGCTCCTTTCACTTCGCTCTGCATCAGGTCATACCACCCAGGATTCTCTGAAATTTTCTCTCATCATTTCCTACAGTGTAATAATATTCCAGTACATTCCTATACCAAAGTTTGTTCAGCCATTCTCCAATTATCTCAAACACCTCCTTACATTCTAGGGAGTTTTTTTTAATTTTCATTTCTCCCCCCTGTTAAGTGCCCCTTTGAGAATCATGAAGCTTGTTCTGTTTGCAGGTATTACCTCCAAAGATTCCTTTTTAACATTCTTCTCCCACCCCTGTTTATTTTCCCATTGTTTGATGTATCTTTGCCAAATTCTGTGTATGTGTTCAACCTTGCTTTGCCAATTTCAGATAAGAGTGAGGTTTATTTGATGGCTTCTCTGCCCTCCCATTCCTCACCAACCCTCCCCTCCCTCCGTGCCTTTTGCTATGTTTATATATTCTTCACTTATGCAAGGAAAACTACTCTTTCCTTCTTTGGGAGGGGGGGAGAATCTCTAAAACTACAATATCATTATTATTTAATGCTGGCCAGGTTTTTCTTTGACATTGATCACCTTTAGTTCCTTAACTGGGGCTTTGTGCCAGGGCCAGGCTTGAACCTCTGATTTGTTTATGAATACAATAGTCAGCTGTGTTTGGTCTTACCCTGGGTCTCCTGGATTCCAGTGCTGTGTTCCATTTTCTGGTCTTAGAGCCATTTGAATCATTGAATTTCAGAATCCTGAATCTCTGTGGTGTCTCAGGATAGACTACTACAGATCTCCCAGCCCCTGGGTGCCTGGTCTTTCCAATCTGAAAGCTGCCATGGTGCTCTGGTTGCTGTCTTCCCCCAGGGCTTCCAAGGTCTCAGCTTTCTGACCTTCCCAGGGTTTTCTCAGAAAACCCTTTGCTCTTGCTGCCTCTGTACATAGAACCTTGCTGGCTACACATTTCTGTTTTCCTATGGTTGGGCTGAGAGTCTGGGTTTTGCTTGCATTGGTGGGGTTTTCTCTTTCCTATTGACTGTAGACTTCTGGTGATTTGCACAGTCATGGAGTGGAAGAAATCATTTACTATATTTTCTCCTTGGATTTTTTAATCATTATTTAGTTTGGTTCAAATTTCAGGTTTTTACTGAAGTAGATATATGGGAGATCTGGATTGTCTCTCTTCATTTAGGCAGCCATCTTGACCAGAAGTCTCTTCTATTAATTTTTTTCCTCCAAGGTCCTTAGTACTTGGCAGGTCATAATCATCTGACTGAACACTGCAATTTACAGACTTCATATGGTTTTTTTTTCCCCTGACCTCTTTTGCAATTAGATATGATTTAATTAACCCATAAGCCTGCTCACTGGTGCAATATTACTTTGCTAGTGTGATGGAAATAGAAATAGAAATAAGATTAAAATCAGAAGTCCTAGCTTTGTATCCCAGCTCTGCTACTGAATGACACTGTGTCCTCTAAGGTCTTATGCTCTAAATGTTATAATGTGTGCTCAAAGAATTAGGGAACATTAGAGCTAAGTGAAACCTAGAACAATCTAGTTCAATCCCCTCATTTTAAAGGCAAGAAAAACATGCATTTTTCTCATTCCTCATCACCTACCCTTTATTAGGCAATATTAATTTGATTTAGTTATTTGATATCACACTGAAACCTATGGAGAAACCACTGATATGTATTTGAGATAATAGATTCTCACATTTCAAGGACAATAGAGAAATACATGGAGCATGTAAGTAGGCCATAGGTTGTTACCAACAGAGATTTGCATTTACCAAGTCTAGTGCTGCAAAAACTTGATGTCTTTCCTACCAGGACTAACATGGCCTAAACAGGGTAACTCTCAGCAGATCCGACCAAGACCCAAATGCGTTCTCTATACGTGTAATATCTTCTGAATATGCCTGATCCTTCTTGGGATAATAATAGTGATATGACTAACATTTGTATATTGCTTTAAGCACTTTATATGTATTTAATCCTCACAACAGTCATGTGTATGGAACTGGCACTCTATATGAATTCAGTCCATTTGCTGTGGACACAAGTTGTTCAGTTGGCAGCCAAGTGCACAGTGATTAGAGTGCTGGACCTGGAGTCAGGAAGATCTGAGTTCAGATATGGCCTCAGTCATCCATTAACTATGTGACCCAGGGCAAGTCATTTAGTTTCCGTTTACCTCAATGTCCTCATCTGTAAAATGGGGATAATAATAGAATTGTTGAGAGGATTAAATGAAATTATTATAAAGTGTTCAGAATGGTGCCTGGCACAGAATAATCTCTCTTCAAAAGGTAGCTATAATAGTTATTATCATCCTAATTTTTATCCCCAGATTCTCAGTCTGAATTTCCCACTGCCAAGTATTCAGAGAGTGAATGTCCACCTCGATGCCACCCTTCATTATTACACAAAGTAAACACTGAAGCTTCCATCAAATAACACATTCCCCATATTATACCTAGCAAACTACTACCCTCTGCTTCCATAATCCTTAAAACTCAGAGATAACATCTGCTAAAGAGAAATTCTCTTTACCCACTACCTTTCCCTATACCATCATCCCCATTAAGGTGATTCCTTTGTCTTTTCCTTCCAAAGTACCATCTGGAGCTTCATCCCTATAGATATCACACTAATGTCTAACTTAGATCTCTTCTCATACTCTTTCCAACTTCTTGTCATAACTGGCCACCCTGTGCAGGTTACTCTTTTTCTCATACCTCTTATATACACACTAATCCAGAAGAAAATATTGGCATGTCTCTTGCTCCCCCATGCTACTTCTAGAACCTACCTTTGCCACTATTACTTAGTAACCAATTATTCTTTGAAATGTTTTATATTCATCCATCCATCCATCCATCCATCCAGGTTTCTGTTGCTATACTCTTTTGACCTTTAGGTCATTCTTGCTCCTAAAAGGAGTTCAACAGCTGACTCACGGTGTTTCTATTTATTCCACACCCTTCCTTCATACCTATGGGATTCAAAATACATGTTTATGTGTGTAGGCTAGGTCTGACTCAGACTGATCTGGCTCTTCAGGTTCAGAATTGTAATGAAGAAGACACTTATCATTGACAGGTAACAAAAGGAAGTTTACTTAGCCATAGCATGGAAAGAATACTCAACAAGGATACAACGGTTATTCATTTGAATGAAACTTTCTGGTCTGTGTCAGTCATGAGGACACACTGGTCAAACCTGAAGGAGTAACAACGAACTCCTAACTGGCTGACTTTTTGTTCCGTATCCAGCAGGAAGCTATTTTATGGCTAAGAGTTTGCCTTCAGGGCCAATTAAGTCTCAGTGATGGTTATAAGTCTTTTAAAGGAAAAACACAGCTTAACCCATGTGGAGTAGATATTGTTCTTATGATACCTTGGATTTTTTTTTAGCACCATGACCAATGGTTCATCAATCTCCTCAAATACTATGATTTACACTTTCTTCTTTGTCACACGCTGGGATTTTCATTTGATCTTGGATCTAATCATCAGATCTTAGATCTTGTCATTACCCATGACTAAGCTTTCTTTAGTGGTCTTGGGCAATGACATTTCCCTCTGATCATAATTTCCTATCCTTCAAATTTTCCTTCTGCTTCACTCCTCCTAAGTCTGTTTTACTTCTCATCACAGCCTTCAATCCCTCTAAGCCCTCTATGTTCTCCAGAGCTTGCTGTGACCTCAATTTCTGTATTTTTATTTCTCGACTCTATACTTTACAAGTTCAATTGTTCATTTTTCTCTTTCTTCACTGTTGAAGGAGGTCTAGCAACAAATTCAAATCACCTAATTTCAATTTGGCCTCCAATGATTAATGGCAATGTTTTTATTTTTTTTTATTAGCTCTCGATCTTGGTTCTATCAACCGCTATCTAAAAATCTTCCCCTCTCTTCTCAAGTTGTTCTACCCACTAAATAGTGACTTGCCTTCTATTTTATAGAGAAAATTACTCCATCTATCATGGGTACCATCATCTTTTCTTCACAATGCAAAACCTTTGTGCATTGTAATCCTCTTGATCCTCCCTACTGCAATTTCTGAGGAAGGGGGTGGTGGTAGACTTCTTTGTCAATCACCCTACTTGTGACTTCCATCCCATCTCTTCCTGCAACCTTGAACTTGTCCCACTGAACACTCTCTCATTTTCACTGTCTCCCCATCTATGGACTCCTTCCACACTGCTTGAAAACAACACATCTAATCTATCCTTAGAGAACATTCATTTGATCTTGCCATCTGTTCAAGCTATTATCCCCTGCCTCCTGCCTTTTACTGCCAAACTCCTACTACCATTGCCTCCATTTCCTCAGCACCCACTCATCTCTTAGTTGTTTGCCATCTGGCTTCTGATTCCAACACTTGACTGAAACTGTTCTCTTCAAGGTAACCAATGACCTCCAAACTGCTGAATCCAATGACCTTTTCTCTGTCCTCATTCTCTTCGTCTTC
Organism: Notamacropus eugenii; assembly: GCF_028372415.1. Classification (NCBI taxonomy): domain Eukaryota; kingdom Metazoa; phylum Chordata; class Mammalia; order Diprotodontia; family Macropodidae; genus Notamacropus; species Notamacropus eugenii. The sequence continues at coordinate 424,559,212 of NC_092876.1, read as the reverse complement.
TCTGCAGCTTTTGATTCTACTGACCACATCTTCTTCCCGGATACAGTTTCTTCTGGATTCTGTTTTCTCCTTTCCTCATCTGGAAAATGACTAGATGGCCCCTCAGGTCCCTTCCATCTCTATGACCTTATTATCTTCTTACTTGTTAGACTGTACACAGCAAACAAAGCACAGTTGACAAATTAATGTAACTACAATACACAAAGAATCATAATAGAAAATAAATAAGCATGAAGAGAGGAAAAAAATAAAATATAAGCATACTAAATGAGTGTATGGGATGTTTCTGTACCCTAAGAGTCTGTATAGTAGAAATATGAGTTGCCTCTGTGTTCATTCCTCTCCCATTCATTTGAACTAGTTTTTGGGTATATTCTATATCATCTTTTTCATTTGAAGTGTCCGTTTCTGAGTCATCTAGGTCAGCAGTCTTTGCATGACTGGTAGGAAGTCTCCCTTAGAGTTTGATGAGACGCATGTCCATCAATCTCTACTTGTTTGGTTGAGGTTCATTGCTTTTACCAGGCCCCCCATCAATCTCTCAGGCTATTTTGTAAAGAAGCATGTTTTCCAGTCTCTTCACAATGAGAGGCAGATTATCTTTGCATCAATATGCTAACTTGTGTTTCCTGGGAACACCAAGATTTTTCTGTCATCCCGTGAAGATCTTAATAAAGAATTCAGATAACACTACATCATGTATTTCTTTCAGCATTTCTATGAGCTAAAACTGTAGCTAAGTGTTGCTTATCTCTTAGGCAAGGCAGGTACTGGCTGTTAGTGTCTATAGTCTCTCCATCTTCAGAGACTCTAAAACATAAGTCAATATATATTTAAGTTTTGCCCACAAACAACAACAAGTAATGGGTAAAGTCAGTGGTATAAACTACCTGAACAGAGGGCAAATGACCCATTACTACAGATATACCTGCTCTGGTAAGAATTTGAAGTTCACACTAGAGTGAATAATTCTCAAGAAATTCAAAGAGAGACTATTGTAAGTGACTTCTACCCACAAGAAGTTATCTAAAAGCCTGAGGGCAATAGGAAAAGGGATCGCCAACAAAGCCAGGACAAGCACAGAGAGGTCTCCAGCTGTCAGAATCAGCAAGGAGCTTGTCTAGCCTGAAAGGCACAGTGGTAAGTCTGGTAGTCAATAAATACTTATTAAGTACCTACCATGTACCAATCCTTTGCTAAGCACATGGGATACAAATGAGAAAAAGAAAGGCAGTCCCTGTCTTCAAGGAACTTACAATATTTTGGGGAGGATTACACATAGAAAGCTGAAAAGCAGGGGGTGGGTAAAAAGCCAGAGAGGAAGCTACCAGGCAAAGGGGATATGGTGGAGTCCAGTTCAAGGAGAGCAGTTGGTGGGAAATGAAGAGGCAGTGAGAACATAGAGTGCCCCAAAGAGAAGTCCAACATGATCAGAAAGCCTTGGGGTTGAAGCCCTGGAAGTGACAAGATTTGTCAGTTGCCAGTAGCAACAACTAGAAACATTTAGACTGGGATATCCCAGGTCCAAGAGATCTGAGGTCCCTAGCAATTTCTCCTGAGACGAGAGAGGAACTTGAAGATCCAGTGCTCTGGACTGGAAGTTCAAGAGCCCTAATCTCAGGAGTGGAGGTCAGCACAAAACCCAAGCCACCTACGAAATGACCAAGGAGGGTTGACCCCCCCACCCCAAACTGTAGCACAGGGTACAGCCTAGCCCTGACACAAAGCCCCAGTTAAGGTAATAAAACTTGAGTGATGAATAAATCAAAGAAAATATTGACCATTATCAAAAATCATTGCAAATTGAAAGAGTGGCTGTAAAAACTGCAGGCAGAGACTCTAAAGGAAAAAAAATAACAGATTTTCCACAAGGGCTATGTGAATTAAAAGAAGTTAAGCAAGTGCTAATATATATATATAAAACTACATAGATGAATGAATAGATAAAGGCTCTTGAGAAAAGAAGTGGAAGAAGAATAAGTAGCTTAGAAAAGAAAGTAGCAAAATCAACCCAAGTAACAGACTCCTTGAAAACTAGAAGAAACTAAACAAAAACCAGTGACTATGAAGCAGTAAAACGTACTTGAACAAAAATCAAAAGATTGGAAGAATAGAAGAAAATGCAAGTTATTTGCTTTAAAATAACTGATCTAGAAATAGCTTGAGACATAATTTATTAAACAGTGGAATCCCTAAAGAACATAATTTATAATACGAAGGCTAGATACTACATTTCAAGAAATCGTCTGATGAAAACTGCCCAAATAACCACTTACCAAAGTGAAGATAGAAAGAACCCACTGATTGATTGTTCCTGAAATAATCCCAAAAGGAAAAGTCTGAAGAATGTCATAGCCAAAATTCAGAACTTCCATATTAAAGAAAAAATGGTACAAGTATCCAAAAAAGAAGCAGTTCAAATACCAAGAGTCTAGTTACAAGTTCCTTCAGAGCAGACTGTCCTTTGCTCTTCTTTGTATGAGTGCTTAGTGCAGTGTCTGCCATTTAGTAAGTGATTGCTGACTAGGTTCATTGCTGTGCCTCAAAAATTAATTGCTTGATGGTAAAATCTCTCTTATTATGTTTTTCTGAACTTATGACCTGCTAGGCAGGTTTCTGAATGACAGGAATCCTGTGTGTCCCTGGACTCACACTTACATAGCCTTTCTAGTATGGCAGAATCTGGTAGGACTTGTGCTCTGCTGGGACAGCCTTCAAGAATTCACCATCACTTCCATACCAGAATAGTACATCAGAGAAGGACCTTAGTGTTTATGGGCTCCAAAAACAAGTGTGGGGAATCACAATTTTCAAAAAAGAGTGATGAGTAAAATCACTGTCAAGTCATATTTTCCTTCTAAAGGAGGATCCTAGTGCCTTCATGATGCTTTTTATGTCCAAAGGCATCAGGGTGACCTTCATCATCTTTTGAATTATGTATCATCCTAAAGGACAACAGTCCCAGGTTGTTTTTTCCTGGAATTTTAGTCTTCATAAGAATCCTGTGTTGCTGCTAGCCATGATGATTGTTGGAGAAGTGGGGTCACCTTTAAAGGTCAATTTAATGGCTTCCCTTTTCATAATTTATATTTCATTTTGATCAGAGTTATGCTGGATAAAGAACAGCTCCTTCCAGCAGCAGTCCCTCTCCCCTTCCACCCTCAGTGGCATTCTTTTGAAGTGAGGGGTGGCACGGGTTGCAGTGTTTCTACAGATAATGTCTAATATTATGGCATGCTATTTAAATAGGGACTCCCATCTCTGGCTCAGCTCTCCTCAGGTTGCAGTGGGATAAATGCTATGCATTACAATGGTGGAGGAATAACTATCTCCCCACTATCACACCCACTGAATTAGAGGATTATTTTTCCTCTAGCATGCATCCCTTCCCTTTTGGAAGAGGTCTTCCGCTGAAATAGCTCATTTTTATATACACTTTAACATCTACAAAGTGCTTTATAAATGCTATATTATTTATTTGTCATCACAACCCTGTGAAGTCGATACTATTGATATTTCTATTTTAGAGATAAAGAAACTGAAGTTCAGAGAATTTAAATGACTTACATTATGTTAAATATCTTACCTATGTTTTCTCCAGGGCAGTGGTTTTCAAACTTTTTGGTCTTAAGATCCCTTTATATTTTTAAAAACTGGTGAAGACCCTAAGATATTTTGTTTATGTGGGTTATATTATTGGCGTTTATGTTATTAGGGATTAAACTTGATCAATTAAAAAAAATTAAATTAAAATAACATTCATAAACCCATTATATGTCAACATAGATAACACATACTTATGAAAATAAATATTTTCTAAAATATTTATTGAGAAGTGAATTTCCTTTACATATTTCACAAATCTCTGTCTTTTTTACATTTAATTTTAATTCTTTCTCAATTTACATGTCAACAAAATTTTTAACATTCTTTTTTAAAAAAATACAATTGCATATTCTTTCCCTTCCTCTCTTCCCATTCTTAAGGAAAGCATGGAATTTGATATACATTATACATGTGCAGTAATGCAACACATTACCATATTAGCCATGTTGCAAACGAAAACACAGACCAATAAAAAAAAAAGAAAGTAAAAAATATAGACTGTTTCACAAATTTTCATACTATCCTTGGGCAGGTGCCATGCTAATCTTCTCTGTTTATTCTGATTTGGGTATGCGTGCTGCCAAAGCAAGCACTCTATACATCTCTTACTAGAAGACGTGATTCTCATAGAAGCTGGATTCTCATATTTGCTTCTGTATTCAATCCCCTGTAATTTGTCATGTTGATTGGAGCATATGAAGAAAATCTGGCCTCACACAGATATATAATTTTAAAAAGGAGCTGTATTTTAATAGACAAATAGCGTTTCCATATTATTATGAAAATAGTTTTGACCTCATGGACCCCCTGAAAATGTCTCAGGGACTCCCAGCAGTCCCCAGATCCCACTTTGAGAATAGTTGCTTTTAGGATTTGCATATGACTTGGGGGTGGGAGGTCAACATGAGAGAGTGGGAATGTTTTTGTGGCAAGTACCATGGTCCCAAAATTATTGGCAGTGCTAGGTTACAAGTTCAGTTAAAATTTTATATGTAATTTAGAAACAAAAATACAAGATCTCTTAACCTTGTTTCTAACCCTAACCCTCAAACACACAGACTACAAAAAATACAAATTATTCACAAGGATGGGCATATGAGAAGAAAACTGCTGAACACGATTTGGTCTGAAGCACCAACTTTCAAGGCTGCTGGTCACCCTGAAATGAAAACTGCTTCCATTTTTCCCATTCAATAGTTACTAGTCAATAAACGTTTATTAAGTGTCGACTATGTGCCAGGCATTGTGTATGGGGGGGGGGGGGGAGATAGGAACACTAATAAAAGGAAAGTCTGCCCTGAAGGGGCTTACATTCTAAGAGAGAAAGGCAATACGCAAAAGATAGCTGAAAAGTGTAGGGTGTGGAGAGGGGGCCACCAGACAGTACCTCCTACCTTCCATGACTGTGGAACTGAAACTAAGCAGAGTAGCTTATAGGAAATGAAGACAGCTGGACAATTTTGAGCCCTCCATAGAGAGTTCTGGAGGGGATTTATTGTTCCATCCTCCAGGCTCCAGTCAGAGCAGAGAAGCACCTGAAGGTGCTTCAGTATCCAAGCTGGATCCATCTACACATTAGTGAGATTTTAGGCAATATCTCACCCTTCAGGACAAGGGCTTTTCTTCTGGAATGTATAGACTGGACTGTTCAGCCACAAGTTGGTTTTCAATGACATAGCATCCCTTGTAGCTTTCCAGAATCCTGGCTTGGAAATATGCTTTGTCTGTCTTGTTCCATATGTCTGACTCAATGTAGACATTGAATGGATCATGGGAATGCTCCAGTTTTTTGGAGCGGATATAGCTCAACATGATGCCCAAGGTAAAGAAACCAAAGAAACCAAGCACTATGAGGATATACAGGGCTTCCAACTCAGCTTCAGCACTGCGATCTACAGCACTTAAGGAATGGTTACCTCTTTGGACATATTCTTCCAGTGGTTTTGAAAGGAAGGGGTGTGAGGCAGTACTGTTACTCAGGGAAGTCATTGTTCTTCTCAGTGCCTGATAATTTTCTTCCTTAGTGATTTCTAAAAAAAAAAATAAAAAGATAAAACAAAACTAATTTTTATCCAAAGTATCATATGGGATATATATATATATTGCTGTTAGCACTATGCAACAGGATGATAGATTTTAAATCTTGCTTGTTTTTTCTTCCTTCTCTGCCTCTATCTATCTCTGACAACCTTCTGTGGGCCTAGAGAAAATATGCAGAAAACTGTCTCACTATCTTCTCTACAAGTTTAATTTCACAAATCTACACAAGATCATTTGGAAGATCTCATTGGTCATCTAGCCCAACCCACATCTGGACCAGAATCCCATCCACAACATCCCTAGCAAGGGATGTTTCCTTCAAGAAGACCTCTGCCTCCTGAGGCACCCCATTCTGTTTTTAGACAGCTCAACTGTTGAGTGATTTTTCCTGACATCAAGACTAAATCTGTCTCTGAAGTTTCCTTTCCTCGCTCCTTGTTTTGCCTACTTGGACCAAGCCCAACAAGTCCAATACTTACTTAATAAAGGCTTCAAATACTTGAAGTTAGGTCTCTTTCCCTCCCCCTGACCCTGAAGCTGGATAAAGAATTGTTGGCTATGCCACAAATGTCAACGCAAATGCCTTATTGTTCGTGGAGCCACTCCTGCTCATCACCACCACCTCATGTCGGGAGAAGGAATCTGTGACTGGTGTCATCATCTGTGCGCTAGCTCTGATTCATCATTACCACGCTACATTAAGAGACTTACTGTGAACTTCAGAGGTGTGGCATAATCCACCACATGGACCAGACTGTGAGACTTTGAGACTTAGTCTTTCTGAAGAAGGATGGAAAGGCTTAGGACTTCTGGCTTTTGTATTCTGTGAAGTATTTTTTAATTGTTATTATGTTTTTGTTTATTGTTTATTACTGATCCTTCCCCTTTCCCCCTTAGTACTACCCATTCTAGAAGGGCTATCCCATAAAAGACCTTGGTTCTTCCAAAGGGAGGGAGGAAGGACCAGACTTCACATTTTTGTTTTGTGTTTTTTTTCTCCTTTCCCTCCCTTAGAACTTAAAAAGGCCAAGGTCTCCTACTGCATCCAGGGCCATCTCCAGTCATCCTTATCTATATCTCACCACTGGACCCAGATGGCTCCAGAGGAGAAAGTGAAACTGGTGCCTTTGTACAGCCCTCCCTCAGTTAAATCCAATTCACTTGCATGTCATGGCATCACCTTCCTGATGTCATTGTCAAAGGACAAACAACAACTCTTAGTACTACCCCTGATGGAAATACTATCTATTAATTTAAGTAGTGAACAATCTTCTAGAAGATCCTTAGGATCTTGCCACCAAGTGATGGTATATAATGATAGCAATGGTTTCTTGATAAAGTTTCCCTGACTCTGGCACACCTTCCTCCTCCCCACTCCCATAACCCGATTGACTCCAGTTTCCCTGATGTAGCTTTCTGATCTAGAGGTAATAAAAGGTTCCAACTACATGTAGTCTGTCTCTTTCAGACTTGGTAGGTGACTAAGACCACATGAGTCACATATCCTGATCAACTGACCAGACACATTTCCAGAAAGAGACAAAGGAGGACTGCATCAGGAAAATACTGGTCTTATCACATATGACCAGATTTGCACTTTAGAGAGATCAATTTGATAGCTGAGTTTATTGAAGTTACTGAGGGTGGGAGTTATCCTGGCCATGGATTGCCTATATCTATGTCTCACTGCTGGTATTACCTTATTTTGTTAAAGTTACATTACCAGCGTTACTTTAACTCTTCCTAAGGATGTGATATGTATTTGCGAGAGAGTGCACCTCAAGTCTGGGGTGTGTGTATGTATGTGTAATGTTTTATACTTACTGTTTTCACCATGCCATCTTAATAAATTCTTTGATTTGCACTAATTGTGATTCTTAAAAGAAAGCTTCCTAGTAGGAGTTTGTGAGCTATACTTTTAGGAATGGATACCCACAAAGTATCCTTTAAATCTGATGATACTAACTGTTCTTTGGGGAGATAGATCAGAGGATGTACTACACTCAATACTGTCTAAGATCACATTTGGGCAGCTGGATGGCACGATGGATAGAACACTAGGCTTCAAATCAGGAAGACTTATCTTCCTGAGTTCAAAGGAAGCCTCAAACACTTACTAGCTGTGTAACCCTGGACAAGACATTAACCTTGTTGGCTTCAGTTCCTGATCTTTTAAAATGAGCTTGAATAGGAAATGGCAAATCAGTCCAATATATTTGCCAAGAAAATTCCAAAATTGGGTCTTGACTAAAATGGACAAGTAATACAATCACATTAGCTTCTATATCACACCATGGACTTAATACTGAACTTGTCCTCTGCTAAAGCCCCAGATCCTTTTCTTTCCCCAGATGAATCTCTATCTAACTACATCTTCCTCATCTTGTACTTAAAGGATTTTTTTTTAATCCCAATATAAGGTTTTACAATTATCCTTTTAAAATTTTGTCTAATCAGATTTGACTCAATATAATGTTCTAGTCAATCCAAACCTTTCTGTTATTCAGCTTGATGACTACTCCTCATAGTTTTGTGCCTTTCTCTGTACTGTTTCGGATTAGCCTCTTGAACCAGGATGAATTGTCTTGGATGAGTATTCTGTTTTGAAGACACAAGAGAGTTAGACAATGTTTTACAAAATTGGATTGCAATCCCTGAAATTGATTTGACTTTATTTCAATCATGTGTTAGCACCCTGTGCACTGAGTCCTATACTAAGCAAAATAGTGTTTCTGTGCAATTCATCTGCAGATGAGGTTAGCCTGACATATGGCCCCAATTTGGATATGACTTTTGAGTTTAAATCAGCTTACAAATGCTATAATGCTTCAAAGATTTGTAACATCTTGAGTATTTGCTCAAGGTACAGATTAAAGCTGATCTATAATTTACTGGATGTAATTCAAGATTTGTTGTGACCAGAACCTTTTGGACCAACTGATGAATTTCTCTAAACTTGGGCTTGTCCTTGGACAAGAGCATGTATTCCATTACTGCTTCATACTTGAAACCTTTCTAATATGGCAGTATCTAATGATGTTTGCACTCTGTTAGCCTAGCCATTTAGACCCCAGGGTATCTTCCATGCCACAATAAGCATTAGCATATGGTTTTAAATGGAGGCAACTGAGAAATAGTTTCCCCAAATTTCCCCACCACTTCCTGCTTCCTCATCTCTAAAATCACTTTTCCCTTAGAAGTCCTCTAAATACTTCCTTGTCTCTACTGGATGTTCCATGGGCATCTCAAAACTCAAAATATCTAGAACAGAAGTCATTTTTCCCCCCAAGAATCTCTTCCTAGTTCCCCATTTCTATTGAGTCCCCAACATTCTTAGAGTCACACTCAACATTTCCCTTTCACTTCTCCCTCACATTCAAATAATTGCCTGTTCTCATCAATTTTACTTCCACAATATAACTGGCAACTGTTCCTTTTTCTCCACTCAGTCTAGTTCACAATCCCATCACCTCTCACCAGGATTACGGTAATAGCCTTCCAACTAGTTTCCCTGCCCCTCTGACCTTTCTCCCTCTCCAATCCATCTACCATATAGCTGTCAAATTCTAAAGCACAGATCTCACTATTTCCCTCTGTGGCTCAAGAAGCTCCAGGTTCTCCGAGAGAAATTCGCCCTTGCATGTGGGATAAAATTCCTCTGTTTGGCCTTTAAGCCCTTTTTGAGCTGGCTCCAGCCTACCTTTCCAGGATTATTGCACATTACTCTCTTTCATGCAGTCTATATTCCTGCCAAATTGGTGTACTGGTCCTTCTTTCCTGTCATTCAGTTTCCTACCACCATGCCTTTGTAAAGGCTAACTCTCAAGCCTGAAATATATTTTCTCTTCAGTTCTACATCATGGAATTCCTACAGAAAAACTAGGCTGATCCCTCCCCACCCCCTCACACTCATGCAAGTACGCTTCATCCAGAAATTAGTTTTGTATCTACCTTGTATATATTTTATATTTAACTTTCAAGGTACATGATGTTTCTCCCCAATTGAATGTAAGGTCCTTAAGAGCAATGACTATTTTGGGGGTGTTTTTTTTCCTTTATATCCATAGCACCTAGCCTGTGCCTGGTACAGAATTAGAACCTAATAAATATTTATGGCTGTTCTAATGATAAGCTCTATGGAAGGTCTCAGTTCTGTGCTAATGTGATGAGATTAAGGAAACAGTTGGAGGGCTCTTAGTTTTTGCTTTTTTATTAAACTGATAATTTGCTAAACCTGTCAACAATCAGAACTTTAAATTGAGTCTCTGTGATTACTTCCCACCCATCTACCCCCAAAAGCAAAAGACCTCACCCAAAGACAAAGGGGAAGTGGAAGTGTATACTCCACCCCTTTCCAGAAGGAAGGGGGAACAACATGGAGCAAGTACAAGTTAGCCAGCTTTACCCTCCATAGTATGTCCCGCTGTCCACACACACACACACACACACACACACACACACACACACACACACACAGAGATAACATGCATACATACTTTCTTTTGTTGCTCTACTAATTTAAATACAGGATTATATACCAAATAGTTCCTTCATCAGTGGTCAGTACTCTAAAAATCATGAAACTCAGTCCTATAAACAGTGATACCAGATAACTTGCTTGACCTACTGCAAGTAACAGAATGCCTATACAACTAAGCAATGGCCTAAGCAGACAGAAAATTTTGTGTGAAACTCAGAACTTCCAATCACCCCCAGAAAGAGGGAGAAAATGGTACGAACCTTGGAAAATTTAAATAAGTTGTTCCCCAAAGCCAATGCCCTGTACTAAATATTCCCCTCTTATTCCCACACTAAGTTAATTATCTGTACTGATAAAGGACTAAAAGCTTTTAGAACAAACATTCTGCCAGAACTGGCACCTTCCTTCCTATCTTAAAATTGATTCGAAGCTTTCTTCCACAGTGGGGGATCTAGAGGAAAGGGAACTGGGCTGAGAGCCAGCAGATCTGAATTCCAAGTCGTGTTAGTCATTGATAGATTACAGGACTTGAGGGTATCTCAGCTTACTTATGAGTACAAGGAGAATAATAAATACTATGGTCACACTCACGAGCACCATTTATTGGTATATTGGGAAGTACATTGTGTTTGGAGTCAGGAATCCTAGCTCAGCCACTGATGCAGCCAAGCTAAATAATCTATTTTATCCAAGTTTTCCAAGAATAATAATGAAGAGACATTAAGAAGTGGAACAAAGAGGTGAATAAAAGGAACACCTATGTACGGAAAAGATTCAAGAAAGAGGCAGAAAAGAGGGAAGAAACCAGTAGTTTGGATGAGAATCTTACTATCTATATGAAAGATAAAGGTCTTCTTGTTTCAAAGTAACATTTGGCTCACCTACCTCATAGCATTGTTATGAGTTAAAGTGCTTTATAACCATAAAGGGGAATATGATGTGAGCTATTATTGTGTTCCTTTTTGCTAATAGTGCTAAGGTAAGGTGCTCCACCAGATGAATTAGCCAAATGCAGGGATTTTTTGGTTTTGTTTTGTTTTTGTCTTAGAAAGATACCTAGTTTTGACTTCACCATTTGGCTTTGTTTAGCTGTAATAGTTGTAGCAGTTTAGCTGTAATAAAGCCTGTGTGTGTCGGGAAATTTGTGCAATGCACATTTTTGATAAATACAATTTTATTAAGATATATAAAATCAGTAAGGATATCCCAAACTCAAAGGGGTTATTTTACAGAATTTATGTTCTTATGAATAGAAATAACTTATGTTCTTTAGAAAGAACTTGTCAACTGATTGAATTAATGAGGCTATTGACTTTATCTCCTTCTTTTCCTTTGCTATCTCTTTAAGTTTATATTACATAGGTTCCTATTCTCCACTACCTTGTATCGTATTTGTCAGTCTACCTATTGGAAGAATAATAACAACTTACATGCCTATGCTATTTTGTAGTTATATAGCACTTTAATACATAATTCCATTTACTTCTCACCCTACAATATGGTGAATATGTGTTTTATTGGATGTGTGCACTTTGTTCACCGAACAGATTCTGACCATTTATACAAGTGATCTAAGAACTTGTTTGATTCTTTACATAGTACAGAGGGCCATGTTGTTCACTAGAATTATAGGGTCACACAATGAGATATAGACTAGCCTTTAAATGGCTATGTAGAAAGTCCTTCATTTTATAGTGTGAGAAAATGGGGGCCTGTGATGTTGTGTTTACCCAAGACCACATAGCTTAGGAAGAACAGAAGGAGAATTTAAACTCAGACTCTTTGAATGTAAAACTGACGCTGCACTATCATCACACTACTATGTCTTTTTTGAAAATCATCCTTTAGTGGCCAGCATTCTGATAAACAACCTCTTCATATCTAATTATTCTGATCTTGAACAGCAGAAATGTCTGTTGCTTTTCTCTGGGTGGAAAACTTTTCAATTTGGTGGAACTTCTCAGAACTAGTACTCAGTGTTGAAATAGCTTTCCAGCACCCAGGTTCATTTCCATACCAGGATGAGGCATTAGAATAGGATTTTAAGACAGGGTTGAGTAGATGGTACAGATGTTAGAATAATGATTTTTATAAATAAATACATTAAGGTCAGAGACTTGTCCAAAGTCTCACAGTTGAACAGCTGATTCGATCAATAATTTGGAAAGGGGGAAGTATGGTATAATGAACATTAGGTCATTAAACTAAGAATCTTGAGACCTGGACTCTCTACTCTTTGTTTTGTAACTAGTTGTGTAACATCTTTAAGCTACAATTTTGTCATCTGTATATAATCTTTAATACCTCTTCTGTCAAGGAAAAACACATGCTGGAGATAAAGTTCTGCTGGCCAGAACAGAATTATTTGCTTGATTATGGCCAGATATAGTAACTGAGTCTTTAAAACCTAAGAGTCAGATTTTTTTTTCTTCTCACCTTGGAAGAAAAAAGTCCAATAGACTATGAAAAGTAAAGAAGAATATGAAGGTTTAGAAAGTGTTCCTGTACAGTGACAGGTTTTAGAATTCTCTTTTTGTCTGGTATTCAAGCTAAAGGATGAAATGGAGAGGAATCAGAAGCTAGAGACTAGAAATGAGGAGTCAGAGGCCACCATGACCTTTCTCAGTTGCAGAAAATAGGATAGTTAAATGCTAAATAGGCATGCCTGGAGCATAATAAGCTAAACTATCCCTTTAAGAGAACAGATGAGACCTTGATTTTGCCTATTTTTTCTTTTCTCTAGCACCCGGTCTTGTAGGATTTACGTGAAGTTTAAAGCTTATCTGATATTGTAAGTTTGTTTCCATACTTCTATTTAATTAATACTAATTCCTATTCATTGAATCAAAGATGGTTCTGGTTTCTGTGCTTCATTATTGTGAAAGGGAAGGCAGAAAGAAAGATGGCAGAGTGACTAGAAAAATATTCAGACACAAAAGAAAGAGAAAGAGACCACAGACTCTGAATTGTCAGAAGGAGAAGTGACTCCCAAGATGGGGGCTCCTGAGTTAAATGAGAGAGAATCTTATCATCATATTTTTATATTTAAAGTTGTGTGGGCTCCTAACCTTTCTGGGCCTTAATTTCTTTACCAATAAAATGAAAGGAATGGACTAGATGGCAATTGAGTGGTTCCTTTTGGCTCTAAAGCTATGTTCTGATCCTACGATGACATTTTTAAAGAATCAGACTATTCTATTCCATTTAGCAAGTAGGAAAAAAATAGGCATCAAGAAATGATCCAGCATTTCTACTGTGAAAGGAAGCTTGTCAGTCATACTCATTAAAACAATTTGGTACTGAGTAAGAAATAGGTTGATCAACAGTTTAGGAACACAATATACAGAAGCAAATAAATACTGTAGCCTGTTTGGCAAACTCAAAACTTTGAGGTCAAGAACTTATTTGATTACAAACTATTGAGAAAACTGGAATGTAGCAATTAGGAAAAAGTAAAATAGCAGAAATTAGGTGTAGATAAACATTTATACCATCTAGCAAGACAAATGAGTACATGATTTAGACATAAAGGTGACACCATAAACAAATTAGAGAAGCAAGGAGGAAATTGCCTTTCAGATCTATGCATAGGGGAATAGTTTATGAACAAACAAGATACAGAGGTACACAGGAGGGAAAATGGGCAATTGTGATTACAGAAAATTTTAAAGTTTTTGCATAAGTAGAACCAATGCAACTAAAAATAGAAGAGAAATAGAAAAAAATCTTTGCAGCAAGTTTTTCTGATAAAGATCTCACTTCTAAGATATATTGGAAATTTAATAAAATCATAAGAATAAAGAATAAAGGCCATTCCCCAATTTATAAAAGGACAAAGAATGTGAGTAGGAAGTTTTCAGAAAAAAGATATCCAAACACCAAAAGCCATATAAAAAAATTCTAAATCATTAAAAATTAGAGAAAATAAAGTTAAAACAACTCTGAGGTGCTGCCTCATACCCATCAGATTTACAAAGTTGACCCCCCAAAAAAAGGAAAATGACAAATGCTAGAGTACGTTACTGCATTTGGTTTATGTTGTAGCTGTGAACTGTTCTAGCCAGTCTGAAAAGCAATTTAGGACAATTTCCCAAAAGCTATTAAATTGAACATTCCCTTTGACCCAAGAATACACTTAGTAGAGTGATACCTCAAAGAGAATAAAGATGAAAAGGATGTATATGGACAAAAACATTTATAGCAGCTCTTTCTATGGTTGGAAACTGAGGAGGTACCCAGCAATTGGGGAATGGCAGAATGAGTTACAGTATATGAATGTGATTAAATTCTATTGAACTATAAAAATGATGAAGGGGAGAGATGGGGAGAAAATTTGGGACTCAAAATCTTGTGGAAGTGAGTGTTGAAAACTAAAAATATATTAATAATAAAAAAAGAATCCAATAAAGAAAAGAAGGAAAAAATGATGAATGGAATGATTTTAGAAAAACCTGAGAAGACTTGCATGAACTGAAGCAAATTGAATTGAACAGAATCAGAAGAACAATTTATATAATAACAATAATACTATAAAAACACAATAGAATCAACTAGAATTGGAGATAACTCATGATGTAACATGCTATATAGAGAGATGATGAATTTAGAGTGCAGATTTAATCTTTTTTTGTACAGTGATAATGTGGAAATTTGTTTCGCTTGACTATACATATTTGTATTTTTTTTATTTTTGCTTTTTCAGTGCGTGAGAGAAGAGGAGATGGAGAAAGTCAAGATGGTCGAATACAGGCAGCAACTCAGAGGAACTCTCCCAACATTTCCCTCCAAACAATTTTAAACAAAAAAATTTCAAATCAAATCAAATTTTGGAGTAACAGAGCCAATAAAAGGTCAGAATGAGACATTTTTTCCAGCCTAAGAAAATTGAAGAGGTCAGAAGGAAAAGTCCATAATATCACGGTAGGGGCTAGCCTGGAGCACAGCAGCAGCACAAGTGGTAGGCCTTGGGGGGTGCCCTGATCATGGTAACAGCAGTGGCAGTTTTGGGAGCTCTCACCCCAGAGATGGTAAGGGGTTTGGACAAGTGGTCAGAAAAAAATGATAGGTAACTCTTTGGGGGCACTGGGTGCAGCCGGCACTGATTAGAATCTCATTACCCTTAAGCAGTTCTGGGTCATAGTTCAAAGGCAAAGAGGAGCACTACCACTTACAGCTTCAGGAGAGCAAAAGCCCTGGTCAAAATTCCAGGGTTAAGAGGAACACTAGTGTTTGCAGCTGCAAGGAAGCAGGGGCCCTTTCTGGATAAGAACAGAGCACAGACAAGGACAGCAGTGGCCACACTTCTCCCTGGTTTATACCACCTTGTAAACATTGAAAACTAGCAGACCCCTAGAACTATCTCTGAAAACAGCAGCACAAAAGAGCCTGAAGCTTGGTACAGTGCCTCTCTAATCCCAAGTAAGCAGAGCCCAACTTTAATATAAAGTTCAAAGTCAAGAAATGGGCTGGAAAATAAGGAAATAGCAGAAAAAGAACTTGACCATAAAAAGCTACTATGGTTGCAGGAAAGACTAAAACATAATTCAGAATAAGACAACAATGCCACAACAGCTATAACCAAAGTTTCAAAGAAAATGTTAATTGGACCTACATCCAAAAAGAATTCCTGAAAAAGCCAAAGAAAGAGATAAGAATGGTAGAAGGAAAATTGGGAAAGGAAATGGGAGTGATACAAGAAAATTGTGAAAAGAGAATTAACTATTAAAAGAGGAACAAAAAAATACTGAAGAAAATAGCACCTTAAAAAACAGAATTGGCCTAAGTATAAAAAAGACGTAAAAAAGCAGTGAAGCAAAGAACTCTTTATAAAGTAGAAGAGGTCAAATGAGAAAAGAGGTACAAAAGCTCACTGAAGAAAATAATTCCTTAAAAACTGGAATTGAAAAAATAGAAGAAAATGAAAAAAAAATCAGAAAAACAACTGACCTGGAAAATAAATTGAGGGGTAATTTTAAGAATCATTGATCAACTTGAGAGCCCTGAACAAGAAAAGGGCCTAGATATCATATTTAAAGAAATTATCCAGGAAATATTTTATATCCAGAGGGTTCAATAAAAATTGAGGAAATCCACTCATCATTTCCTAAAAGAATGTCCAAAATGAAAATTCTCTGGAATATTATAGTCAAATTCCAGAGCTCCCAGGTCAAGGACAAAATACTGCTAGCAGCCAGAAAGAAACAATTCTGATATTTTGGAGCCACAATCACAATCACACAAGATTCAGCAGTTTCCATCTTAAAGGAGTGGAGGGCTTGGAAATTATATTCTGGAAGGCAAGAGAGCTAGGATTACAACCAAGAATCAAAGCTGAATATCTTCCAGGGGAAAGATGGATATTTAATGAACTAGTAGATTTTTAGTCTTCTTCAACAACAAAGGACGAACACAACAACCAGTGAGTAGACACAACTGCCTGAATAGGGACCCTACTAGCTAGGTAACTGAGCTCCTCCTCTCCTATCTGTCTCCCCTTCCCCTTCCTTCTCCTCTCCAAAGGAAGGTAAGTTGGGATGACCAGAAGATGCCCAGTTAACTTGGGTTTTACTGGCTAGATTCCTTTATTTTCTCCTCTCCTCTCCTCTCCTGTCCTCTCATCTCCTTTCCTTTCCTTTCCTTTCCTTCACCAAATTAGGCACCTGCATAAGGGCTGTCTTCTGGACATCAATTGTGATTATCAATAGTAACTGTTGTTGTTTCCTTCCCACTCTGATGTCTTCATTTTTCTTTGCCTCATTAATGGCTACTTCTTAAACTAGCCTATTCAATGAATGACCCCACCCCAAGTGAATACCAGAATAGACCTTGGCCTAAAGGGGCCAAGGTCTCCTACTGCATCCTGGGTCATGTCCAGTCATCCAGATAAATATCTGGTCACTGAACCCAGATGGCTCAGGAGGAGAAAGTGAGGCTGGTGACCTTGCACAGCCCTCCCTCACTCAAAACAAAGTCAAGAGCAAATCATGTCATCATTTTTCTGATGGCAACAAAGGACGTACACAACAAGATTTTTCTAGCATCCCTGATGAAGAGATCAAGGCTGAATAGAAAATTTGACATTAAATAAAAGATTCAAGAGAAGAATAAAACAGTAAACATGAAAGAGTAATCATAAGAGACTCAATAAAGTTAATTTTTTTATATTCCCATGTGTGTAACTCCTAAGAACTTTGTCATTGTTAGGACAGTTAGAAGGAGTCTCTATGAACAGAGCACATGAGTGTGACTCCATTATGTTGGGATGATGTCTCCAAGAAAATAAACAAAAGAAGGGTTGAGAAAGAAGGATGCACAAAGAGAAGGGGAAGAAAGAGAGAGAATGGTGGAAATTTTCTCACTTAAAAGAGGAGTACAAAGAAGAACTTTTATTGTGGAAGGGAGAATGGTGTGGTGGTAGAGGGCAATATTTGAATCTCATGTCAGAATTAATTCAAAGAAGGAAGAATATATTATCTATCTGTATGTATAAATGTATGCATGTATATGTATATGTAATTTGTATATATGTATATATATTATATATGTATATATATACACACACATATATAGTAGAGTTGGGCATAGAAAGCTGTCTTAATCAGTAGAAAAATGGGAAAGGAAGGGGTAAAAAGTTGAGAAGATGATAACAGGGAGAGTGGATTGAGGGAGGCAGTGGTCAGAAGCAAAACAAACTTTTGAGGGAGGACAGGATAAAAAGAGAGAGAAAAATAAACAAAAGAGAATAAGATGGAGGGAAATAAGATTCGTAATCATAAAACTGTGAATGGGAACACGGAGAGCTCATCCATAAAATAGAAGTGGATAGATGAATGGATTAGAAATCAACATCCAACAATATGTTGTTTATAAGAGACATGGTTGAAATTGAAAGACACACAAAAAGAGTTAAAAGAGGGAGATGAAGCAGAATCTATTATGCTTCAGCTGAAGTAAAAAAAGGAGGGGCAGCAATCATGATCTCAGACAAAGCAAAAGTAAAAACAGGCCTAATTAAAAGAGATAATTGGAGAAACTACATCTTGATAAAAAGTACTATAAACAATATAATATCAGCAAGTTCTCTCATAAAGGCTTCATTTCTAAAAATATAGAGAATAGAGCCAAGTTTATAAAAATAAGAGCCATTCCTGAATTGGTTTACAGAAAAAGAAATCAAACCTATCTACAGTTATATTAAAAAATGCTCTAAATCACTGCTGATTAGAGAAATGCACATTAAAACGACTCTGAGGTACCACCTCACACCTATCAGATATGACAAGTGTTGGAGGGGATGAGGGAAAATAGGTGCACTAATAAACTAACTCCTGGTAGAGTTCTGAACTGGTCCAACCATTCTGGAAAACAATTTGAAACTGTGCCCGCCCAAAAGGTCATAAAACCATGAATACTGTTTGACCCAGAAATATCACTACTAGGTGTATATCCCAAAGAGATCAAAGACAAAGGAAAGGACTATATGTACAAAATATATTTATAGCAGCTCTTTTTGTCGCAGTAGAGAATTGGAAACTGAGGGGATGTTCATCAGTTGGGGAATGGCTGAACAAGTTGTGGCATATGATTGTGATGAAGTAATATTGTGCTATAAGAAGTGATGAGGGGGATGGTTTCAGAAAAAAAAAATGGCAAGACCTATTTGAACTCAAGAAAAATGAAATGAAAAGGACTGAGGAGCCTTACACATGGTATCAGCAATGTTGTAATGATGATCAACTGTGAAGGACTTGGCCACTCTGGTCAATATAATGATCCATGAATTCCAAGGAACTCATGATAGAAAAATGCAATCTGCCTCTAGAGAGAGAACTGATGAACTCTGAGTGCAAATTGAAGTTTAATTTTCTCATTTTATTTATTTATGCCTTTTTTGATATGGTTGATGTGGAAATTGATTTTGTATGATTTCACATGTATAAGTGATTGCCTTCTCAGTGAGTTGGGGAGGGGGTGGGAGGGAGGGAGAGAATTTGGAACTAAATTTAAAAAAGAAAAGAATGTTAAAAATAAATAATGGCTTTTTTTTTTTCCGCTCCACTCCACAGGATCCAGAAAATTATTGGGCTCAAGCAAGTTTAGACCCTGATGCTAAAGCAGCTGAAGCCTGGACATGGTCTAAAATAGCTACATTTTGCATGAAGCAAACTGGAAATCAGAAACTGAAAATCATCCAAAATGGCTTCCTTTAGATATACATTCAAATCAAGAGAAAAAGTAAGAGCAACAATGTTCCCTTTGCAATTCAACTGATGAAGCAAGGTGATGTTCTAGCTCAAAGCCGATCTAAAGAAGACAATCTTCTCCTCCTGGGAACTTATCACTTGAATGAGGGTGAAGAGATAAGTTTGCTCTGGAATGATAAACATTTCAAGAATATTGAGAAAAATTCCACTAAGACCTATTGGGAGATTTTGCGCATTCCATCTTACAACTCTTAGGACCCTGACCCTCACTTTCCCCACCCTTCAGAAAAACAGTGGACTTCAGTGCTAATAGTTTGCCTGGCTGTGTAAATCAATGCAAACAAGTCTTCTGCAGGGTGATGATAGCCTTCTCCTTCCTTCTTTTGAAATACTGGTGTTTGCTGTTCAATGAGGTTATGACTCAGAGGACCCAGATCTGAGAGGGAACTTCTTTGCAGAAGAAGAATAGATGTTCTGTTAGAGTATGGGTGGTTGGAAAAAGGGGACTCCTTAAGGAGTTTTCAGCTGAGTTTTCATTTTCCAAGATCTTCTTAGATTTGGCAGTAAGAAGTCCTAATGCAAAGGAGATGTTGGCACAGCATTCCAAAGTCCAAAGGAGGCAGCCTCCCTGGTCTCATTCCCATGCTTTGGGAACCATCCACTACTCACAGAACTCTGGTGACTCCAATCCCTCTCAGAAAAAGTGGTAGGGTCAGCCTGGAAGGGTAACCCTACAAACTGCCAAAGTATATCCTACCTAAGAAGTGGCCCTTGACAGAACAGAATGCTATTCACATATTGACCAGAGTGGAAGCCTTTGGGACAGAAACACAAACGTCCGTGATAGATTGACCCAGTCGCACTTTATATATAGGAAGTTAGTGATATTTGCCTTCCTCATACTCAGGACACATAGCTTTAAAGGAGATCATGGAGTGGAGGGATGATTCCTCATCTTCAGCCAGGGCTCTCTCATCATTCTACAGCTAGAAGAAATGTGAATGATGTGACCAAAGTGATCAGGAGTTGTTCACACCACCATGTCTCTGTCCCTTTACCTGCTGCCTTTCTTTAGCCTTCTAAGGGTCCATAGACTGAGCATAGAAGAAGTCTCTTCATCCCTTCTTATCTGCATGGGGAATAACTAGACCACTTAGGAGATGCCTTTCTTTTGATGAAGTTACAATTCTCTGCCTCCTATTTCCTGGTGGGGAAATTTCTTGTGCAGGCCCTGCACTCCCAACTAGTCACCTTGTTTATCATTTGTGTATTAGTGTAGGAAATGCCTTCTCCCAGCTCAAGGCAAGGACTTTGGTGCCTTCTAACATGCTTTGCCCTTGTCTCCTTCACTCTGTGCTCTGATAAAACAAGAGACAAACATGAAGCTATCAACCTTCAACCTTGCAAGGTCTACAGTGATTAAAAAGCTATGTTCTAAGACAACTTGTACATGCACACTACACATGTATATGTATATATATTATATATTTATATTACTCATTATACAGTCAGGGGGATGGACTGCACTAGACAGTTGTACCAAGTTCAAATGCAGGAGACCCTTTCTTTTCACCTGTATACTGGAGAGACTTGGGTCCAAGGCTTGAACACTGTATAACTATTTCCTATATTTGAAAAGTTCCTCAGGAAATTACAGTTGCTCAATTTGTCTAAATTGCTGTGATGTTTGCTACTGTTGTGTTTGTTCAACTCTGCTTTCCATACATAAACTCATCCCTGTGCTTGCCCCGCTACCCCCTTCCCTGTGGGATGAATGTGATAGCCTCTTAGGGGCCCAGCCTGGGCCAGCCAGTGGTTAAGGAGGTGGACCTTCTTCACCTAAACCTAGTGATTGGGTATGGAAAGTTGTGAAGCCTTTCTAGTCATTAATTCTGCTTTTTGATATGTGCTTTGATATGTGATTCATTCTGTTCAAGATCAACTGAATGCTCTGTAAATCTCTAATAAAGCGCATATTGGCCACTGGAAAAAAAATATAAATAAATAATGGTTATTTTTAAATGAAGAGGAGTTGAGAGGGAGAGAAGTTAGAACTTAAAATTAAATTAAAATTTTAAAATATATCAGAAAAAAAAGGCAGCTTCTCGGAAGACATAGGTTCATATCCCACATCTGACAAATACTAAATATGTAACTCTGGACAAGTCATTTTTCTTAGACTGTAAGTTGCAGAGTTGTTGCTAATCAGAATTGCTGCCCTTTTAGCCACCCTCCCCCTCAAAAGCTAAAATAAATGCAGGCTTAAAATTGCAGTTTGCTTGTGGGTGGGGTTGGGTTTTTGCTGGTCACTCCGTGGTTCTGCTTTACAGAACTACAGAAATACCCACTATTCAGGAAAGGGGACGGGAGGGGTGGGAGAACAGTGACCAGAGAATAGGCCCTGATAGAAAGAGAAAGAAGAGGAGTGGCTATCCAAAGCGGGCAATGCTCATCTTTCATGGACAGCAGTCAGAGAAAATGGAGAACACCTTGCTTCTTGTAGCTGTCCAGTAGAATAGTTTCACCTTATACAATGGAAAATAAAGGCATTGAAGTAGATAATCTCTAAGGTCTCTCCCGGCTTTAAAATCTATTATTCTTTTCAGTTGAAATACTAATTTATCAGACCAAATATACTCTTATATCCAATCAGTTGCTGTTTCTTTCTACTTTCATACCCCTCTCTCCATTCATATACTTATGACCCTATTTTCAGGCCTTCATCAATTCTCGTATAGACTGCTATAATGTCTCAAGATTGGTCTCCCTGATTTCAGTCTCTCCCTTCTTCAAACCATTTTTCACCATTCTGTACTCCTCTGGACCTCTCCATCATGTACCAAGAAAATTTTTATCGTGTAAGATCACTTAGGCTTTGGAACTCCCACCTCATCAGTATTTCGGGGTCCCTCCCTCCTTCTGATTGGAGGGTGGAGATCTCTCAACCATTTAAAGAGGGCATCCAAGCCAGCCAGTTCTTCATTTTCCACTCAGATGAACTCCTCTGGACTTCTCCATCATGCCTTCACTCAGTTTTCTTACCCACCTCCCACTCTATCCCCTCATCTCTGCTTTCAGTATTTTCCTCCATTAGACTGTAAACTCCTGGGAGGCAATGACTGTCTTTTGCCTTTCTCTGCATACCCAGTGTAAAGCACAGTACCTGGCACATACTGGGCCTTTAATAGATGTTTTATTAAATATCTGATAATATAATCCTGCTAAAGTACAAGTCTGGCCATAAATATCATTCCCAGTTCAAAAACTCATTGCATGTAGAATAAAATACAAATTTATTAGCCAAGAATTTAAAGCTCTCTGTAATCTAAGCTAATTTCATGTTAGAATTAATTCTCAACATTCAAGGATTTACCTGTTATGACTTCAAGCATTCAAGCAATTTTATTAGTAATCTCATTTTTCACTTTTCTATCGATAACTACACACATTCCCATTTATGCTCAGCAGAGAAAAAAAAATGAGAGGCTGCATGCTCACAAGCTTGTGGAGTGGTTGGCAGTGTTTTGCTGGTTTTAGTCGCCCTATCATTGTAAAGAGTTCCCTGGGCATTTATTGAATATTGTTTGCATTTAAATCTCAAGTTTTGTGTTGCAATTATGCTCCCAAAGTGTTGTACAGGTCCTTTGGGTTCTAAGTCCAAGTGTGCAAAGTCAGTGATGCAGCTTGGTGAGAAAATAAAGATGTCAGATAAACTTCGAAGGGAATGTCCACAGCTGCTGTTGGCCCAATCCACTAGCGACATTCAAGGTGTCGGTCCCATCATGGATGGCAGCCTCAAACTTAAATATCAACTTTTCCTGCTATGCTCCCATACTCTGAGATCCTGAAAGAGCTCAAATGGTACAGGAAGCAGATGTCACTGACCAATTATTTCAAGCCGGTTCATCCTTTAACACCTCCAACACCATCCACTAGTTGTGGAGGACAGAGTGTCAGAGGTGATGTTTCAGTCTTCCAGCAGCAGAACTGAAATCTCAGCAACCTCTCTCTTGGTTTTCAAAAGGTAGCCAAGGTTGAGAGCTTTATGGCAGTATAATATATAGTACAATAGCCTCACACCACCATCTGACACAATGGAAAGTAAAACAGGTTCAAAAATATAGGTTATAGGTTAAAAATATATAGGTTTAAATGTTTTAGTTTTAAGAATTTCATTTCCTGTACAGTATTTATGGTCCTGTAGGTTTCATGTGACATGAAAAGTGAAAATTGTCTGAAATCTTTTTTATTGGTGTTAACATAAAAGGTCAGAGAATTCTAGGGAATTACTAGTGAGAAAAAATGTCTCTCATGTTATCAATTTTATTTTGTATGCTGCATTTTATGGGATATTTCACAGTTACTATGCTGGGAAAAGTGCATATTATCAAAATTGATGTTTTGTTATAAAGAATTGTATGCAGAAAAGGATATTTTCAGCAATCTCAGCAAAAGATTACAGTTTTTGGCAGTCTGGTAACCTCATCCCCTATTTTCCATGTTTTTTAATTTCACTCCATTTTCTAAGAACATAATTTCCATGAAAGTCAAGGATTGATTGTACTTGTCTTTATGAATATGATGTCCCAGCTGGTCTGCTAGATACTACTCTCTAAACTCAATACTCTACCTTTTGTCACCATAAATTCACAGCAACAGTCTGTCATGCTTGGAATGCATTCCAACCTTATCAGGGGTAGTTAGGTAGAGAAGAGGATAAAGCACTAGGCCCTGGAGCCAGGAACATTTGAGTTCAAGTTTGACCTCAGACAGTAGCTGTGTGAGTCATTTAACTTCTGTTTGCCTCAGTTTCCTCATCTGTAACATCGGGATAACAATAGCATCTGCCTCCTAGATTTGTTGTGAGAATCAACTGAGCAAATAATTGTAAAGCACTTAGCACCATACCTGGAACATAGTAAACACCATATAAATACTTGCAGTTATTATTGTTAGCTCTCATCTCCATTTATCAGAATCCTTGTCTTTTCTGGAGGCATAGCTCAAGTGACACTCCCACTGCGAAGCCTTCCTTAATTTCTCAGTTATCAGGGCTATATCCTTCCTTAATTTTCCTTTCTTCTTAATATTCAGTCATTTCAGTTGTTTACAATTCTTCATGATCTCATTTGGGGAAAACCACTGGGGAAGTTGGCCATTTCCTTCTCCTTCAGGAAACTGAACAATTTTCCTGGTACCATACTTATTCGTGTACATACTGTATACATCCACTAGGATGGAAGCAAGGGGCAGAAGAGGGAGAAGTCAGTAAGCACAGTAACAAAGGCATTTGCACCAAAGATAAAGCTCCTTTTGTGTGGAGAATGGATGACAGCAGGATTCCCAAAGAGGTTCTGTGTGGGTGATAAGGCGAGGTAACTGCAAGGGGACAAAAAGGAGAAAAAAGCACCTAACTTTACAGGTGTCCATGAAAAAGGCCCATTTTTCAGGGATGTGGCCTCATAAACCAGTTTGAGTAGGCCATACTCTAAAATTATGGGTCCTTGTAAATAGAAATCCCCAATCAATTAGCAGTCAAAGGAAAATTGTAGCTTTAGCTCCAAATCTTCATGAACATTCATGATCTTCTGGAATATAAAGGGGCACTGTGATAGAGTGGATAGAATGTTGAACCAGGAAACGTGGGTTTGAATCCACTTGTAGTGTAGGCAAAAGGTTAGAGCACTTGACTTCTTACTTGATTCCAGCTCTATGACAAAAAGGTGTTTTTCATTCTGGAACTGAGAATTTCTCTGGTCTTTACACACCCCTCAAAGAGAGGGTTTAGACCCTAAACCTTGTAGAGTCTGATGAACCTGATGCTTATATATATATATATATATATATATATATATATATATATATGTATGTATATAAACAAAAACATTTCTTCTGTAACATCTTTCAACAGACCACAAAAATGGTACCTTGTATAGGTGTGATCTTTCTTTAAGAAAACCATATGTATGAAAATCTTAACTTATCAAAGATAAATGTTAGTGTGATCACTTACATGATAAAAGCACGTCCCTTCCAATAACGAATTCCCTCACAACCTTCAATAATGTTTGGATACAAATGACACACATTTAACTATTCAAGAGCACATCTGTTTCTTTAAGCAAGGTTCACAATATCATCAAAACTATTTTCTTCTGAAATTTCTCTGTAGAATAAGTTATGCTTGCACTCAAATTCTTACATCTGTTTATAGTCAATATAAATGGAATGGACCAAAGGAAAGTAGAAGGAATTATTTTCCCTAAAATTGGAGACACTGAGAGGAAAGCCTGTCCCATCTTTACCAGGCAGACACCGCCAGTTAAAGTAATTGTTTGTTGACAGTAAAAGCTGTTTCCCTAGCATTTTGGTAGATTATAAATGTTTGGGTAAATAACCACTGAGCCATCCATTTTTCTCAACTGTGATTCAAATATACATTTGGCCATTTCATATATAATACTCTGGAAAGTCTAAGTAAATCTGTCATAAATGATAATATGGGCAGCTGGGTTGTGCAATGGATAGAGTGCTAGACCTGGAGTCAGGAAGGCTGATCTTCCTGAGTTCAAATCCAGGCTCACTCACTTACTAGTTGTATGATTCTGTGCAAATCACTTAATATTGTTTGCCTCAGTTTCTCATCTGTCAAATGAGATGGAGAAGGAATGACAAACCACTTCAATATCTGTGTTGAGAGTACCCCAAACGGGGTCACCAAAAGTTGGATACATCTGAAAAAACAACAAAATAACATCTTTTTTATACATCCAGGACTCAAATTTACCTACTTATTATTATATTATGTGAGTTCCATGACTGCATAATTTCCTTTGTTTTCCTTTGTGTTTCCTATTTTGTATTTCCTATTCCATATATTTTGGTCTCAATCTTTGATGTCATTAATGTAGAGAAATTCTAGTGTGAAACCTCCCTCCCTGCAGGCAGGCATCTGATCTACAACTTCTAATCTAAGGGAGTTATCTGGAGCACTGAGATTTGTCCAGGATCATTTTCACAGGGGTACCCCAAAGTTTTAGTGCAGTCTTAAGTTTTAGCAGCTTAGAAAAGTGAGACTAGAACACATCTCTCTGATTTTAAGGCCAACTCTCAATACTATGTATACAGTAAGTGCTTAATAAATGTTTGCCAAATGAATAAATGAAGGAACGTCAAGTTCTTGTAATGTTTCTGGGACTGGCCCAAGAGTCCTAACTTTCTGTACCACCTGAAGGGAGACTTTCTCTTGCAATGTCCCTTTGTCACTTACTTTTAAAATAATGCTAAGACAATTGCAGCTATAACCCAATTATAGGTTTAGAGGTCATTGACCCTAGAGGACACCTGGTCCAACCTTTTCATCTTTACAGATGAGGAAACTGAGGCCCAGAAAGGTGAAATGACCTGTCCAAGTACAGAGAGGTAACAAGTGGCAGAACCAGCATTCAGTCCTAGGTCCTCTGACTCTAACCAGCATCTTTCCCAGTGTCATAATTAGGATGATGCAATTCAAAGGAGCTGTTGATGTCATCCAATCTATCCCCTTCTTTTCTGAAACTGAGTACCAGAGAGATGAAGATAGGTCAACAACACACAGCTAGTTGTGTGGCAGAGTGAGAGGAGTGTCTAAGTTCAATCTTCTGGGTCAGAAGAACTATTTTTTTTTCCCAGTCCAAGGTTTCCACTGAGGTTCTGATATTCATTCTATTGTTCCTGAAACTGTAAAGTGAAGGTAGGCATACAGAGATGTTTCTGACCAATCTCCCTAGTATTAGGTTCCACCGGGTACATGCTACATGGAGATCTGCAAAGACCGTAAGGTGCTTCCTTCTTCCCCAAGAAGGGAAGTTCCAAGCTGGTGAATTTTCTAAGAAAAGTCATAATCTCTTAGTCAATCAGTCAGTCAGTCAGTCAGTCAGCCAATAAGCATTTCTTAAATTTATTTTGTGTCAGGCATTATGCTGAGAGCAGAGGACATGAAAAAGGCAAACATTCAGTGCTCTCAAGGAGCCTACATTCAAATTTGGGAGACATGCAAATAACCAAGCACACACAACATATATAGTGTGTGTGTGTGTGTATACACACAAATATACACATGTATGCATGCATCTATATGTTGAAGAATGCAGAATTTGAGTCCAATCTTGAAGAAATCCAAGTAAAAGTAAGAGATGGAGATGACGAGACAGAACATGCTAGTCATAAGGGGCAGTCAGTGTAACGAGAACAGTGGCTAAGAGAGAGGGCACAGAGGCTGTAATATATATGTCTTTCCTTCAACTTTTCTTCTTTCCCTTCTGTTTCCTGCCCTTCTGGATTTATATGGTACAGTTCAGCATCTTTAATGGACACTTGTGTAAGAGTCTGTTTCAATAAAAGAAAGCACTGAATATTTTAAAAGAAAACAAGTTACACTTTCAAGTATCCATATGGCGACTTAATCTCCCACCCCCAAAGCTACCTAGCAGAAGCTATTGGGGGCGTTTTTTAGTGAACAGATAAGAATGGTTTGTATTCGGATTGCTCTGAAACACTAAATCAGTTTACAAGGAATGCTTAAAACAGACAATTTTAAACCTTAAATCTAGGTAAGTGTTTTCCCCATCTTAAGAATGAATTTGGCTGAACAGAGGTGAGTGTTAACTTAGTCCCGGTCAAGAGACCACAATTCCACATTCAACCATTCTCTCCTATGAAACTGTTAAGATTTGGGGGCGCAGCTTTTCAAGGCACAAAACCCCCTACTTACCTAAATATATCCCAGGGGAAGGGAGCTGAGGGGACAGGCAGCTTTCTGGTGGAGCCCAGGGCAGCTGGGATCAGAGGGAGCAAACCCTTCTCAGCCACGCTCCCTGCTCTGGCAGGTGAAGGGCAGGTGTAGGGAAGCTCTTTCCGCCCCCGAAGTGGTTTCTAGGGAGCCGCAGGCCCCGCCTCCTGTCGGACCCTGCACCTCGGCCCCGCCCACCTGGCTCTGGGCACCCAGCCCAGCTAGCGCATCTTCCGAGAGACCCCGCCAGTGTGCTCTGCTAAATCAAGCCTCCGGCTTCGCTGCGCGACCTTCCTCCATCCTGATCGTCCCCGGCTGACCAAGCGGGCTGCCTCCCCCTTCGCCTCCCCCCCCCACCCCCGTCTGGCCCACCCTGGACCTTGTTCTTTGACTTTGTGCGCCCCAGGAGGTAGCCTGGGGCAGTATTCTAGGCACGCTCTGTGATAAAGGGTGAGACTTGCTTTTTCCAAGTCCTTGAAGACATTGATTACCTGGAACTCTCAAAATCAGGCCACGGACAGCCAGCCATATACACTGGATTTCTGCACGAAACAGTAAATAAAACGCTTTAGCTTTGTCATGCTCTGACTAGGGATCATTAGAAACCCTGCCCGAACACAGTGGGACCCTGAAGTCTAAAATATAATTTCAAAAACTATCCAAGTAACCATCTAATTTGCAAGACGTTGCAGAATCCTTGATGGGATCCCTGTAGATTAAGAGCTGCTATATATAACTCTTCACTCTCTCGTGCTGAGATCCTTGGAAAACAGGAATTATTTTTCCTATTCATATATTCCCCTGTGGTGGAAATTCAGTGCAATGTATAAATCGAATCTGCTGACAAATACAATATTATTTTTATAGAAGGAAAGACCAACCTTCCAAAAGGTTAAGAAACTTCCACAAGATTTCAGCTAGTAGTGGTGCTAGAAAAGCAATCCAAATGTCTCCAGCAACTCTCTGAGCATGCTTCCCATATTCTTAAAGATCCTTTGTCTCAACCCTTTCCTTGAAAACCTCTTGGAGAGGCAGAGATGTGAGGGCGAAGGACTGAGTTGAGGCAGTTATCCTGTCCCACTAAAATTAAACTTCACATTCTTACCAACCATTAACAGAAACAAATCAAACATAGATTGAAATGCATTCTTCTCTTCTCCCTAACCTCACCCCTCTCAGAAATTACTGATCTTTCTATTGTTTTCATTAGTTTTTTCTTATAAAAGTTTATAAGATATGCTAACTATAAAGAAAATTGGCATATGTGACCTTCAACTTAAACACTCTTTTCTTCTCTAAACTGTTTTCTCCGCCGTCACTCCCAATGGACAGAAATAGTAGACATTTCATTTAAAAACCATACAAAAAACTCTCAAACTTAAGACTTCCCAGTTAATATTTGTTAGATTGCATTGCTGTTGAATGCAATCTACTTTGTGGTGCCTATTCAACATCTCCCCCATTCCCCACCATCATACACCTTTAGTGGTCATTCCCTGCCCCATCCTCCAGGGTCCTCTGTTTTCAATCCCTAGTTGTTTTTTTTTGGAGGGGGGGCCTAATAGGAAGGGATCGGCAGTCACTGCTGGCCCCATTCTGCTTTACTATCTTTGGTCAGGAAACTGGGAAACTAGCCACTGCACCGTGCCTAGTCTCCAATTCAACAGACAGATAAACATGTAGTGTTCAAGGCATTATGGTAGGTGCTGAGACAGATATAAAGTTAAGTAAGATGTGGTTCCCCAGCTTCTTAGAGCTTATAATCTAGTGAGGGGACATGCTCTATGCATGAATGATAATAATAAAATTAAATCTAAGTGAATAAAAGTGGTACAAAACAAAGTGGCATATCAAGTCCAGGAGAGAAAGGACAGAAAGCTACCTCTGTACCAGGACACTGTGGGCTTATACAGATGGAACTAGTTGATTTGGAGCACTGGAATTCCATTTTTTCCTGTCCTGTTCCCCCCCCCACCACCACTTACCCCTCATTTGCTTGTAACGACAGTTACACCCAGAAAGGTTACTTCAGTTACACAAAATTCTGTTAGTGAAATTACATCATTGCCCCATTCATAATTCTTGTCTTGTTAGGGTTCTTCCTGTTGGTAGACTGAACTTTCAGAGCTCTTGCTTTTGAAAAGTGGAAGGATCTCAATTTTGGATATTGTTATATTTTCACCATTTTATTTTATTTTGTTTTTCTTTTGTCTTTTAAAATAAAGCTGTATAAAGCTTGTAGATTAAACAGAAGAAATGTCTAAATTTTTTTAAAAAGCTACCTCTGGAGTCAGGAAGACCTGGGTTTAGTCCAGCCTCTGATACCTACTGGATGAGTGATTTTGGGCAAGTCACTTACTTTAGTGCCATGGGCAATTCTCTAAGACTAAATTGCAGGGAAGGAGTTTCCTAATCTGTAGTGTTCCTGTGCCATTGAAAGTAACAGGGTCAGTCCCTATGTGAAGCTCAAATGGAGAAAGGTAGTTACCAACTGGGAGATTAGAGAAAGCTTCCTGGATAAAGTGGCTTTTAAAAAAGATGGTTAGAGATTCAACACACGGAGGAAAAAAAGGGCTTTCATTTATTCTTTTATTGCATTTCCTCAGTAACAAAAGAAGCTCTCACTTTTGATGGGGTTCATAGGTAATAATGCTCCTGAGTGTAACAATACACTCATGGTTTCTCTTACTTGTCAAAGGGAAAAGTGATTTATATACCGTCTCTCTCCTGGTGCCCGGGGGCTCCATTCTGACCTCACTGTAGACACAGGAATCATTCAAGGCAGGCACTCAGAAAAAAATCTATTAAGACACGCAACAAAGCACAAAAACATATTATTTGGAAAGGTAAAGGACCAAAAGAATGGAAACCACCACCGCATGATCCAAGCACTTCATCATCAGAACACAGCTGCAGCTGGAACCTGGTCGGATGCCTGAGTGATATATAAACTAAAGAGAATAAAGTAAAACTGGTATGTGATTGACTGAATTTCAAGCACTAAACACCAGGAAATTGAAATAGAGTCAGAAATAGAGATCACCCAGATGGAAGCATATCACAGCTTAATTCTTCTTACCAATAAGTATTAAGAATTTAAGAAATATACTCTAAGATCGTCACTGATTTTTTTTAAAGGACCCATAAACACTAAAATATTTATATGAGCACGTTTTGGGGTAGCAAAGAACTGGAAACAAAGTAGGTATCTATCAATTTGAGAATGACTAAACAAATCATGGTATGACTCTTTAAATATGATGAATACAGAGAAGCCTGGGAGGATCTTCATGGTCAAGTGCAAAGTGAAGTAAGCATACTCAAAAAACCTAATAATCAAAAGCACATGTGGCAAATGTAAAAAACCCTGAGGAAGAAATAGAAAACACACATATCTCATTCCCTTGCAGAAGTAGGAGGTCTATGGGAGTGAAACATTGCATGTATCTTCAGACTTGTTTTTGAGGCATTGATTGGTTCTACTGATTGAAGGTATGGGATGATGAAAGAAATTTGGGTAATGTTTTAAAAAAGTATGAGTAAATTTTAGTTTTTAAAAAAGAAATTAATAGAGAAATATTTCTCTAGTGTAAAGTCCTTTGCAAACCTACCTAAATGAAGGAAACCTTACTAGTATTTAATCCAGCTTCTAAAAAGCAATGGTCTCCCTCTCCTCTTTAATCCAAAGGCTAAGTCCTAATACTTTCTGTCAGAAAACTATACAAAGTTTAAGCACAAATTCTAAAACTCCAGAAAATGAAAGAAGGGTGGTGACCAGACAGAATGTGCAATACATTAATCAAGTTCGGAAAGGATTCTTTAGCATGCACTGACATTTTAATTGACTATCATTGTGTTTGAAGAAGCAAATTGTTAACCGATCTATTCCTAAATTTGTAACCCTTGCTCAATCTTGACTCTGAAATTTTCTTTGTTCAAATATATGTAATTTTTAATTTCAAAATAACTTTTTTGAGTGATTTTTTTCTTTTTAAAAATTCTTTTAAAAAAATTAACATTTATTTTCTCTCCTTCCAATTGAAAAAAGAGAGATAAAAACTTTGTAAAAATATGCATAGTCAAGGAAGAAAAATTCCATTATTGGCCATGTCAAAAACAACGTGTTTCATTTGCATGCTTCGTCGTTGGTCTTCTGGAATGTTCTTGGTTACTGCATTGATCAGGGTTCTGAAGTCTTTCAAATTTGTTAATTTTTCCCAATTATTGTATAGACAGGATTCTGGGAAGATGGCAGATTAGGTCAGAAAATTCCAAGCTTTCCAGATTTCCCCCACAAACAAGTCAAAATAGTGCCTCAGGATTAATGTAGAGACAAAAGAATAAACAAGA
Source organism: Notamacropus eugenii (assembly GCF_028372415.1). Taxonomy (NCBI): domain Eukaryota; kingdom Metazoa; phylum Chordata; class Mammalia; order Diprotodontia; family Macropodidae; genus Notamacropus; species Notamacropus eugenii. Next base: position 424,526,763 of record NC_092876.1, on the reverse strand, counting down.
GTTGGGCAGAATAGAAGTCCTCTCCCAACCCAGAGAAGAATGGAAGAGAAATCCCAGGACTGAGGTTTGGTCCCTGTGAAGTGTAAACACCTTCAGGCTAGTTCTATTGAAACAGCAAGAAGGTGAGCCCTGGGTCAAACTGGGGTTGGGAGGTAGCCTTGGCCAAACAGCCACAAGAGTTTTCACCTGCTGGACAGTGACTAAGGTGGAAGACTGAGAGAACCTCTGCTGATAAGTGATGCCAAGCCCACCTGTACTGCTGACATGAAGGAACCAGTTTAGGCCCAGTGAATGCAGAAGCAGTGGGGTTAGGGGTAGGGTGTGGGTAGGGGAGAAAGGACTCTACTGGCTGTGGGAATTTCCAAGAGAGTGGAAGTCTTGGTTTCAGTTCCAGGCCAGAGGGGAGAACTGAAGGAGAACCTGAGGCCAGAGGCACCATCACCATACCCCAGGACTAGAAGTGATTACAAGAAGTTGCTACAAATAAAAAATTTTTTTTGAAAAATGAGCAGGCAAAGGAGAAAGAACCTAGCCATAGAAAGTTACTATGGGAATAGAGAAGCCGTGAGTTCATCTTTAGAGGAGGATACTGAAGCAAAAAAAGCCTCTCCCACCCCAAAGAGTAAAATCAAGTGGTCACCTGCTTAAAAAGAATTCATAGAACTTTAAAAAGACTTTAAAAATCAAATTAGAGAGATTGAGGAATTTTTTTAAAAAAAAATAAAACAATCCAAGAAAAAAAAGAAGATTTTGAAAAGAAACTTAACCAACTGAAAAAGGAGATCCATAATCTTAAGGAAGAAAATGACTCATTGAAAATTAGAATTGGGCAAGGGGAAGCCAGTAAGGTTATAAGACCAAGAAATAATAAAACAAAATATAAAGAATGAAAAAATAGAAGAGAATGTGAAATATCTCATAAGAAAAAACAAGTGATCTGGAAAACAAATCAAGAAGAGAAATAAAAGAGTAATTGGACTATCTGAAAGCTACAATCATAAAAAGAATTTTCATACACTGATTTTTCAAAATTGCCCTGAAGTGTTAGAATAAGAAGTGAAAGCAGAAATAAAAAAAACAACACACACTGATCACCACCTGAAAAAGATTGTACTAGGAAAACCTACAGGAATATCATTGCTAAATTCTGAAACCCCCAGTTCAAGACAAAAAGGTTACGAGAAACAAGAAAAAAAAATTCAAATATGGCAAAGCCACAATTAGAATCACACAAGACCTAACGCTGGCTACACTAAGACTACTACAAGACTTAAAACACTGTGTGTCAAAAAGCAAAAGAACTAGTGTCACAGCCAAAGATACCATACCTGACAAAGTTAAACATAATCCTGAATGAAAAAAAATAAAAAAGAATTTTCAGTGAAATGCCAGTCTTTCAGGATTTTATTGCAAAAAGACCTGAAACTAATGAGATTGTCTAACTCCTATTTGCACTATTTTAAATTTAGGTAGACAAGGGGAAGCAGGGTGATAGAAAAGATGGAAATCCCCACCTGAATCATGCTGAAAGCTGCCATTCCTTTCCTAAATATGCTGGAGTAGGAAGATGGCAGAAGAGCACCCAGGTCTAGGTAAGCCAGGATCATATGGTAATAATGCTGGAGATGACAGTGTAGGCATCCCAAATGCTGTCCAGGAGGAGAAGGAGAAAGGGAAGGAACCCAGAGCCAGGGCTGGATCTGGACCAGAATGTGTGATGTGAAGCCCTGCCCCACTCCTCATCCTCCCACCGATAGCTCCGCCCCACTCCCCAACCTCCCACCGATATCTCCACCATGCATTTTTTTCACTGACCACTATATAATGCACATCGTTAGTTGTTTGGGGGTAGGAGTATTCTAGGTCTTGCTGCCATACAACACTGCTAAAAATGCTTGTATTGAAAAGATGAGCCTTTGCTGTTATGGAATGCTTAGGGTTAGTAAAAGTTCTTTATAATTTCCTTAAAGGAATCTAGTTAACCCTCTTCTGATGTTTTCAACTCTGGGTCTTGTCTATTGTCTGCCTCTACTGCGTGACCTATTAACATGCCTGTTGATTTGGACATTCCAATGGATCTTCTCTACCACAGTGATGAACACTTTCGCTGTACTCAATGTTTATTAATGAAGAGTTGTTGAATAGGGTCATTTCTGTTGTTATATCTTCCAAGAACTGCTGAATAATTTTGATATATGAATAGGAAATACCTTATTGCAGCAGAATCCATTAGAAGAAGTTTTGTTCTACTGAGTGGAGTGCTTTTATATCAGCCACAAATAGGAAGCAAATGGGAACTTATATGTTCTACTTATTTCTATATGTTGTGAAATGGTAAAGATGTGCCCCATTGTTGAATCTCACCTATTTGTTCCTTGCTAATAACCTCATTGTTGATGCCTTTAATTCATCTACAGACAACATTTATAAACATTTTATATAGATAGGAGAAGAAGCATGTGGATCAGAAATTCTTTCAGTCACCTTTTTTTAAGTATTAATAAGATTCAGGATTTTTTCCATGTTTTCCACTTCCTATTTTGCCTCCCACACAGATCTCTTTATGTACTCAGTCTTTCCATTTTCTTTAATGCCATTTCTTTCTCCTCTGTAATCAATCATCTCAAGGACTAAGATGTTAGAATCTATTCTGTTTGGCATGGAGAGTGGGGAGAGAGTGTACAAAAAAATTTTTTTTTAAAAAACATAATAATTTTACACAGGTTTTTGATGAAATCTAGGACATTTTGTGCACTGTTACTTAGGTATGGCTTTGGATTGGGAAACAGGATGCTGAGGCAAATTTCTATGCCTGCTAAGGGGCTGAATTGGTATAGGAGCTTGGAGAAGAAAGACATCCTTTTCTTGAAAAGAACATTTCTGGGGTCAGAGAAGAGATCAAAGGAGAGAAATCTCCAGGAAAGGACAAGACTTTGGAAGCTGCAGACATGTAGGGGAAGTAAGCTTTCATAGCAATGCCATCCATTGTGTAGGCATGGAGCCTTGCATCAGCATTCTCTCCACCAGTTTGCCTAAGCAGCAGCATGTAAAACCTCCTAGACTTAGTTGAAAATCTAGGTTACAGGGTATTTATTCCTGGAAACAAGGAGGCATGCAGTTGTTGGATTCCTCTGCTACAAAGACCCTGACCAGACTGTGAGCAGCTTCCTTCAGTAGAGAGGCATGATAGTAACCACTTTTGAACTGGTCAGACGTTGAGGACAGAGACTGACCCTTTTCCCAATATGAGTGTCACCTAAGGGATCAAGAGTTGAGGCATGAAATTTGCTGAGGAGCACCTGCAAAAGCATGGATGGATTCAAGGTGGGACATGACCCTTCTAAGGAACTCACTGACCACTGGTGGAACCAACTCTTCAACAAGACAGCTGCCAACTTGGTGGTGGAGACTGGGAAGGATGAAGTAAAGATGAAGACCCAGGCCAAGGACACCAACAAGCAGAAACTATCTGGGGGCTCAAAGTCCAGCCTGTTGTATGGACACTTCATAAAGAGTGCCATTCTCACTTCAGGAGTGGAGAAAGCAGAGAAGCAGAGTGAACAAGGCAGCGAGGATGAGGCACCTCTGCCAGCAAAGATTCTGACAGATGAGGAGCTGATTCGAGCCTGTGATGGATATACTGCACACAAGGGTGCCCACCATGGGGTCACCATGATGGCCAACCTGGCATGGCTGAAAGAGCAGGGGTGAGCTTTCCTGATGTAGTACAAAGGCCAGAACTCAGGGGTACCTGATTCCCAAGCTGGGGATGTACCTTGGAAGATGAAGAAGAAGAAGAAAAAGAAAAGTCAGGAAGCGGCATCGGTAACAGAGAGGAGAGAGCACGTGAAGATCATAGAACAGTCTGATGAGAACAGTAGGAAGAAGCAGAAGAAAAAGAGACAACAGGAAGAGGAAATAGAAGATGGGGTGGGCATTCAAGTATAGAGGGAAGAGGAAGAAGAAAGCAGGATCTGGAAAACCAAAAAGAAAAGGAAAAAGGAACCACCAGAGGCTCAGGACTATCCCAATAACCACCTGTGTTCCTTTGCTGGAGACCAGGACTCTAGAGCCTGGGGCCTCTGGGTCCTTTGCCCATTGTAGGGGGTGAGTGCAGAGGGGATAACAGGGTTCTACGACAGGTATCGAGGCCACTAGAGATCGAGGTTTCATGGCCACCTTCTCATCCTCCAGTTCTTCTACACAGAGGAATCAATAAACACCTCCCAGGGCTATGCCTTTCAAAAAGAAAAAGAAAATCGAGGTTACACTAATATTATTAATAACTTAATGAATATGCTCTTTGAGCCATAAAGATAGCTACTACTTTGAGTTGACTCTTTAATCTCTACATTCACAGGATGCAACGTAACAAAAAATTATTTTTGCTCATTCATGGCTGACTCTGTGATCCCATTTAGGGTTTTCTAGGCAAAGATACTGGAGTGCTTTCCTTCTCCACTTCATTTTACAGATGAGGAAACTGAGGCAAACAAGGTTAAGTGACTTGCCCAGAGTCACACAGATAGTAAGTGTCTTAGGCCAGATTTGAATTCAGGAAAATGGATCTTCCTTCATTTAGGCCCAGAACACTATACCACCATAAAGCAGCATTTATTCAGTGACTACTCTGTGTAAAATACTATTAAGTTCAGAGGGTAAAGAAGAAAAGAGGGCCTAGAATGGGACACTGGGGGACACCCACAGTTAGGAGTTCACCTCTGTCACAAGGTGAGAGGTATGCTTCATCAGATTTCTGGAATCATGGTTGGTCACTGCATTGATCTTAAGTGTTTCAAAGTTATTCTCCTTTATAATGATGTTTAAGTAAGACAGCATCCTTGTCCTTATGGAATTTACAATTAAGTGAAAAAGAATAGAGAAAATTGCAGTCTTTGTTATAAGTACATTAGAGAAGTGATCTCCAGCGTAGGGGCTGTCATCTTTCTCTGAGGGTAAAGATCATATTTCGATCCCAAGGTAGGCACAATCCAGAAATCATAGTGTGGGACAAAGGTTCAGATCCCACCCTCACTTTGATCGTCACTGGTGAGGATTGTCTCTCCCACAATCGTACTTAGCCCCTTCCTCTTCTTTTTGCTGAGCAAGCTTTCCGCTCCTCCTTTCTGAGTCAGGTATTACTCCTGGAACCCCCTAGCTTCAGAGTGATTATCAATAGTAACTGCTGCTGGTTCCCACCCAGCCTGATGTCTTTCTTTTTCTTGACCTCATTAAAGGGGGCTATGCCCTGGCTACTTCTTAAACAGCCTCACCCTAAGTGAGCACCTGCAAAGACCTTGGCCTAAAGGGCCTGGTCTCCCAGTGCATCCTGGGCCATCTTCAGTCATCCTGAGGAATATCAGGTCATTGGATTCAGATGGCTCTGGAGAAGTGAGGCTGGTGACCTGCACAGTCCTCCCTCACTCAAAACAAAGTCAAGTGCAAGTCATGTCATTATTTCTCTGATGGCATGGTCTTCTTCAGCAACGAAGGACGAACACACATGCACACACACACACACAGAACCTGGTAGTATGCTTCGCTGGACCAGGAAAAATTTTTCACAAAATTTGTCTTGCAAGACAAACAAAAATATGTGGTACAAATATCATGTTTGGACTTGAACAGCTTGCAAAGGGATGATGCTCAACTAGGGCAATCAGTTGTTTTTGAACCCATATAAGATTGCATGCCATCTCAGGGAGGGAGGGAGAAGAGAAGGGGAGAAAATTTAAAAGTTATGGAAGTGATTGTTGAAAACTGAAGACAAATAAATTAATTTTAAAAAAAGTCAAAAACAAGTGTCACTAGATAGATTCCTAGTCAGAAACAAATGTAAAGAATAAAAAATCACTGAGTCAAAGCATGAAAGTGATTCTAAAAAATGAAAAATAAATGAAGTATTAGTCTTACTTTTAGTGAAAGTAGCATAAGAGAGAACACTCCTGATGCTGAAATCCCCAGTGTTCTCATAGAAGGAGATTCTCCTTCCAAACAATAACCCTTCTTCCTCCTCCACCTCCTCATCCTCCTCCTCTATCTCCCTCATGCCAGCCAAGACTCTTCTCAAAGGTAAAGTGCAGATTAATTTATTTTATTTTTGGTTTATATTGCTTTGTATTTCAGGCACACTAGAGATTAAAATTATAAATAATTATTTTTACATGAATATTTTTGGGGATGTGGTACCAACCATCCAACTTTACATTATTTCCTATGGGAAAATTTGCTTTGCCATGTGAATGAATCGCATGACAAACAGAATCTTGGAATGAATTAAATTCATAAACCAAGGTTCTACTTTATTATCTTATCTGATTCTCACAGTGACCATGGGAGGTAGGTGCTATTATCATCCCCATTTTATGGATGAGGAAACTGAGCTAAATTGGTTAAGTGACTTGACTCCTTGAGATCAAGTAAGTGTTTTAGGCCAAATTTGAGCTCAAGTCTTCCTGACTACAGACCCAGTGATCCATCTATTGTGCTACCTAGCTGCCTGTTATTCTTATTAAAATTATACCCCTGGCTTCTACCCATCTGTAGTAGGAGCAATATCTTGAGCCCTGCCTCCATGCAGGTTAGGCTAATCTTTTCTTAAAAGGTATTGAGAGCATCCCTTGGAACATTCTTGGTGTAAGGGACTAAAGACTGGTCACTTGAGTACAAAACTGCCATGAGAAACTCCAGATGTCTTTCTGATACCTGACTGGTGGAAAACAATGCTCAGGTCAGGCAAGGGAGTGTGTTCAGCTGAATCGGGTCTAGGTGACCTCCATGTCTATCCTTATTAAACATCCTACTCTTGCCATGGCTAAGTAAATCTCATTTTGTTAATATTTGAATAAACTATGAATGTCTCAGTTCCCAGCTTGAATCGGGTCCAGAAGTGTGGGTTCTGCTCTCAGATGGCAGTGATCAAAGAGTAAGAGCTTCCACCATCTTCCATTTCATATTGTTTGGGACAGAGCAAGTCATAGAATGAACAGGCATATCACTATGCTGTCTTTGCTGACAAACCTACTCCTCTTCTGAACCTCCCTATTGCTCTCAAGTCACCAGTGTCCTTCCAGCCACCCAGGTTCACATAACTTCATTGTCTTCTTGGACTCTACACTTTCCTTCACTCTACAGATCTAATTAGTTTATAAATCTTGTTGGCTCTCCTTTCGCTTTTCCACTATCGGCAGACATGCCCATCCTCCAAGTCTATGCCTTTATCCACTCTCACCTGGACCATTGCAATAGCTTTTCTTCCTACCTCCATTCTTTCTCCCTCCCATGAGTCCTTCATGCATCTGAGAAAGTCATTTTCCAAAAGTGCAGATCCAACCATGACGCTCTAAGACCAAATATGATTTCATCTTTATCTTGTTTTAATGCCTATTTTTGTGCTTTACAATGTAAGTAATTAGTAACACACAAAACATGATAGGATTTACGAATCAGTAAATATACTCTTATTGGAGGTTTATGTTAAAGTTTTATTTTTCTGATAAGGGTGCACTACTAGAAAAGATTGGAGACCTCTGTTTGTGAGGCTTGTATGTGTGTGCGTGTGTGTGTGTGTGTGTAGGGAGGTTGCTATTGACATAAGGGGGGTATGTATAAATATATATACACATGTGCATGTGCATATACATTATGTATACTAAAAAATATACTAAATATACTAAAAATATATACTAGAAAAGCCAGCATTTTGATCTGCTTGTCCATCTGCCTTCCTGTTTTGCCTCTTTTGCTGTCTCTGTGTCTGTCTGTGTCTCTGTCTACATTTATCTCTGTCTCTGTATCTCTGTATTTGTCTTCTCTGTCTCTCTGAATCTCTCTGTCTCTGTCTTGGTCTTTTGGGTCTGTGTCTTTATGTCTATCTCTTCTCTGTGCCTCTGTTTTTGTATCTGTCTCTCCGATTTTGTCTCAGCATTCCTATGCACTGGGGTAGAAACTCCTAAGGTGGAAAGACTCCATACCAAAGCTAATCAGACAACTTTTGTTTATAGTCTTATAAAGTTCCTGAAGCAATAAAAATTTAAATGACTTGCCCACTCTTCAGGACTAAACCCACAATGCAATACTGCCTGTCATAATTTGACTTCGTATTTATGAGTAATTCTAGACTGAAAGTGAATGATCTTTGGATTTTGCCGGTGCCATTGTTAACCTTTTATCTTTCACAACATGTAATCTAGGCTTTTACTCCAAACAAATTACCTATGTTATGATTGTTCTTAAAAACTTTTTTGGGAATAGTCAAGTATTAAAGGTTGATGACTGTAGTTGGTTCAAGGTTTCTAGTGAGAAGGTGATACTGGACTTGCAGCCTGGCTACCCCAGGGTAACTTCAAGGGTAAAGAGGTTATATTTTTAAGTTCTTTCAGAAAGAAGGGAGGTAACAGAGGAAGAGGACAATAAAGGAGAGAACTTATCAGGCTCATAAATGGGCAAATCACTTAAAAGCAATGTAGTGAGAGCTTCATATGAACTAATTCACAGTAACACTGACAGGATACAGGCTTTGGGGAAGCCCCCATCCAACCTTCCTTGAACTTTCCCGCAAGGTCAAGTCTCTGGCATTCTCCTACCCATTCCTGTAATCCTCTCAACTGACCTTTCATTGTGACCTATGCCCAATCTCCCAATTCTCTGTTACCTCAGAATTGCCCTCAGTTACTTCCCACCCTTAATCCTATCTAGACCTCATTCTCTCTTGGCTATGTAGTCCAGATCCTGGTATCCCTGGCCCTTCTCTCATCTCCCAGTTACCCCAGACTATTTGGTCACTCCCAGATTCCTCTCACAGTCTTTCTGTAAATAAGATCTATCTTGAGCTCCATTAAAGTGCTCAGATTCAATCTGGCCCATTAGTGATACAAATGCTTAGATTCTTTAATAGTCTGACCAATAGAATGGATTTTTAAAATCATACCCACCTTCTTTTGGTGTTCAAATAAACCTTGTCTTTAGCTGAAAAAAAAAGTGGGTCAAATTCATCTGGGCAGGACTCAGGTGTTGCTATTTTGGAGTTCTAGCACCCCTAAACCTCCACAACATCACTGGAAACTGTGATGGATATGATGGCACCTTCTAAGAAATTGGTTAATATAAAACCCAAGTGGCACAAAACTCTCCAACATTAAAAACTATTTGAAGTTTGGAAAAAATGAACTTTCATTGTCCTAGTAAATACTAAAGGATTGATTTGAAAACACTTTTGCCCTAATTCCTTAACAACTGATTGTAGAGCTATAAGGGAATTTAGGGATGGTCAGTATGATATAGGAGAAAGAGTATTGATGCTGGAGTCCAAAGGACTTGATTCAAATTTTGCCTCTGATACTCACTACCTGTGTGATCTTGGGCAAGTCACTTAAACTCCTTGGGTTTCAACTGGAGTCCAGAGACCTAGAGAAGGTAACTAAACTGCCAAGGTCACACAGACAGGTTTCAAACTCAAGTGATCTAATTCTCTAGCATGCTTTCCTCTGTAACCCTACCCCAAAAGGTTGCAAAAGTATATTCAGCTGCATATAGTATTCATAATTTAAAAAAGAACTGGCTGGCATGCCATCTCAAGTATCATTGAGAAGCTATATAAATGATTATCTTGGGTGGAGTATAAATGGAAAACTGAGTCAGGTAACTTCTTGCCTATGAGGGAGAGTGGGGGAGGTGGTTGATCTTGGATCTGGTTGTATCTTCCTATGGAAAAAATCTCCTTCAAATTGAACAAAGAAAAGTAAAACAATGTCGTGAACCAGATTGGAATCTGTGTGTACTGGCTTTGTTCTCTCCCTACTCAAATTTTTTGAGTTGTTGTATAGTCCAAGGCTAACTATTTATGTATAAAGTCCCTGTTGTCTGGAGCTCATGGGAATTACGCCTCCTAGCTACATTGATATGATCTCACCTTGTCCTGTTATTCAGAAAGAACAGTTCAAAATACACACTGACCTTCTTATGCTTTCCTCACTGTATGAATTCCTTCTGTCAACAAATATTTATTGAATGCCTATTGTCTATTATTCTCTTCTAACAAACATGAAGTGAAAAGGATCTAGGGCTTTAATTACAGGGCTTAAATTAAAGTGATATAAGTCAATGACAGATGATGTGATAACACTTTCATTATATGTAAAATCTCAAAATCTCAGATATAGAAAATAGATCACAGGTGGTTTAGTTCAATCTATACTGGCGTAGAAATCCCTAGCATGTCATCCAGCCTGTCCTTGAAAACCTTCAGTAATGGAGAATTAAGGATTTTTTGAAGTAGTCCATTCCACTTGTAGACAACTCTAATTGTTAGAAAGACATTCCTTATATTAACTCGAAAGCTGCTTCTCTGCATCTATCATAGAATTGAATGTTAGGAGAAACAATAAAAGTCATCCATTCTTGGCCCATAATTTTACAGATGAGGAAAATGAAGCTTCAAGATTATGTTTTTAAGGGCACTCAGTTACTAAGTAGCAGAGCAAGAATTGGAATCCAAGAGTTTTTATTTCAAGTCATTGTAGACTATGAACTATAAACTAAACATAGTTTCCATATCTCTACATTACTCCTACTCATTGTTCTCAGTTGTCCATAGGGTCTAAGGGGAACAAATCTAATCTCTCTTTCACACAACCTCTCCAATAATTGAACACAACTAGTATATTCCACCTAAGTCTTCTACATGTGCCTAGACCACCTAAGATGATGTACTCATAGGGAAGACACTGGAGGATCTACTTCCAAGAGCCTAGAAAACTGGTGAGCATGTGTAGACATTCTACATTGACCTACTGTATGGTTGGAAGCAGCATTTTCCTGTTGATTACATAACCATAACTGTTGATTGAAAAACTATGTATGTCTTCAAAACTACTAACTGACCACTGAGTTTTTGTTTGTTTTTTGGGTTTTTTTTTTTTTTGTGTGTGGCACTGGAGTCCGAAGGTGAAGGATCTCATCAATTACACCATATATGTCATGTTTCCTAACTCATCTTTATTATTAAACTATCTCTATTATACTTTGACCTTCCACTGATAAAACATTATTCTGAGGTGAGCCAATTCTCCACTAAATCCTAGATTAACTGCTATTCCTATAAGAAATGTTGATAGGAGTCATAAGATTTAGTGGATAGAGCACTGGTCTTGTAATCAGAAGATACGAATTCAGTGTAGTTAGTTATAGGCAGCTAGACACACTGGACCTGGAAATTTTTTTGTTACTTAGTCATTTCTTAGTCATGTCTGACTTTTTGTGACCCCGTTTGGGGTTTTCTTGACAAAAATATTGGAGTGGTTTGCCATTTCCTTCTTCAGGTCCTTTTACAGATGAGGACACTGAGACAAACAGGGTTAAGTGACTTGCCCAGGGTCACACAGCTAGTAAGTATCTAAGGCCAGATTTAAACTCTGGAAGATGCATCTTCCTGAATCCAGGCCCAGCACTCTATTCACTGTGTCACCTAGCGACCCCCTATGCTGCTAAAAGATCGGATAAAAGAACACCTATGAACAAAAATATTTATAGTAGCACTATTTTTTTTTGGTAGCAAAGAACTGGCAACAAAGCAGACAGCCTTCGATTTGGGAATTGCTAAACAAACTGTGGTTTATATTATGCTTCATAAGAAGTTATGAAAGGAACAGATTTAGAGAAACCTGAGAATACTTACATGAATAGAAACTGTAAACTGAGCAGAAAGAGAAATGCTTGCGCAATGACCACAGCATTGTAAAGGAAAACACCTTTGAAAGACTTAAGAACTCTGATCAGTTTCATTCTGCCCAACTGTTGGTGAGAGGTGATGATGATGGATTGTTGACTTAGAGTGAGATTTATATTTACAGACACAGCCAAATGCAACACAAATTTATATGGTTTGATTATACTTATTTGTTATAAGAAATGACTTTTATTTGGAGGGGGGACCTGTGGGGGGAAATGGAGAGGAGTCATGATGCAATAAAAGTGAAAAGAAGGAAACATTTGAAAAATACACAGGAGAGTCAAAGGACAATAAAAAATGGATGCAGAAAAGATGGCAATCTTCATGTTACCATATGGAATTTAATATATCAATCTATAAACATTTATTAAGTGCCTACTGTCTTAATACTGTGCTAAGCACCATGAATTGAAAAAAGAGGCAAAAGACAGTTCTCATCCTCAAGAAGCTTGCAATCTAATAGAAGAGACAATATACAAACAAATACATACGTACAAAGCAAGCTATATACAGGATAAGTAGGAGATAATTAACACAGGGAAGGCACAAGAATTAAGAGGGGTTGGGGATGGCTTCCTGTAAAAGATGGGCTTTTAGTTGAAACTTAAAGGAAGCCAGGGAGGTCAGTAGGTGGAGTTGAGAAGGGAGAATGTCCCAGGAATGGAGGATAACCAGTGTAAATGCCTGGAGCCAAGAGATAGAAGGTCTTAATTGTGGAAGAGTGAGGAGGCTGGTGTCACTGTATCAAAGAGTACACTAGGGAGTAAGGTTTAAGAAGACTGGAAAGGTAGAAGGGAGCTAGGTTATGAAGGACTTTGAATGTCAAACAGAAAATTTTGTATTTTTTTCCTGGAGGAAATAAGGAGACAATAGAGTTGATTGACTAGAGGGATGACATGATCTTACCTGCACTTCAGGAAAAATTACTTTGGTGGCTGAATAGAAGATGGGAGTAAGGAGAGATCTGAGGCAGGTAGATCCACCAGTTGGCTATTGCAAGCGGCCAGGCATGACGTTGAGTGAAATCAGGCTATGTGAAGACCCCTCAGGCATGAATCCCCCCAAACCCCCACTCTTCCTGCCAAAGTTAAAATAACTAAGTAGCCCCCTTAGGCAAATAAAATGCTCCAGGATGGAGGAGAACCACACAAAGTTCCAGTCACGGGACCTGGTGTACCCTTCCCCTTCACCACCCCTTATGCCAGCTATATCAACATTCTTCCCTTAAGTTCCATATTTGGTAACAAAAACCTTCATTGGTGAGCACCGATCCTTTCCATGTTCTGTCTCTGGGGTAGATTCCGGCACTTAGACTGTATGCCTGAATTCCCAGCCAATGGGAAGAGAGGCTCGTGGCCTTCCAAGTTAGGACCATATAATGCTGTACTCCACTGTGCTCAGGTGCACTCTCTTGCTGACACCGACAATAGTCTCATTGGAAGTGCCCCTTCTCATGAGATTGTAATAAATTCCTTTTTGCCTTCTACCTTGAGAAGCCTCTGAGCTTAATTTGAGTAAGGGTCGCTATATCCCACACGAAGTGATGAGGACTTACATGAGACAAGTGGCAAAGTCAAAGAAGAGAATGTTTTTTGAGACATTTTGCAAAGGTGAAGTGGAGAGGTCTTGGGAACAGATTGGGTATGAGGAAGGATGGTGAGGAATCCAGAACAACTCCTAGGTTGTGGGTCTAAGGGACTGAGAAGATGATGTTGCCCTTTATAATAATAGATATAATATGTATGGGGTGGGAAGGGGCAGTTAGGATCAAAGACAATGAGTCTATTTGCACATATATTATATGCTACATGTAACAAGTTCATGGTTTCATGTATTATCTTCTTTTTCTGTCCTTCTTGGTATGTGAAAATGTTCTTATTCATTGATAATTTTCTAGTCCCTAACTTAAAAAATTCTGAGAATGAGTTTTGGGTTTCTGGATGACCAAAAAATTAGAAATGACAGTGGAGTTCAACGAGCATAAGCATTAAGCTGGAGAGGAAGAAGTAAAGATGGAAAAAACTGAATACTATACTATACAGAGTAGGCATAATGGAAGAAGGTAAACAGCAAAAGACAAACCTGGATGCAGCCAAAATTGAAGAAACTGGCCAAAAATAAAATCCATGGCCTCAGAATTCTATATACAAATGAACAAAATATATGTACCAAACATGGTGATCTAGACATTAGTCCCTTTCCTGATGCAAATGAAACAGGGAATAAGATATACTGATGAGAGTAAATTCAGGAACCAGAGCCCCTAACCCATGTATTTGAATGTAGAACAAGAGGTAAAAATAGGGGCAATATTATTATCAGTTTACACCAGAGTATACTATAGACCACCCCAGACAGAAAGAAGAAATAAAGACTTTAGGAAATAAATCCTAAACCTGAAATGAGGCGTGTGTGTATGTGTATGTGTGTATCTATTTGTATATATGTACACACATATATATGCATATTATATGTAAATAAACATACACATATTAATGTAGGGCACTTTAATTATTTGAACTATATCTGAAAATATGTCTCACTCTACATCTCTAGTCAATAGATAATAGTCGTTAAATATTTATTAAGAACCTCGTATTTGCCAGGCACTGGGGATACAAATAGAAAAAAGAAAAACAGTCCCTAACCTCCAAGAGTTTATAATGTAATTGGAGAGGACAACCCACAAAAGAAGTCCATCATCTCTCTCACACAAGGTAGGAAGCCTGCTTCATGAACAGACTTCTGGAGATGTGGTTGTTCATTGTACTGATCAGAGTTTTTTTGTCTTTGAAAGTAATTTTCCATTACAATGTAGTTATTTGTTGTCTTTGTGGTTCTGCACTCTTGACTGCATCAGTTAGCATGTTTTGCCACATTTTTCTAAATCCGTCCCTTCTGTCATTTCTTAGAGCACAATAACAGTCCATTACATTTGTATGCAGTTGCTGTTCAATTTTTTTAGTTGTGTCTGACTCTTCATGACCTTATTTGGGGTTTTATTGGCAGAGATATTATAGTCATTTGCCATGATATTGTCTATTTTTTTACATTTTTTCATTGATTCATCAATTCTTTAGAATTAACTCTTCAGTCTCCATTTAAGTTTGAATATTTTATTCAAAAACTCTATATTGATAATAATTTTTATTGCATTTTCATTAGTAAAGTATGTGTTTAAGATTCCACCTTTCTATATTTATGAAATTTTTATGTCCTATTAAAAGGTCAATTTTTATGAAGTTGTCATGTACATATGAGAAATATATATGTTTTACTTTTTATTTCCATTCATTAATTTCCAGAGATCTATTGTATTTAACTTCTCTAAAGTTTTGTTAGTCCTTTCTTATTTATATTTTTGTTTGTTTTGTCTAGCTTTGAAAGGGTTGCAGTGAGGTCTCCACTATTACAGCGCTTGCTGTTAACTATGTGTGTGGAGAAAAGTTACATGTATCAACTGACAAAAATCTACTGACATATTCTGACCAGTGCCAAGTTAGATGCTGTTTGCTAGAGATAGCCAGCAGCACTGGCCAAATATGAATTCAGCATACCTGCCTGGACAGGGAAGACTAAGGTGGATGTAGATGCACTCTCCTGGAAGCCATTTGACACTAAACTATTGTAATATTTAAAGGAGGAGTGAAGACCATGTATGACTGGGCTATAAGTAAATGACAGCTGAAAGTTATGACTCCCATCAGATGGCATGTCAGCATTGTATATGAATCTTCCTTCATTGGATCAGCTCTCTTTGCCTCAGTTGTCTATGGTTGATCGGCAGGGAGAGCAGATGGTTGAGAGAAGACCATAGAAATGTTACAAGCTAAGAAGGGAGTGATTCCAAAGGAATGGAACTTTCGGCCCTAGAACTCATCTTTCTGTTTACACAATGGCAAAAGTTGTAGCCATTTTGGGGGGGAAAATTTGCAACATGGTATTCTAATGAACTGTCACCGATCTCATACATTTGGACCAAGGTAGAGACTTTGAAAGCACATTGTTCAAAGAAATTTTATCTTTGACTTCAAGATGTCTAGAATCATAATTTACTAACTTCAAAGGGACCTGCTGCCTCATTGTTTCATCTGCATACTTTCAAATTTGTTAGTGACACTGTGGAATCAATGTGTGACTTTCCTAGTGTACAATGCAGTTCCACCAGGAATGATGCTGTTGGATTTACATGTTACCTGCTAATGTTTAGGTCTGAGCTCATGGCTAACCACTGATTTGTGTTTTGGGATATTCTGCTCGTGGAGAGATGGCAGATACTCCCAACTAGTACACATCATGACCAAAAGAAAAGATAAGACAAACAACACCCAGCTACAACCTTAGCTCAAAAGGACACTGACACCCAAATGACAGTATGATGCCTAAGTCTGATGTCAAGACTTTCAACAAGGGAACAGTTTTGTTGAGAAATCTTTGTGTTCATGAAGTATACTTGTTAGAAGATCATTCAAACACTACTATACTCAGTTAGGGTCAACTTGCTTGCTGACAAAGAGTCCCAGAGGTTGTTGGGGTCCTTTTCAAGTCCATTCATTTGCAACAACTTATTGCCTATGAGTGAGCTCACTGACCTCCCTGATGAGCAGGTGGGGTCTATTGGACATTAGACTCAGTGCCTTTAAGCAAAAGAGCCTACCAGTTACGCATGATGACCTCAGGGCAGCCAGGGAGTGCTGTGGATAGCACAAGGGTCCTGGAGTCAAGAGGATTTGAGTTCAAGTGTGACCTCAGACATGACAATTACTAGCTGTGTGCAAGTCACTTAACTCAAATTGCCTTGTCCCCCCGTCCAAAAAAAGAGAGATGTTCTGACCTAGGCAATTGCTCAGAAACAGATATTTCAAGTGAAGGCTGTGTTGTAACATAATAATCCATTCAAAAAAGGGAAGATGAAACCTAGGTGCAATACCTTTTCTTCCTAGAACTTCAGCTGTAGAGGATTATAGACTAAAGAATGACCTAGAACATAGCAACTTGGCTAACTCACCTAGATTCTCTTCAGGTTCAGGAATAGGAATGAAGAACAATAGTTCTGATAGGCAAAACGATCGGACAATAATGCCAGCTAGTTCACATAGGCCAGCTAGATCTATTGTATCTTTGACAAGGCAAACACGAAATTACAGGGGGAAATGACAAAATGGTTCTACGTATAGTTAGATGACAATGTTCACTTTTACTCTTATGATAGGCGCTTTGCATGTAATTATATACGTACATTGATGAATGTAATTACTTATTCATGTTTATTAGCTTTTGTGATAGTATTATGCATCTACTTTTAACAATGCATAGTTACAGGTTTATTTGTATATACCTGTTTTCACCTACTTTGTTTTTCTATGTCTACTGATATAACTGCTTTACTTTGGCTGTTATGAATATTTGCCTGTATACTTTGGATACGTGCTATGGACTGCTATGACATATTCTTGTAATAAATCCTGTGTGTAACTAAGACCTTTAGTCATAAAGCCACCTGTCAAATGATGGTTTATACTCTTATTTCTATTGCATGTATGGTTGGCATATAATTGTTTTAAATGGTACCACAAGATTGCTAGTTGGGATTCTGGGTCAGTTATCCGTATTCTCTTAAGGGCCGGTGTTTATTTGGTTCAGCAATGTATAATTCCGCATGCCAAGTGTATTGCAGCAGGTTTTGTCATTTCTGATCCTGTGTCAGGTCACCGGAGACAACATTCACTGGAAGAGAGAGGATTCTGGTGTCTCCACTCCCTGACTCTAGGAACCACAAAGCTGTGGTTATGTTTGAAAAGACAACTTCTTTTTCATCTCATATGAACGGAAGGAGAAAACAGACATCCCCATGGCGGGGAGGGAGAAGGAGGGGAATTAATTCATGGTAGGGTAGGAATTCTCAGTAATTGCATAAATGGAAGAGGGAAGTCCGAAGGGAAGCACCAAGACTACCACTGCTGCTATAAGTACTGCTATGTCTGAAAACTTGAAGTAGAGAGATCGTAGTTTCCTGGCTGCTCTTACTTCCCCATTTAATACTTTGGGTTGATTTTCTCCATGAGCCTCCCACCCACCCATCTGATGGGTGGATGGGACCTGGACCCTGAATTTTCCCCACACATTTTCAGTTGCCCAGATCACTGGTTTCTCCCCTAAGGCCAATGACCCTCCCTAGCCCACCTTGATTACTTAGTTTACTTGATACTTCCATCTAGATCCTTTCACTGCGGCACCTTGGGCCCCCACGGTATTTACCACTCCTTAATCCCATCCAAATCTTCTCACAGTCTTTTTTTGTAGAAAAGGATCAGTCCCATCCTCATCAAATTAGAAGATTCACTAGGAACTCTGCCCCCCACAAAGGTGATATAATAGTGGATTCACTTAGTATCTAGTCTGCTTCTATTGAACCTCACAAATAAACCTCCCTAGTTTGACTGAAAGAAGGCTTGAGTAGTGGAATTCTTTGAGGCAGATAACCTATACCTTGCATTTCGGGGTTCTCAGCACCCTAAACCATAACCCTCCCTTCCTCCCTTCCTATCTCTCTACTCCCCTTTCTTTCTCTTTCTGCATGGGTCAAGCATTCTTAAAAAGAAACCAGTTTCTCTGCAATATTATTTAATGCATATGAGTTTATCTTGGAGGAGATTCAAAGAAGTAGCAGAGTGACAGGCTATGATCATCCTGAGGATGTAAAGGGAGAAAAGAAAATTTTCAATTCACTAGTGTTTTCCCATGCCTAGAAGTTGGGGCTCAAGGAAATTAAAGAGGTTTTACTTATATGCGATATTATAACTATCCTAAAGGAGAAAAAAGGATTAAATTACATTAGTCCGGTAAAGTGATAGATACTTAGTAAGCAGAAACTTTCTAAATTGACTAAGGTGTTTGGAGTTAGACAATGACCCTCTCCATTGTTCTGGTTTTAAAGGATGGCATCTGTATATAAAACCCTTTCTGTGAGGGGTGGAGTGAAGGCATTAATAAAGGAAAGTCACACCCATGATAATGCCTTATGGGAAACACAAGAAAGGAATACCTCCACCTACAAATGGTGGGGGGCATCCAATAGAGAACAGCTAGCTTTCAGACAACTGAAACTCCCAGCCACTATTAGATATTTATGAGGGAATACATTTTAGGAAATAAAAAAGATAGACAAGGAAATTAGATTTTTTTTTCTTTTTCTCATTTGTGCAAAGTGACAGGCTAGTGGCTTTTGCAGAAAGTTTACAAGAGGATGTATTTCAAAGTGGAGAAATAGAAGCTTAAAAGTACTAGGTCCTGATAATTTTTCCACAAAGATGTCTGTTGTCCAAAACCCCTTTGCTATGTACCTTTAGGGGACTTCTCTCTCTCTAGGTCCTCTAAGCATCTCAAATCTAGCATGACAGATATGACAGGCCTGAGGGTAAAAGCCTTCATTTAAGCCTTCAGTTCAAAATGAAGAGTGAGAAACAAATTGTTTGATCAAACTTTTATTCATATTAATATTCCATTCTTTTAGATGACCTTGGTTCGCTTGTTAAATTAAATTCCCCAGGGGTCAATGGTGAGATTGAGGGGGGAGTTTTTGATGAATTTAAATTATTAAATTTAATTAAAGTTGTTAATACTCTCAATCTCAAGAGAAGATAATCCTAGTAATAAAATAATCCAATCAAGCATCCATCCAGGCAGACACTTTACAGTACAATATAAAGGGCATTTCTAGATTACATTTGTAATAGAGAGAACATCATATTTGCCTTTCTTGGCAGATTAATGGAGCATGGACAGATATTTCATGTTTCACTATATGGGAGCCAATTTCTAGCTCTGCATGACTGAGGGACCTATACTGTGTGATGCCAAAGTCTTCTAATTAGCTACAGATATTTCATTCATCCTTCATTGCTGAAGATCATGCCATCAGAGAAATGATGACATGGCTTGCACTTGACCTTGTTTTGAGTGAGGGAGTGCTGGGTAAGGTCACCAGCCTCACTTTCTCCTCCTGAGCCATCTGAATCCAGTGACCAGATATTGATCAGGATGACTGGAGATGACCCTGGCTAATGAATTAGCTGCAGAGCAGAATGAACTGATGACCAAGGGGTCCCTGAGTTACAACTGAATCAATGACTCATGCACCACTCTCTTTCATTGTAAATACTAGGAGGTAGGACTACTTTGAATTCCCTAAGAGCTGGCTGAGGGAAACAGATTCCAGGTCTCTCCCTTGGCCATGGAATCTGGGAAGACATGGCTGTCTCTGCTACTTTGTGCCTACTCTTTCCTGGTCTTTTATAAATGAGAGAAAAAGATCCCATTAGATGTTCCATTAGCAGTTGGAGCTGAATGGTGGCAATAGCAGTGTCCACAGGAGGCAGTAGACACATCTCCCAGGGTATTAGTGAGTGACTGATGACATCAGAAAGACAATCAATCACTCCAGGATGGTGGCAGCTTTAGGAAGAATGACCCACTGTGGTGGATGTTATAAGGCACAGATTCTGGGAGCCCAGCTTGAGTGGCCTGCCCAACAAGTGGACTGCCCAACTTCGTGAAGATTCTATGAAGAAAAAGGAAATAAACTCATCCAGTGGAGTTTTGCCACATGTGTTTTCAATAAATGTAACTCATTATCATTGTACATTGTACCACTGTAGCATACAAGTGGAAAAATCTGAAAGAGAAAAGGCAGCAGCCCCATCTTGAAGACCCTAAACCTCCAAGTGCAAGTTGTGGCAGTGAGCCAGAGGGAATGCTAGACCTTTAGCTTGGGAGAGCTTATTTTATTTTCACAAATAGCACTTCACATCAATGCATTTAAGACTATTTAATGTGTTGGGAGAAGCTATATATTAATATATTTAATATAAAATTTAAGACATTTAAGACTATGTAATATATTGGGAGAAGCTAGGTAGTACAGTGGATAGAACACTGACCTAGAGTTGGGTTCAAATCTGGCCTCAGATACTTGCTAGTTGTATACCCTAGGCAAGTGACTTAGCCCCTATTTACCTCAATTCTTCATCTGTAAAATGGGGACACACTGGAGAAGAAAATGGCAAAACACCCCAGTATCTTTGCCAAGAAAACCCATGGGGTCACAAAGACTTTTGACTGAACAACAAATATCAAAATTATAAAAAAGCACTTGATACTTTCAATTTTGTTTTACATTCCATGTTCTTGTTCTTCATTGCTTAAAGTGAGGACATCTAAGCCCTAGAAGCTTAAAAAAATGCCTAGAATTTCCACAAAGGATTGACACAAAGACAGAAAAGTCAAATGCAAACTATTGTTACCTTTCTATGTTAGATGAAAATTGTTGCAAATGAACTTAGTGGAAGCCATTTTTTAAAAATTTAGATTTTATTTTTATTTAGAAAAAAAGCCTCATGAAATCATATCTGATTTTAGAAGGGATAAACACATGTAAAATCAAAGTTCTTTACTCAATGATTAGAACATATCCTCTGTGGCAAATATGGGTACAAACTGCTTTCCTTCCTACAGGCAGTGGAAAGATATGTTGGGGGTTCTATTTGTTGCTAAAGGAGACAATTAAAAAAAAAATTTGTTAATCATATTTGTTATCCATCCTTTTCCAGTAACTTTCATAAAAAATACTTATTTGATAGAAGTTTAAAGGGAAAAGGAAAACAAAGTTATAGAGTAAGAAACATTAAATAATTTTGAATCAATTAATTGCAGTTATTAACATTTTGTAACAATCCAATTAAACAGTCTGATTTGCAGTTTCCATGACATTTAGTGTATATAAAGTTATATACAGATTTTTAAAAGTACTCCTAAGGGAAATGTAAATGAGTTGATATTTCTTGCTGAAAAAAAATATACATACATATACATGCCTTTATACATGGCTAAATAAATAAAGGATTCTTCCCCTTCTGGTATGTAGCCCCTCAGAATTAGAACCCTAGTGTATTAAAATTTATTCTTCTCTTTCTTTTAGAACCTGAGTCATATGTGTGTTCATCCTTCATTGCTGAAGACTATGCCATCAGAGAAATGGTGACATGACTAGCACTTGACTTTGTTTTGAGTGAGGAAGGGCTGTGCAGGTCACCAGCCTCACTTCTCCTCCAGAGCCGTCTGAATCCAATGACCAGGTATTCATCAGGATGACTGGAGATGACCCAGGATGAGGTAATTGGGGTTAAGTGACTTGCCCAAGGTCACACAGCTGGTGAGTGTCAAGTGTCTGAGGTGAGATTTGAACTCAGGTCCTCCTGACTCCTGCACTGGTGCTCTATCCACTGCACCAACTAGCTGACCCATAGAACCCAAGTTAACATTCATGGGTAGAATCCCAAGGGGAATAAAAACATGTGAGGTCTCAAAATTCTTATTGGAGACCCAAGGCCATCCTTCTGGCATTGGTTAAACAATCAGGGCAGAACTCCCTAGGAAAAGACATGCATATATTAAGTGACTAATACCTAGAACATCTAAGCAGTTTTAATGGCTTCTTTGAAAACCTTCTTTGGTTTTCAAGCTTGAAACTAGCCCTAGAAGTTTCTTTAATCACAACTTCATAAAGAAGCATCCATCTGGCCCAAAATGGCCCTATAGCCACTGAGATATTAGATAAAATTATCCACATCTTGTTAGCCATTCTTGAGGAAATGACATAGCAAACCAATCCTCTGTACTCATCTTTCTCAGTTAATGTACCCAAAGATTCCAAAGCATAGATCTGGAAGATATCAGAAAAATACCTTGCTCTCAATCAATTCTGGAAAACCTTCTCCTACTTTCTACTCTCCTCCAAGGAGAAAGTATCTTTAACAAATACCAGAGATGGGACTTTTCCCATACAAAAGGGAAGACTGTGGCACCTTATGTGAGAACTGCCATACCATCATTCCAATTTGAATTGGATGACCATAGCATCCACCACCAGTCTCTAGATAGCTGGAAACAATATCCTCTGGTAAGTCACTTTTGCATGGGTAAATCTTTTGAATGGACTTTCTCTTTTGTTCTAAAGAGGACAGTTTTTAAGCAAAAAGGGAAAAAAGTGATTTTGCAAAAGTATTTTTCTTTATTAGGACTTATATAAGCTCATGGATTATTATAGAGGACCCCAGATTCTACTTTGCTGCCCTATGTAAACTGCCACATTGGTTGATTCATTTAGAATATAGTTTCCTGGGTGGGTCCATTTTAGATTATCCTGGTAGATATGGCTCTAATGCCTGCACTGTCTTAGTTCAAGTTCAATTTTGGGACAAAATGAGGCAATCATAATTCGTTGAACATTTAACAGGGTAGTTTTACTTTAGCTAAACACAGCAAGGATATATCTGTAGCAAAGATACCCTGGCTCTACCTTCACTTTTGGTAGATACATTTCCCTTACCTTCTCAAAGAAACTCTAGATAGGGTACAGGCTCTGGAAATTACCTAGAACTCTCATGGAATCTTCCCACTTGATCTGGCAAGGCATTTCAATGAGGCTGTAATCCCCTCAACTGGCCTTTCATCATCTCTATGCCCAATTCTCTGTTACCTTTAATTTAGCCGAGGCTTTCATTGCCTCTGGATTGCCTCCAGCTATTTCCCACCCTTGGACCATTTTTTTGGTTCATGGCCTCTGACCTCTAGTCACCCCAGCCTTCTCAGCACTCCCTAGACCCTTCCTCCAATCACCCCAGACTACTTGGCCAACCTTAGATCCCTCCCACAGTCTTTCTGTATGTAAGAACCTTCTTGCCTCCATGGAAGTGCTCAGATTCAATCTGGCCAGCTTGCGTTATTGACACAAATATTCAGATTCCTTAAGAGACTGGGCAATATGACAGATCTTTAATAAACCTTGTTTTTCCTTGGCTGAAAGAAGGCTTGGGTATTCATTCAGGTTGGACTCAAGTGTAGCTATTTCAGGCTCCCAGCCCCGTTAAGCCTCAACACTCAGGTTTACAGGATATGGTGACTAATGTGGTCTTAGGCAACTAGATGAGAAAGTCAGACTCTGCATGACTGGCAATTTTTATTGCCCCTAGATCAGGAAACTGCATCATGGAAGTTGAAAGCTGAAAGAATGTGTGTGTGTGTGTGTGTGTGTGTGTGTGTGTATGTGTGGTACAGAATGTTGGGAAATTGCAGTTGTCTCTGAAAATATATTTTTAAAAAAATATATTGGTATTACTTGTTTTTACTTCACTTTCATTTCTGAATACATCCCTTCTCCTAACCATCTCTTGTAGCATAGGATAAAAAAATGAAAAAAGCTCAGCCATAACAAACAGTACTTCAGTTGAGTCTGACAATGTGTGTAGTATTCTACAATAGAGGCCTATACTTTATGCAAAGAAGCAAAAGAGGTGCATTACCTCAACTTTTCTACATGGTCAAGTTTCTTGATCTTTATAATTGCATGGCAACTTCATATTTTTGTTTTTATTGAAAATATTGGTTAATAATGAAATGAATTAAAAATGGAATTAGTTTCCCATTGCACTTAATATGCGTGTGTGTGTGTGTGTGTGTGTGTGTGGTATAGTCAATGTTCAACAGGCAGAAAGGCTTTCACTCTGATGGATAAAGAAACATTCTGCATGTGGAAATTTTGGAAAGATAGATTCTAAATTCAGAAAAGAAAAAAAATTGGTGGATGCAGAGCTTTTGAAAAATCAGGATGGTATACCATAGTGGAAAGAGCACCCACTGGATGTTAGACTGAATTCTCATAGTTGGGACGAGTATGAACTTGATGAAGCTCTACATGCCCCACAGTGCCTGCTTCACTACAAATTGTTCTCATTCACTCACCCTGCTAGAGGAAGTCTTTACATGCTTGGGATAGACATCCCCTTTACTTATCAATGGTTTGAGGCCCATCGGTTACCTTCAGCTTGGTTTAGCAGTCTGCTGAGATAATTTTTGTCAGGGTGTGGTTACTGTGAATTCTACAACTTCTTTGGAAGCACAGGCCAAGAAAGCATCTGAAGCAGATGGTGTGAAGAGCTTAGAGTTTGGTCAGACATGGAAGATGCCAAGATCATCTGCTAATCTCATGCCATCACCAGTTGTCTTGACTTTTGACTTCAATGACTCTGGAAGAATGAGGTTGATGACTTTGTATAACCTTGCCTCACTTAAATCCAATTAATCACGACATCTTTGATGTCACTGGTCCTTTTCAAAAATGAAGGATGAAAAACAACTTGGTCAACCCACAGAGTCTTAATTTGTAAAATGAAGAGTTTGTGTTATATGATCTTCAAGCTTTCTTGTTTTACCTTCTGTGATCCATGAAGTAAAAGTTAGGATCACTGCCTTCTCATTTTCACAAATTCTTTAGAATGCAGCTTTTAGTCCACTTCTGCCTTAACAGTGTCTAGAATCTAGAAAAGATCGTTGCTAATGAAGTGTCCATATTGAAAAAAACTCTGATTTAAAATTTTTTTTGCCCCAGAGTTTTTATTCAATCTGTTTAAAAGCAGATCAGTAACTATTCTGCAACTAGAGGTGGTTGGTGCCCTGAAAATTTAAGGGACTCCCCCAGCGTCACATGTGCAGTTTGTGTCCCTGGCAGGAAAAGAAACCTAGATATTCTCATTTTTCACCTGGCTGAATTCTCTAACTTCACTATGCCTCAGAATGCTCACTATTGGGAAAACACCATCACCCTCCAAGATCCTGTGAGAACCTCCATGATGTACCTCATCACCATCCTCTGGCTCTTTGATTGGAAGGTGGGGGTCCATGAACTGCAAACCTTTCTTTAAAGAGCAGAGCTCAGACATCACCTTATTTCTTACCTGGTTGACTACTTTGGGACCTCTGATACCTTCTCTTTCTCAATTCCTGCCCCACTCAACACCTCTCCCCTCCAGCTTCCTTTTGTGTGTTGTCTTTTCCATTAAATTGTAAGTTCTTCAAGGGCAGGAGTGCTTTGCACAGTTCTTGGCACATGGTAGGCACTTAATAAATGTTTATTGACTGAATTTAGACTCTGAGATCATTGTACTGTGTTCGCTCTCTCAAGGTAGCTAAGTGCCAAAGTGGATAGAATGACAGGTGTGGAGTCAGGAAGACTTCATTTTATATCCAGACTCAAGCACTGACTATGCGACCACGGGCAAATTACTTAACTTCCCTCTGCCTCAGCTTTCTCACATATAAAATGGGAATAAAAAAGAGCACCTATGTTCCAGCGTGGTGAGGATTAAATGAAATAATATTTGTAAAATCCTTTGCAAACCTTCAAGTGCCAAGTCAATGCTAGTCATTGCTATTGTCCAATGTGCCACGGCAACTTGTTAGGCTGCTCCTCTGCTTTACATATTTTCCATCCCCATTTTGAGGGAAGTTCAAGTACAAAGTTTGTCCCACATAATCTCAACCCACAGCATTTACGTTTGTTTTTGCTTTGAAAAAGCAACTGCTACCTTCTCAGAACAGGCAGTGCTTTGCTAGGACAAAGGGATGACCTGATTGGGAGAGAGGTAAGAGCTATTCATTGTTCATTTCTCTGTCCTCATCCAATTGCTTCTCACCCTTTCACACTAGATCCTTTTTTTGGGGCCATTTATCTACCCTGGGTGTGGAGCTTTCCAGGATACAGGACTCTAGCATAGCAGGCACTCGGCTGGAATTGGTAGCTGTGAGCATTGGAAGTAGTAGCTGCTTGGTTGTTTTCTGTGAGGAATGGGCATGGGGGATGGGTAGAGACAGAACTAAGTGCCATCACTCCAGAACTAAAATTCAGGAGAAAAAGATTCTAAAAGTATGTAACATTTTTCACTCTTTTGCTTTGTGGCTTTCATAAAATGTCTCACAAGAACTAGAGTCTAATTAATTTTTCCACTAATCGCTGTGTAACTAATCTTTGGTGAATCTGTAATAATAAGTACTTAATAAATGTTGGTGATGGACTGAGAGACTTTTACCTTTAGGAAATAAATGAGAATCTGAAATATTAAGGAAGGTTACATGAGACCAGGGCCCAATGCTTTGATAATTTTCCCTTTACCCTTCAGAGTCAAAATATCAGGCAAAAAGTGGAAAATTACAGAAGTGATTATAACATATAGCTATAAATGATTATTTTATGTATGTATTAATGGAGAATGTTCAACAGTAGTTTGATATTCAACAACAGACAACCTGTGTAAACTATTTCCCGTCAGAATTTAGCCACAATATCTACGTGAAATTGTTTCATTTTTTATCAATTTGAACTTATGGTTATATAGTCTTGTCAAAGTAGAAGACTCTTTTGAAAATCTCAAATTTCCTGAAATTATTAATTCATATAACACATTTGTAAAACCTTAAATATTTTCTGGGGTGAATTAATGTTTCCAACTAGAATAAGTATAAATAGTTGTGTGGAATATTCTGTTCCCCGTTCCTTTCACCATCCTTGACTTCTTTTTCAAGAACAGATTGTCTGGATGTACCTAACAGATCAATATCAGAATATAAAGGTATTCTACCAAAAACCATTTCAAAATATTGGAACTAAAATCCACAATAGAAAGTCAGGCATTTGGTGTACTTTTGCATGCTGTTTTACTTTTGGGGCAGCTAGGTGGCACAGAGTGCCAGGCCTGGAGTCAGAAAAACTCATCTTCCTGAGTTTAAATTTGTCCACAGACACTCACTAGCTGTGTGATCCTGGGCAAATCACTTAATCCTGTTTACCTCAGTTTCCTCATTTGTAAAAGCAACTGGAGAAAGAAATGGCAAACCGCTACAATATCTCTGCCAAGAAAACCCCAAATGAGGTTATGAAGTCAGATATGACTTCATAGAAGTCAGAAATGGCTGAACAACAAAATCGATTTTATTTTCTATTAAACCCACCATTATGCTTTGGTGTTCCTAACTGTATGGAGCCATGTTGTACATAATGGATACTGTTACTCTGTTAGAAGTATTCTTTCATCTACTGGTCAAATGAGCAAGATTTCTTTTCATCACTCTAGTATTCAGATTCAATTTACTAGATCAAAAAATGTGAAGTTTTCAGTGTATTTAGAAATGTTTAAGGAATGTCAGAGTCTGACTGCTCATAACAAAGAAGGAAAACTATAGTATACACTATTTCCACAAAATACATAAATATGTTATATATATACACACATCTCTCTCTCTCTCTCTCTCTCTCTCTGTATACATATACATATATGTGAACAAAAAGCTTGGAGATCTTATAGAATCAGAGACTTCAAAAGTGGAGGGAGGAAAAATCTTTAAAAATCTGTAATATTTTAAAAGACATTTTTGGGATGAGATCTTAGGAATTCTGACAGCCTAAAAGTGGAATCTTACCTCCCAAATACTTCCCCAACACCACACATCTGAATTTTAAATTTTATTATGTTGAAGGAAATTCTAGCCTTTACAGTAGGGGTTCTTAACCTGGGGTTTGTAAACTAAAAAAAAAATGATAACTGTACTTCTGGTTTATGGCTTTAAAACATTATTCTGAGAAAGTGTTCATACACTTTATCAAATTGCTAAAGTGGTCCATTAATAAAATAGGTTAAGAATTTCCTGCTTTCAAGAGTCATTTGTATTAGAAAGTACTTTCTTTTAAAAACTGCAAATAACTTTGGAAAGATTAGTAAGCTAACAATAAGTTTCCTCATCATGTGAATTAGACTGGTCAGGTTTTAATTCCTAAAACTTAGCTAGCATGAAGACATTAGAATGAGGGGAAAGAGAAGCTAGGGGTTGGGAGAAGGTATAGAAAGGGAGGTGGGATGAACTTTGCCTGTTTCAAACTTTTGCCTAGGACTGACCTTGTGCCAAGGAAAGATGGAGAAAGTTCATCGAATTCTCTTTTCTCCCTCTCTGGATGACTTCCTGATTCTAAAACTCCAAAGAGATTATATAGGTTTTTGTGAATTGACTGGACCACCTAAATCATCAAAATGGCTCTATGGTAAAAAATTCTTACACGTTCCAAATAAACTTTTGTAACAAAGCCTTTTTACAATTAGAAAGAAAATCACGGTCACCTCTTCTTTTTTTAGTGGAACTAAATGGAATTAAGGAACACAGGAATTTTGTGCCAACCTTCATGTACACAGAGAGTGCTAACTTCTGAATCTGATTTTTATTAATCTCTTTACCAAGCATATGGTATACACTACCTGATCCACAGTGAAGGCTCAGGAGCTGCTAGTCCCAAACTACTTGCACTGGAAACTCACTTTGATTTACGATCTATTTAGAACTCAAGACTCATACTACTCAAATAAAACAGAGAACAGAAATTGTTTGCACAAAGAGTGTGTTGTGCAGATTTATTATAGAATGCAGTTTTAAAAAAATGATAGTTCAAGGTTAGGTTCTCTAATTAAAAACCACATAACTAGAAACACTTGAACAGCTATGTAATGGTGGTTTTTCCTCCTGGTGTGTTGTAAACAGAATTCTGAGAGCATTCAACTACATTCTTCATCGGAGTAACTAAAGAGTAGCTCCCAAACTTATCTGCCTTTAGGGAAACCATATTTCAAATTTCTGAGGCATGCATTGTTATTTGGCATTAAGTACTTCAACATGAAACACTTTGCTATGGCATTATAAGTCCAAAACGTAATACTTATTTACTGGACGCACACATTGCAACTAGGAGAAAAATGACATGTAGATAGAATTCCACTTGAAATTTGGGGAAAGGCACTGCATCCCTCTTCTATAATCACACAGTTACTATCCACTTCACATGCTTTGAACCCAAGCTCTGTTAAAAATGTTTTTAACAGTATCTTCTACAACATACAGATACACAAGTAATTATGCTTTGCAATAGTCTTCCATTGCCATATTTTCACCCAGCTATACACAGCTATGAATATACTTTAACAACTTTATTTACAAGTTTAAGTTTATTTTCATATTTCAGTGGAAAAAAAAAATCAAAATATCTGCGCCAATATTCCCCAGGTAGGCCTACAGCTAGCATTCATATTTTAACAAACATTAAATAAACCCAAATCCCAACAAAAATATACCTAAACTAAGACTACTCACTTGCTAAATTGTGCAATAAAAATGCTATTTTCTTAATTCTTCAAGCTAAATCCCACATATGAATATTAAAATCCAGATAGATTTCTTTTGGAAAACAGTTACATATGGCACCAACTAAGATGTCAGTGAATGCACTCTAGCTGTAAATCGAATGTCGCTAAAAACAGAGGACTAGGATCTGGAAGGGTAATAAATATTAAAGATTTTCTCAAAATGTAAAACAACAACAAAGAAACTCAATAAGAGACTGACAGAGAAGTTAATTTGGAAAATCAGTAACTACACATGCACAAAATAAGGAAACATAAGGAAAAAGAAAAAATTTCCAAATTCCCACACTGTATGTTTTTTTAAACAACGCTATTGCACTATGTATTCCACACAATGACCGCAGCCCACCTAATGATGAATTCTGTCATTGTAGATTGTGTAGCAACGTAAAGCTCTCCCCACACCTGTGATCTCTTTTCTCTGAAACAAAATAAAAACAAAACCCCAAAACATCCCACCTGAAAAGAACAAGTACAAGCGTCACTTATGGACTTTTTCAATTCTTTCCCAAATGTCTGATCATCATTAACTCAGTAATGGACATAAGGCCATTCTAGGGCTCCATGAACACTAAGTGATGTGCAGCACTGAGAACAAGGAAACAGGTAGCTCCTTGATTCTTTTCTGAGCAACATGAACTGGAAATCTGGCCACAGCGACCCATCATTGTTGCCATCACAAAAACCATGACCTGACATTTCCACAGTAAAAGATTACTCCCTATGAATGAACAGTGGTTTGGAATTAATCTGCGCCATTATGCCAGTTCAGCTTAAATGAATAGGTGTGTACTCTGGTCTTCTTGTCTGAATAATTTTTGGTTTGGGTTTCTTCATTCCTTCAGCCTCATCATCTTCTTCATTCTCCTGATCGCTCTCACATACGTGGACCACCACACTGGGAGTGGTGTCGGTTGCTGCATGCAATTCATATTTTTCACCTGCGAGTACAGAACAATCACAGGACATGTTAGAAATTCCCTCACAAATGTGAAGATAAAACAAAGATGGAAATGGAAATGGAATTGGTCAGTGGAAATGCTGCTGGTTAGAGTACACATCAGTTTGAGTAACTGGCCAAGGGAAAACGAATAAATTTAGGGAGATGGGTATTTGTCATGGCTAGACCAGGAATTCTTAGCCTTTTTTGTGTGTAATGAATCCTCTGAAGAGCTACAGACAGAATATTTCTAAATGTATAAAATAAAATACATAGATAATGAAGGAAACTAGTTATACTGAAATATGTATTTCAATCTAAACAAATTCATGAACCCTAGATTAAGAATTAGATTCTGCAATTTCCTGTATTTGGTGAATTATTCCTAAAAAGCAAGAATAATAAAAAACCTTCTCCCACAGCACCCAAATCTTCTGAAACAAAAAGAAATCTTGAGCTCACTTTTAATGATGTAATGACAGAAAAAAAAATGACAACAGACCTCTGGAGAGGTTTATTTTGTACCCTGAGGCAAGCTGACAAACTCTAGGTGACTACCAATTTCATCTTTTCAGCAACCAAAGGATACTTCATTCTTACTGCTCAAGTGTATTTGTAAAACAGTTAAAACTTTAATACTTTGAGGACTTATCCCTGTATCAATGTTTTCTCCTTTGAAAATGATAGGCAATTTCCTATCTATGCCATGGCTTGCTTTGTGTTCAATCCTCTTGCAGCCAATGAGTGGTTTTTTAATTTAGTGAGGTTTGTCCTCAGACAAGTAGCCCATCCCTGGGCCTATACCTGAAACCTTTCTATATCAGTAGATCATGCCAGTACACGTATTCCACTAAGATAGCCTGGAAATTAGAGGGTCACCTGCATGCTACAATGAGGCAACATAGGACTTCAATGCAGGATCCAATACCTGGCATAGTGCTTTTATATACATCAGGGACTTAGCAAACAATTGTTTTTCCAATCAAAATTTTTAAATTTTTTCTCTCTCCCACTTCTTTCCCCCAAAAGCTTTCCACTGAAAAAGAAAAGACATTAATCCTGTAATAAATGCTTGTCAAACTGAACTGAATTCAGAGTGGAACAAAACAAAAACAGTTCTGAGGAAAAAGAATGAAAATGTACTTGGTTTAGCTTGTATGAAATGAAAAAAGGCAATGGGAAAGTGGGCTATCTGAATTTTAACATCTTCACAGCCTCCTTCTCCCCTCACCTTCTTTTGCTTTTCTCCCTAGACTTCTTCCACCATTACGTACCTGGCCCTAGCTTGGAGATAGCATATAAAAGATCGTAATTAATGACCGGAGTAGCGTCTTCCACTTGTTTCCAGCCAACAGGTGGAGAGGCAGGAGGAGAAATCAAAAACTGCTTGTCTGGATTGGGTGGAGCCAAGTGCGAGCTTCCTATGTGCAAAGTCTAAAGAGAAAAGAACATCAACATGAACATTTTCAGAAGGATTCTTCAGCAAGCAATTAAAGCATATGAACAAGGCTCTCTCATTATACTATAATCTATTGTACGATAAACAATTAAATATAACTGAAATGCCCAAAAAGACAATTGTGAAACTAAAAAAAAAATGCTCAAATGTAAAAACACTTGTGAATCAAGTAATAAATCTAAAGCGACTTTACCATGGTCAGGGAAAAAGATCCTTAAACAAGTCATACTGTCTAATCAGCTGTGTGTCTGTGGGCAAACCACTGAAACTTTCCAAGTCCCAGTTTTCAAATCTTGGGCTCAATAATAAATAATAAATGAGGACAAAAATCCCTGCACTACCTTCCCCAACAGTGTACTGTGGGCATATGAAATAACGTATGTCAATATGATGTAGTCACATTACTAAATATATGTAAGCTTTTAAAAAATAATTGTTCTACATTTAGAGTGCCCTCTTGGTCAGTAAAACTTACATGTATAGATCAGGAGTTCTTAACCTTTTTTTGTGCCCTTTGGCAGTCTGAGGAAACCTGTGGACTCTTTCTCAGAATAAGATTTGTGTTGACTCCTTTCATAATGGAAGAAAATGTTAAATTTTAATAAGAAGTTAGTGAAAATAAATAATTTTTTCTAGGTCCATTAAGTTCATGGACCCCTGAACTCTATCCATACACTAAGTAGACTCCAGGTTAACTGCCCGCGGAGGAGCCTTAGTAATTATGCTGAAATCATGTACCCATCTTGATGATAAGGGGGTAGAGAGCATAAGGTGAGGTAGCTAAAAGATGATAAGAAGGGAGTAACTTGACAGTAAAAGACTAAGATCATTGGGAACCATTGGTCAAGAGGTAGAGGGCTGACTCCTAATTTGAAGAGAAAGGCTCACTAGCATTATGTCTGAAGAGACTTAACATTTTAGATCTTTGCTTTTATTAGTTAATAATCCTCCACTAAAAACCCATTTCTTGAGCCCCCACTGAAATATATCCCACCCTACTGAAACAACTAATGTAATGAGGAAGATGGAAAACTTAGACTAAAACGTGTTCCTTGAACTTAGCAGTAACATTTCCAAAACTCGTTCCCTTAAGACTTTCTTTCTTTGGCCCCTTAGGATTACTCTCAATGTATTATTACGAATAGCACAGGATAGTGGAAAGAGCATTGGACTTAGATATCAGACAAAGTGAGGCCTAGGCTGGTGACCCATACAGACAGAAGGACTTTTTCAGAAACTGGAGAAACAGAAGAGAAGGGAAAGTGGGAAGGATCCATACACAAAAAACAGAAAAAGTTGGACGACAGTCCCTCCACTTAAGTTATATTACTTTGGGCAAGTAATAAATTCTTTAGGTCTCAGGTTACAATTATAACACTAACTCATGACATATGCAGCCTAAAAGCAATAATAAGATATAATATAATGATATATAGAACAATCATATAGCTTATAAAGGGCTTACAAATTAAGAAATTAGGAAAAACCTCTTGGGTTTATTATGACTTGTTATCAGTCCTTCTCGTGCTCATCAATGTCCTAACGACAAAGTTCCTGATGGTGGTGAATGGGGAGCTCATGTGCCTCCCCCAGAACAGTGTGCAGGCACAATTAAAATTTCATTGAAAACATCCTACTCATTCTGGGTGTGACCTTTTTTATGGTTAGAACAGTTGGCTTTAAGGATTGAAATTAGAGCTATTAGCTGAACTTTCTGATGCAAGTATTTATAGATACACACATACACATATGTGTATATGTCTGCCAGGCCTAGACGAGTTATGTAAATAACAAGTTATTTTCTAACTCTCAGTTTTTGGAGCAGTTTTATACCTGAAGATGCAGAGTAAGAAAAAATGAATGCTGCTTAATACCCTTGGATTTAGTGGAACTATTATTTGGACTATAATTAAAGGATGTTATTAATAGCCTCCAGAAAGATGTAAATATTAAATATATTACTATACTTATGTTTATTACAGTTACATTATGTATTTATACTATATGTGTACATAGAATGTATTTATATTTTATATTTGTACATAATTATATAATGCATTATAGCCTAATAGATCACATAATACATTTATATAAATATAAATAATGTTAAATAAAATTATTTAAACAGCATTCTTGTAATTGCAAAAAGATGGGAAACAATCTGAATGTCTAATGATCAGGGAATAACTGAACAAACTGTGGTATATGAACATAATGTAATATTGCATCATGTGGTTAGTAGTGTGCAACTCTTCGTGACGCCATTGGGGTTTTCTTGGAAAAGGTAATGGAGTGCTTCCCCATTTCCTTCCACAGCTCATTTTACAGATTAGGAACTGAGGCAAACAGGGGCAAGCGACTTGCTCTGGGTCACACAGCTAGTAAATGTCTGAGGTCAGGTTTGAACTCAGGAAGATGAGCCTTCTTGTTTCCAAGCCCTCCACTGAGCTGCTCTAGTACATCATGAGAAATAGCAGAGATGAAGACTATAAAGAAATGTGGCAAGATTTAAATGAAATAGAGAGTGAAGAAAGTAGCTAAACAGCAGGATGATACACAAATTACAAGAGAGTACGCAGATTTCGGTTGTTGGTGGAAAGTAGGGCAAAGGCCGCCAGTTGCACTTGGCCTCAGTTACTTTGTCAGCAGAGGGCAGCAGCTGTTCAGCAAAAAAGCTCAGAAAAGAGGAAGATGATGATGTGTCATCAGAGCATGTTGGTGGCTCTGCAGTGTCAGACTGCATATATGTGCCTTCCCTCCCACAAACAAGTGTACCACAATATGCATGACCAGAGAACACACACAGAGGGACACACGTGGCACAATGTGCTGAGGACACTTTCTATCTCTTGCAAAGTGTGTGGCTTCCTCTAGTGTTGACATCATCACCCTGCTCTCTGGTGGGCATCTGCTGAGCTGCTGCTGCTCTCTGCTAATGGTCTGTTGAAACGTGGCTTCTTCATCTGCCTTCTTTTTGTGTGTTTTCCCAGCAGGGAAGCTTCTTCACTTGGCTGCTAATGCTCTGTGCCAAGACTGACTGCTCTTCAGGTGATGCTGTTTCCTCCCCATAGAATTTATAGGGCTGGCCAGTCCTTTAGCTTCACAGCCCTAGCTAGCTTTAGCTTTTTTTGCAATGCAAACCTTCGCCAAACAAGCCAAAATAGCCAGAAAGAGAAGGCCTTAAGCATATCTGAGTCTATTATTTAACTCCTATTCTCCTGTGGCTGCTTAGGATTGCTTGGCATAAACTCATTTCAGTTATGGTCTGAAGTTCCTTTTAATTTCCTTCAAAACTTGAGCACCAGCCTGAATCCCTTTCAAATTATACTGCACTTAGCAAATTGTAAAGGAGCTGGGTGGAGCTGGAATGAGAAGCTTTTCATCTCTCCATAATCCTCCAGGTTGCCATGCAAAACAGCTTAGTAAAAGGACTGAAAAGGGAAGGGTGGATCTGGCTGAGACAGTGCCTTTGCCCTACTTCCCAGAAGCAATCAAATCTTGGTATTCCCTACGTATGAAAATAATACAATAGCAACAACATCTGGAAAACATTAAAAAAAATGAGGGCACATGTAAATAAATAGTACAGATCTGATATTACTTTGTTAATGTCAATTTGCATATTTAGGATACACTATAAATGTTGAAAAGCTTATGATTTAATGTATGATCTTTTGGCTTTCGTTTGTGAAAATGAGTTTATGTTTGTTGAAAGTTTATATCAAGTTTATATAAGAGAAGATTTAAAGGAAAAAAATGAATGAAATCTGTATTATTTTCTACTTCCTTCCATAAATCATCACTATACACAGTCACTGTATTTATTCATTTATTTCTACTGATTTCAAACATACCTCAAAATATTCTAACTACCCGTACTTTTATGTTCCTTGTAAACAAAACAAAACGTGACCTGCCCACCTTAGATGGTATTAAAAGTGTGACGCAGTTTTCTTTCTTTTGAGTCATCACCATATCAGTTCATAAATTGTAGTAGCAGAACACCTGGTAATAAAAGGTGAGTGGTGTGTGTGTGTGGGTGTGTGTGTGTGTGTGTGTGTGTGTGTGTGTGTGTGTGTGTGTGTGTGTGTGTGTAGAGGGAGTCATATTTTATTCCAACTTACCTGAGCAAAATATAATTTCATTTCCTTCCCAAGAAACTCAGTCTTATGGAGTTGCAGTCGGGCATCTGCTGCAGACAATGGGTTACTGAAGTTTATTCGTACTCGTTTGAAGCTCTTAAAATACTGAAATGTGATGTCCTTGTCATATGCTCTAAAGAGAGATTCAAATTTGGCCTGAAAAATGACAAAAAGAGAAGTTATTAAATCTCAGCAAATTTTTCAAGGTCTTTTTCTTAGATGACTGACAATATATAGGGGAACTTAGCCAGCTTGAGTTGTTCCCAATTATTTTAGGAACTGACAAATTTTTATTTCCTTCAATAATGAAAGGACAGAAATTTAGCCTTCCCATTCTGATAAAATATTGTAATACAGCCTCCCAGTAAGAACTGATATGCAATCTTTCATTTTGTGATTGATCTCTCTCATTCCACCTTGACTCCCCTGGGAAACCTAGGGAATCAGGAACAAGGTGTTTCCTAATCTCAGTCTGGAAATTCTCAAATTTCCTTAATTTAATGTAGCTTAAGTTTATTGACTTTCAGAATGTATCCTCTGTATTTGGCTGAATAAAAATCCCACGTTTAAGGCTCACTTCTACGTATTTTTGTGGAAATATGTAGAACAACTATTTGCTGAAACCACCATTTGTAGAATGGTACCACCGAAATGTAGAGAACCACTTTATGCAAGACTTAAAAAATAAGTTTAAAACAAATTAATGAAAAAGTATTTTTAATTTAGTAGAGGGAATTAAAAATTTGTCTATTTTATCCTTTCATTCATTATTAACAAAATAATAGGGGGTTAAAAATAATGTAAAACAAATAGTTTCTTAGACACATTGGTTTTAGAATACTTATACATTTTTACCTCTCTGAACTGTTATGTAGATGCATAATTATTGTGAAATGGTATGAAATCTTAGAAATAAAACTTATTTGATTTATTATTAGAAGTTTATAGATAGAATATAGACCATATTATTTCATTTAAAAGCTGATATCATCAATATTCTCATTAAAAATCCACTTTTAAGAGATCATCTAAATTTGGCAGCCATGTTATTACCCCCAAAAGCAATTTATCATAATCTAACATGGGAGCAAACAAAAGACACCGTGAAGCTATAAAGAAATGATCCAAGGAAAAATAAGCTAGAAGGTATCTAAAAGAGATCCAATCTGACCCTAATCCCTTCACCTAATGGTATTCTTCCCTTTTTCTTGTACTTCCAGAACACTTGATCCTTTCCTTTGTCTCTCGCTTCTTTCTAGCCCTGCTTTATATTATACTGCTTTGCTTACATGCTTACATGTTTTTGATATCCCACCCTCCACCCTGCCTCAAGAATGTGAGCTCCTTGAGGAGAGATTATTTCATTTTTGCCTTTGCATCGCCAGCATATAGCACAGTATCTTGTTTTCAAAGTATCTGTAGAAACCTTATGTTTTACTTTTTACAACAACAATAATAATAGCTAGCATCTCTATAGTGCTTTGAAGTTTTGCAAAATGCTTTACACTTGTTATCTCATTTGATCCCCAAACTCCTGGGAGGTAGATACTACTATTATTTTAATTTTATAGATAAGAAGTTAAAGGTCTAAGTTAAAGGTCTAAGCGGGATTCAAACTTCCATTTTCTTGTCTTCAAATCCATCATCCTGTGCACTGTACCATGATAAGGTGACTTCTATTTATATCCATTCATATTTCTTCCCAAATATTCTTAAGAAAGTGACATAAATTGTAAATTCATAGAATGTTAGAGAACATCTAGTCTGAGCCTCTTATTTTTTTTTCCTGATGAGATTAGAGTTAGCACTAAGAATAAAGGTCCAGGTGCCCTGATTTACGTTTGGTTTACATTATAGAGATATAACAGGTATAAGATCAAGACTCCCAACAAACAGACCAGCTAAGACTGGTGGGCTGGGCACTAATCTTTACCCCTCCCTCCCTGCTACCAGATCATTTCTTTATTAATTCTCTATCAGAGTTCTGAGATAATCAAGGAGTATGTTTTGATAATTCCTAATAAATTAACAGAAATGCACGCTATCTCTCATTAATCACTTAACTTCAAGCCTCCACCCTAGTTAATAAATAAACTAGAAAAATCTCTTTTCTCATATGCTTTTGTTCCTCTATCTCAAACCCCTGCTCTTATCGGTTAAACAACGTCAATGTTACTTATCATATAATTTATTCCAGCAGCAAACAACCACACATAAACATAAATAAGTATTTATAATGCATTGATAGTGAGAAAAGTTCACAGTCTGTTTGTGTTCTTCTAGAGCAGAGGGAAACCAGTGTGACAGAACACTCTCACCAACACTGCCATTGAATTCCTCTCAACTTGAAATACAGTTCTCTCAGTACAGTAATCAATTATCAAGTCTTTGAGGAATTCTCTTTAAAGTGTCTCTTCTAAATGAGAGCTAAACTCCGGTCTTTCATAGGGTCTCTTCAGGTTCTCTCACAAAACAATAGTTCAACTCTCCTAGTCTTTGAATTGACTCGACCTCAGACTTAATCTCTCCCAAGAGTCTAAACGCTCTTAGTCCTTGAACGTACTTTTAACAGATGATGGTTAACTCCTTCAATCCCAATCTTTCACGAGAATGAAGGTTAACCTCTGTTCATCCCAATTCTGTCAGAAGGTGACAACTAACTTGCAATTTTTCTTTTCAGGAAACAGCAGTTTAAATTTTGTACTTTGGTCTCCTTATACTGCAGTGCATTGTCAGTTCTCTCCAGGAGTGTCTTCCTTATTAAAGTTATAATAGCAACATCTCTGTAGGAGAGGCTGTTGAAACTGATTGTAAAAAAAAAAAATTATACCTATCTATTCATCCATTTATCTACTATCTATCACCTGTTTTTTAAGAGATTTCCATCCAAAATAAACAAAATTGATTTAGGCTAAAAGAAAAAGACATATGGACTGTCAACGTGCCAGATAAAGCTCCTTTGCTTCCATCATAGGATAATATCTCATATTATTCTGATTTGTGTACATGTCAAATCCTCACCCACAAGAAGAATGTAAACTCTTTGATGACAGACTTTCATTTTTATTTCACTTTTATTTTATTTTGAATCTCCAGAAATTAATTGTATTAATGTACTTATCTATATGGAATTGTGTTCGTGCTAAGGGAGATGAAAAAAAATCACCCAAGAAGAGGGAATGGATTTACTTTAAATACTCATGTCAATAAAAAACAAGAATCCATTGCCTCTGTAGTGCGTTTACTCCCTTCCTGGATTTAGGGGGATATACCTAACGGAATAGACAGAAAGGAAAGGCAGGGCTTAGAGCTTGCTGGTTTACCCTCATAATGAACAAGGGATAAATCAGCAGCTGTCACCTACACACTGAGGAATTTTGGTATATGGTGCTTATTATATGTGTTCCTTGAAGAATAAGGACAATGACACAAACTTGCTTTGCTCAATGCTATCCTATATCTCCTTTATTTCTACAATTTAAAATTCATATATACACACACATATGTTTGGGTTATATGATAAAAGTGTTTCAGCTGCATTTGTATTGCTAAGTCTTTTCTCCTGCAACATAGGCAAAATTCATGTGGAAATGTGGGCTTAGTCAATCTGCAATTTCACATGATCTCATAAATGCATATCATGACTGTTCAATTATAATTGAATTTATAGTTAAGAAGAGGTGGCTTATTAAAACAGAAGACACAAGAAAACAGTCATAGAAAAGGAAATGATAAATTCCTAGAATGTATGCCTTGTATTGATAATGACTTATCACTATTCCCTTAAATACAACCAACTTTTTCTTGTAGATGTCATGACAATTCCTGCAAAGCATGAACAAGATTATATATTTCTATGCTTTCTCAAGCTATCATTTTTTAATAAATCAAAAACTATGTGACTGATTTAGTCATATAACCAAAAATTCACCAGTGTTTGTCTTCTTGGAAAGCTCTTGCACTTAGGAGAGAAGTTCAGTCCATACTTGCTGTAAGGGAGGGAAGTGCAGGAAATACATCCTGGGTAAGGGATGATATCAGAGAGAATGAGAAAGTATATTGGAGAGTTAGGGAGGAACTTCAGGAGTTCTTGGCCCCTCCAAGACTGCCTTGTTAGAGGCTATTGGGAGGGAATACGCAGCTGCCTTCCTTGCCTCAACTACTCTCCTCTATCCTTTCAGGGGAGGGGCTTAGCTTCTAGTTTCAGTCCTAGGGCTCTCCATGCAGATAAATACTGTTGAACCCACAGCTATACTTTCATATATATAACATCTAAATATCAATTAGGATTTGTACAAATTAGATTAGAGTATTATAGCCTCTGGAGAGGATGGAGCCAAGATGGTGGAGAGAAGACAAGGACTCATCTGAGTTCTTCCCCAAATTCCTCCAAAGATCTTTAAATAATTCCCTGAAACAAACCTTGGCGTGGTAGAACCCACAAAACAATGAGGTGAGAGTGCAGTGCAGTCCAGTACAGGCCACACCAGTGCAGACCAGGTCCCAGCAAACCAGGAGCTGGTCTTGGGAGAGAATGAATCAGCAGCTACAGTGGCTGCTTCCATAGCTCTCAGCCCACAGATGGTAACTGATCAGAAGGAGATTACAGGGTTCTCTTTGCTGGCACTAGGGGCAGGACTCTGTTGCTTTGCCGGTATTCAGATGCAGGTGGCAGTTCTGGCTGGCAGTCCCAGAGTGAGGAAGAGCACTAGCACATCAGAGATTGAGGTTGCAATGGAACAGTTCCAAATAAGAAAAGAGTGTTTATGGTCACTCACAGACCAAAGCACAGGCCAGAAGAGTAGTAAATGCACCTCTCCTTAGATCATACCTCCTTGGGAGAACTGAAAACTTACAGGTCCCTAGAAGTATCTCTGAAAACAGCTGAAGCTTGGGACAGTGTGCCCTCCACCCTGGAAGCAGAGCCCCATTTTAGCAAAGACTTAAAAGCAAAGAAACTAAGCTGGGAAAATGAGCAAACAGAAAACGAATTCTGACCATAGAAAGTTAGTATGGTGACAAGGAAGGTCAAAACACACACTCAGAAGAAGATGGAAAAGTCAAAATGCTGACATTCAAAGCCTCCAAGAAAAATATGGATTAGTCTCAGGTTATGTAAGAATTCAAAAAGGATTTTAAAAATCAAGAAAGAGAGGTAGAGGAAAAAATGGGAAGAGAAATGAGAGTGATGCAAGAAAATCATGAAAAAAGTCAACAGCTCAGTAAAGGAGACAAAAAATACTGAAGAAAACAACACCTTAAAAAACAGAATAGGCCAAATGGTTAAAAAAAAAAAAGTTCAAAAATCCAATAAGGAGAAAAATGCATTGAAAAGCAGAATTGACCAAATGAAAAAAGAGGCACAAAAATTCACTGCAGAAAAGAATCCCTTTAAATTAGAATGGAGCAAATGAGAGCTAATGACTCCATGAGACATCAAGAAACAAAAAAAAAAAAAAAAGAATGAAAAAAATAGAAGACAATGTGAAACACCTTACAGAAAAACAACTGACCTGGAAAACAGATCCAGGAGAGATGATTTAAAAATTATTGGATTTCCTGAAAGCCATAATTTTAAAAAGAGCCTAGACATCGTCTTTCAAGAAATTATCAAGTAAAACTTCCCTGACATTTTAGAACCAGAGGGTAAAACAGACATTGAAAGAATCTATCAATCACCTCCTGAAAAAGATTGCAAAATGAAAACTCCCAGGTATAATCTAGTCAAATTCCAGAACTCCCAGGTTAAGGAGAATATATCACAAGCAGCCAGAAAGAAGCAATTCAAATAGGAAGTAGGAAGAGAAGGGGATTGGGGTGTGGGGGGGCAATGCTTGTAGAAAGGAGGGTAAACTGGGGGAACAATAGTCAGAAACAAAACACTTTTAAGGAGGGACAAGGTAAAAGGAAAGAAAAAATAGACTAAATGGGGGGAAATAAGATGGAGGGAAATGCAATTAGCAATCATAACTGTGAAAAAATTTTTGAAGCAAGTTTCTCTAATAAAGGCCTCATCTCTCATGTCAAATTTGAGTCAAATTAATAAAAATAAGAGCCATTACCCAACTGACAAATGATCAAAAAATATGAACAGTCAGTTTTCAAATGATGCAATCAAAGCTACTTATAGCCATATAAAAAAATGCTCCAAGTTACTATTCACTGGAGAAATGTAAATTGAAACAATACTGAGGTACTACCTCATATCTAATAGGTATGAGGTTAATATGGCTAATAGGAGAGAAAAAGAGAAAGATAAATGTTGGGACAATTCACATACTAATGCACCATTAGTGGAACTATGAACTGATTCACCCATTATGAAGAACAATTTGGATCTCTGTCCAAATATTTACAGCAGCTCTTTTCTGGCAGCAAAGAATTGGAAATTGAGGGGATGCCCATCAATTGGGGAAGGGCTGAACAATTTGTAGTATATGATTGTGATGGATTACTACTGTGATATAAGAAATGAGGAGCTAGATATCTCAGAAAAGAGAGACTACATGAACTGATGCAAACTGAAATGAGTAGAATCAGAACATTGTTACACAGTAACAGCAACACTGCGCAATGATCAACTTTGACAGACGTAGCTATTTACAGCAATACAATGATACAAGATAACTCTGAAAGACATCATGAAAAATACTATCCATCCCCAGAAAAAGAAGTGATGGAATCTGAATACAGATTGAAGCATGCTTTTTTTTTTAACTTTCTTTATGTTTCTTAGATTTTTATTTTGGTCTGTTTTCTTTTATATAACTATTAAAGAAATATGTTTTGCATGATTACACATGCATAACCTGCATTAAAAAGAATATACAACCTCTGCCTTAAATAACATTACAATCAAAATAACAACGTCTTACAAGCATTATTTAGAGTTCATGAAGGCTTTTCTATACATGGTATCACTTGATCCTTAGAACTGCCCTGTAAAGTAGCCAATATGAGTATTGTTATTACTGTTTTACATATGAGGAAACTGAGGCCCAGGGAGGTAAGTGACTTGGCTGAGTCATATAGTAAGTGGAATAGCCAGTTCATTCATCTAGATATTTTGGACTTTGCTCCCTTCAAGGCCCAGGTCAAGTGCTACTTCTGCTGTAGCCTTGCCTCATTTTCCCAGGTGTTAGTGTTCTTTCCTCCCTAATCATTTCCCCTCCTATAGTATACTTATTTGTACCCTCCCAGTTGGGGTCTAATTAACTTTCTATTTTTGCCTTTGTACCCCCAGGTCCTAGCACAATGCCTTGCAAATAAGTGAAGAACAATTTTGTTCATTTGTCTGTTGTTGGTGCTATAAAAGATGTTGCCATTCAGTAAAGTGTTTATTATATTCGTTAAGGGACAAATTTAAAGCAGCCTGTCAGGATTCATACAAAATACTAAAGTATTAAAGGCCAATTAGCTAGATCCTAAGAAATGTTAACAGGCAAACTAGAAAGAGAAAAAACCCTGTAAGGTGAAAAAATTACCTAGGTTTCTTTCATTGGGTGAGCCATTCCTTTGAATTTCATTAATTACCACCACTTTATTCACTAGAAAGCTATGCTTTTTAGTAAGGCACTGAGACTCCACATTTCAATGATTTACTGCATTTTTTGATTTTATTATTATTTCTTCCTTCTTACAAACTAGAGATAGAAGCTGAGTGTTTAAGACAAAACAAAGCAAAACATTGGTCATGTAAAGCCCATTTCCACAAAAAAATGCAAATAATTTGCTCTCTTCAGATTGTCAGCACTTTTTCATATCAGAGCTCTATTCCCCACCCCCAACCAAACAACAAATTTTTGAGGAAAATTTACTGTCTTTTGTAAGGTATCCACAGACACAATGCTAACTTCTGTTTTGAGTCAAGCCAAAGAGAACACATGAATCCCCCCAAAATTTCTTTCAATGTGCGCAGATAATTTTCAAATTTTAAAAATAAAAGTCATCTTAAACCCTTCAAATTCACATGACAGCACTGACACTCAACCAATGCCTTTTAGCTACAAGTCCCAGAG
Organism: Notamacropus eugenii; assembly: GCF_028372415.1. NCBI lineage: Eukaryota > Metazoa > Chordata > Mammalia > Diprotodontia > Macropodidae > Notamacropus > Notamacropus eugenii. The sequence continues at coordinate 424,482,405 of NC_092876.1, read as the reverse complement.
CTAAACTTTTAAACCACATTAATTTTGGAAGCCTTACCCTGGTTTCACTTTCGCAGAAGACATCACTGTGTGCAACACAGGCAATCAAGGAGCTAAAACTGTAGTTAAAATTTCTAAAATGCATCTTGCCTCTTTTTTAACTGCTAATGGTAGCTAGAGAGAAGAGTAGTAAAGTCCCGAGTGGAGTGCTTTTTAAAGGAGCTACAAGTTCTTTCGGTACAGAGCATTTATAAAGGAAAGCAGTCCAGCCCCTTGGGGAAAAAAAAAGTAGCTTTCAGAGGATCCTGTATGGGACAGCAAATTCCTGAATAAAGTCCTGCATGCTTACAGGCAGTCAGGGACAAAATGTAAGCTTCTACTGGAAAGAGGTGACGTCAGCACATTAGTCACTTTCCCTATGCTAATTAACTTTGCTTTGGGAGGATGGAAAAAACAGCTGAGGTTTGCATAGCAGCTGCTTTATCAACTCCTCTTGCAGCATAGTTTCCATTGGTAGTAATTCCATTCAGTGCTCAGACAACATGCTCCTCACTTGAATGGGATGGCTCTCCCTAAGATGGAAAATGTTACTGCAGAAAAGGACGAAGGTCTACGGCACTAAATAGTAATTACCCTTAGGGGAAATCTCAAGGCTCTTGGAAACTTGGAAACAAAATCTCTTAGCATTTTTGATCCTTGTGATTTCTGAAAAACTTGATGAAAGTTTCAGATTAAGAGATCAGAGGAAAGATTTTGAAATCTGTCTCGATCAATAAATCTAATAGTGAAATTTATTTTGAAATATAATTTTTCTAGTATAACTTTTGATTGGATGAATGTTCCAATTACCATTCACTAAGTTGTGTTTCAATGCTTTATTAAGAAAGAAAAAAGGATCCCTCAGTTTTTGTTTCTACAAGAAGTCCTAAAAATTTCTTTTGAAAACCTTAAACTTGACCATTCTTATTGTCCGAAATCTAAAAGTATGCTGCTCCTGGAGACTTACACATAAACATATCTATAGACATATCTATATATAAATATGTATGTACACACACACATATACATATTTAAATCACACAATCATAAGACTTCTTTGTTAAGTTGCATGGGGAGCAGTGCTTTAAAAGGGACAGCAAAGAGTCAGAAGGCACAGCCTTACCTGAAGACCAAAGTTCGATGGAATTATTTCCTGTAAGATCACACAAAAGCTTGGGTAAACGTACTAGGATAGTTAGATTCTTTGCTCTTTCTACTTCAAAAGACTGAAACTCTTATGAAAATGTTAATTACTTTGCCAATTCAAAGTACTAACAACATACTTCCCTTCCTGGGCCCTTAACAGTTATTCCAATTTCCTTTTACAACCTATGTACAAGCACATTACTTTAAAAAGCTTTTATTCATTCATTCTGGAATGATGCACAGAATGACATTTGAGCTTTCAAAGTAAAGGAGGGCTTGGGGTAGCAATCAGAATGTAAATTTTAAGATAAATTTTGAGGAATTCTTAAAACTTTGTGGGTGATTTAAAAACCAAACACGACAAAAACTTAAAAGCAAATGTATCCCATCCAAAAAAGTCAAACATAATCTTATTTAAACAAGATGTTTAATTGTGATACAGTTTGACTGGCTGGCAAATCATGTACATTATATAGCCTCTGCTATGTCAATTAACCATCACTTTCAATCTGAAAAGATCTAAATGTATACATTCTAAAAGCTGCTGAAAAATAAAGGTCACACTAATCCCCATAGCCATTGTTGTTCTCTGAGGTTGTTAGACTGCTTATTAAATTGCCTGTTACTGAAGAACTTGACATTCCATTGCCAAACATTCAGCTGTAACCTGGACATAGATTTAGGGCTTGGGGTGGGGTGGAAGGAGGTAGAAAGGCATTCTGGTTCCTTTTTGGAAGTCTTTAATTTCATTCCACCCTTTCTGATTGGGTAGAAATGCCTTTGGAATGTCCTCCACCTACTCTACCATCTTCTCTTTCTTTTTCTTTCTTCTCTTCCTGTTATGTGGGGAAATAGAAGACATTAAAAGCCAAAAAAAGGACTTTCTGATCCAAACGCTTCATTTGCAGGTGAAGGAATCGATCTATGTTCAAGAGATGCAAAGTGACATTTACAAGGTCACAAAGCAAAGCTGGCATGTGTCAAATTCTATCTCTAATCCAGTTTTCTATCCGTTGTACCACATTGTCAAACAGAGATAGGAGGTAAAATGTAGTCAGGGTTGATGGTCAGAGAACTGAAAATGTATATGAGAAGAAGAATAAGGAGGAAGAGGAAATGCTACCTTCTTCCCTCCTCTGAGCAAAGCTAACATACAAGGACGCTTGAGGAAGAGCGCTTAAAACAGCAACAACCAACTTACACTTTCAGTCATGCTTTAGTTAGTTTAGTTATTTGTTTGATGACACCGATACAACAAATGAAACGATTTGGTACTTTACGATTTTGGAATTAACATTCTATAAAGAAAGGGCACACTTCCTAAATAAGGCTCCCTTTCAATCACAGGCCAGCCTCTGATTCAAAGTTTCATTTAAATTGAGTTTGGTGGGATGGTTGGCTTTCAATTTTAGGTGAGATTTTGTCATTTAAAGTCCTAGCTTTCAATGACTAGTTCTGGTGGGCCACAAATTGCAAAGAATCACTGAAAAATCTTAATACAATGATCTTGTAGTTGGGGGGCTGGATTAGCATGCTTCCCATGGAGCAAGGACCCTTCTCTCATGCTCTGGACTCTTGTTACAGGACATGCTCAACCAGAGGCCGATGGTTGGTGCCTGGATCCTTGTGACCATAGATTATGCCAAAGATGACTGGTAACCGAGCCAAAAAGAAGATGAAATCAGTCAATCAATCAGTAAAGATTTATTAAGTATGTACAATGTGCCAGGCACCGTATTAAGAGCTCAAAATAATAAATAAAAAAAAGTAAAAGACAGTCCCTGCTGCCAAAGAGCACATAATATGATGATGGAGACAATATACAAACAACTATGTTCAAACAAGCCATATTCAGGATACATTGGAAATAATCTGCAGAGGGAAGGCACCAGAATTAGGAGGAGCCAGCGGTCTCTGTTTCTTTTGAGGCTTTCACTAGGGCCTGCCATCTCTCCTTTGCACTTCTAGCAAAGACGGGAGAGGATTTTCCTTTTCTGGGTACCTAGCAGCAGTTATTGTGGCTACATGTGCATGTCAGTGAAAACCTGAGCTTCCCTCGGGGAGCTGGCAAGTGGATCTCAAGTCCTTAGCTGCTTGTTCTGCTCAGTATTTCTTTTCTGGGGCACACACAGGTGGCGGAACAGTGCTGTCCTAAGAGATGGATGTTTCCAGCCTTGGTGGCTCAGGAGAGCCAGTGGGAGCTGCTTTCTACAATGATACACTTCTCAGAAGAGGAGAGGATCGCCGACAGGAAGATTTTCTCAGTAACAGAACCATGTCATTAAAACATCTTGGAGCCACATATTATGTCATGCCTTCCTGGACAGGCAGATGATATGTACCTTGGATAAGCCAGCAAAATCTGAGGTGAAAGTGAGATATTCGTTCAGCAGTCCCATAGTATTTCATGCTTTTAAGTACTGACTTTCTGGAAGAGCATAATGGGAGAGTATTATGTTTTAGCATTAGTATATTAATAATGGAGTATAAATAAGAGTATTATGTTTTAAGTGCATGCTAACGTGCACTTAAGTCTTTTTTTTTTGCTCTAAGAGCTTCTTTGGTGGTAGAGGAAATAAACAGCTGTCTCAAAAATATTCTAAGTACAGCTAGTATCTTTTTAAAAATACATATAATTCATTTATTTTCAGTTTACAACATTCACTTCCACAAGATTTTGAATTCCAAGTTTTCTCCTCATCTCTCCCCATCCCCTCACCACAGGACAGTGTATACCCCATCTATTCCTTCCCCCAATCTCCTCCCATCTCCCTCCCCTCTATTTTCTTATAGGGCAAGATAGATTTCTACAACTCTATACATTGTTTGTACATCTTATTTCCCAGATACATGCAGAAAGAATTTTAACACTCATTTTCAAAGCTTTGAGTTCCATATTCTCTCCCTTCTTCCCTTCTCACTCACCTTCATAGGGAAAGAAAACAATCTGATGTAGGTCATACATGTGTCAGCTAATATCTTTTTGAAGAGACCCTGTGAATCCTCTTTTGGGAGAGACCCCAGACATAAGCCACACCTAAGAGTTATTTAAGAGATTTCTCTAGGACTTTGGGGTTAAGGGTACAAATAGAGATAGCTGGTGGTGCAGTAGACTGAGTGCCAGGCCTGGATTCAGGAATACCTGAGTTCAAATCCACCCTCAGACACTCACCAACTTTGTGACCCTGAACAAGTCACTTAAACCTCTGTTTGCCTCAGTTTCCTCAACTGTAAAATGGGGATAATAATAGCACCTACCTTGAAGAGTTGTTGTGAGGGTCAAATAAGACAATATTTGTAAAAAGGGCTGAGCCAGTACCTGGCACATGGTAGGCACTATTATATATCCTTATATTCTTTCACTTCTCTACAGAAAAAAGTCTGAAGTCAAGTCAACAGACATTTATTAAGTGCTCACTGATCACTAAGTGCTGGGGATAAAAAGAAAGGCAAAAAATAGTCCCTGTTCTCAAGGAGCTCATAGTCTGTTGAGGTAGACAACACACAAACAATGTGTACAACCAAGACACATACAAGGTAAATTGGATATAATTTCAGAGGGGAAGGCCCTATGATTATGAAGGACTGGGAAAGGCTTCTTGCAGAAGGTAGGACTAGTTGAAACCTGGAGGAAGCCAGGAAGCTGAGATGAGGAGGTGCATTCCAGGCAGTGAAAATGTAGTGCTGAGATGAAGTGCTCTAATCCAGTCCTCCCACTACAATTCCATAACAGAAAGACCACTGACCTGAGAGTCAGGAGGATGAAGCTTTAGTCCTGGCAGCCCTGACTAGCTCTCTGAAAGGATTAAGTCACTTAATCTTTCTGGAGGTCAGTTTTCTCATCTATAAAATAAGGAATTTGGCCGAGTTGATAATTAAAGTTCCCTCTGGTTCATTTATTCTGTGATTCTTTGATACAGCTATAACCACCACAGTGGTGATTTGTGTGAACAATCACCTTTAATTTATAGTCTATCAGTTCTTTTTCCTGATAGTTTATTCCTTAGCTTTTAGACACAAACTTTGAAGTAGCTTGTCAAGTATTCACTAGCCTATGAAGAATGAAGACACATACATAAAAAGTAAAAAAGAGGATTTGGACACTGATACTGATTCAATTCTAAAGATAACTGTGATTCTATTATTTGTAAAATAATTATACCGTTTTCCCTGATCTACTTTCCCTTCACAAAGGCCTGGTCATAGAATCTAGGGGTATGATTGATTAACACCCATGATGTTAATCATATCTATTGCAGGAATGGAGACTGCCAAGAAGTTTCCATGTATTTAGGTGTAAGGAATTTTAGTGGGTCCAAGCAGGCAAATTCAGGAACTGAAAAGGTCAGAGGCAAGGGGCAGTGTTTGAAGGAAAAGGCGGGTCCACATCAGAAATCACAGCAAGGTTTAACCAGGAGTAGTAAGGCTAATAATAAATAAGTCATAAGTAAGACCAATAGGGCCTGGAGGTGGGATGAAGTTAGAGCCTTCAGGTTTTGGGGCTGGACAAGAAATGAATGATCTCAATGTGCTGTACTAGGTCTGCCTCATGGAGCAATGGGAGGGTTAAGCTGAGCTGCTTGGAGCCAGCCTTGTCTGAATTCCAAGCCCTCATCTTCCTTATAAGTCTAGTCTGTGTCCATCGCCTCCTGGCAGTCAGACAGTCAGGTACATGCTTTGTTCTGGTTTGCAAGTATGATTTAAATAAGAATGGGAGTTTCCACAGTAATAGACCCATGTCATGATAACTTTTTGGAGCTGCATATTAAATATGTTCTCAGAAGAGTGGAAGACAAAAATAAAAATAAAAATCAAGGCTAACTGGTACTCCCTCCACCCCCCAAAAAACCTCAAAACGAGAATAAGCACCCCTTACATGTTTTGGTTAGCTCAAAATTTTAGAAAATAACTAGAAACTTAGTGTGTTTTTCCCCCATTAGGATTACAGAAATCACAAATACCTTTGATGTACTTTCTTGAACTTGTACGATGTCATTTCACATATATTTTCATTAAGAAATTTTGGGGCATCATTTTCAATATAGCAACAAGGAAAAACTGAGGTTTGTGTTGAACTCCATCATTCCTATTATAGCATTCCTACAACCCAATTAAGGTTACCTCAGTTATTCCATTATAAAGCACAAGGAGTTTATAACTCTACCTAAAAATATGCTGTGGGCTGAGAACATATGCACAAATTAACTGACCAGAAAGAAAAAAAGATTTTTGACTTCAATGTGCAAACTTAAGTTGGGTGAATGAAGAACTCTTTCATGTTCTTACCCTCTTCCCCACCCCAATCTAAGACTGAGCTGTCTATGAAGCACAATGACACACCACATTGACATCAAAGAGTGTCACCTGTTGCACTTAGCCTCAACTAAGACAACTTCAATTTTATGTGAACTTTCTCTGAGTTAATAGAGCAGTATTATTTAGCATGTTCTTCCATTATTAGGTAAGGCAGGATTCTCCCCACTGTTGAGATCATACAAAATAAATATATTGTGTCATAACTCTTTTTCTCATAAGGTCAAAAATGGGATATAGAGTGGTACAGGCTGAGCATTAATAGTGTTGAATAGTTCATGGTATGGTAGAACAGATCAAAGGTATAAGCAAATGACTGAAGGAAAAAGTTAAAAATATAGTTTTATCAATAAAGGGGCTAAATTACATTTTTCCTCATTAAAAAAAGGGAGTAATTTCCATCTTAAAACTGGACACTCTTGGACAACCTTTAAGATTCTACTTGTTTGTTAAATTCTTTGTGTGTTTCTAATCCCATTAATCATACTTTACATTCCTGTTTTCAAGTTTCCTTATTACCTCAACCTTTCCTTAGTTGGTAAAGGTTACCCACTCTTCTGTAACTTATTGGAACTAACTGACCTTGGAATGTTTAAGATGAAAAAACAGCCAAAGGCAAATCATAAGGATAATTAATGATTCTGAAACTAGAAAGTGAGCATACTTGTGTACCATCTGTTCCAAAAGCCTCTTTCTACACATGCTGTAGTTACAGTTATGGTAGCTTTAACAGTCAAATGTGGAAACATGAACATGCTATGTTGTGGAAATGGGAGTTTTTCACTGTCAGTTTAAAGACTGTTCAGAGTGATGGCTTGAGAATAGTTGAAAAGACTGTTTTATTGTCATGACTTGAAAGAAGCTGGAGAAGACAGAGAGAAAGAAGATGGTGATGGAACTGATCTAATCTTTATTTTGCAAAGAAAACTTATTTGTTATCCTGAATGAACTGAATAGTGTGGAACTGTCTTCAGTCATAAGAGGGACAGTCAGAGGTGACTTTGGCTGTGACTACTCTCTGAGTTGTTGTTTCAGTCATGTCCATCTCTTCATGATCCCATTTGGGGTGTTCTTGGCAAAGATACTGGAGTGGTTGCCATCTCCTTCTCCAGCTAATTTTAGAGATGAGGAACTGAGGCCAACAGAGTTAAGTGGCTTGCCCAGGGTCACACAACTAGTAAGTGTCTGGGGATGGATTTGAACTCATGAAGATGAGTCTTCCTGATTCCAAGCCCAGTCCTTTATCTACTGTACCACTTGGTTGCCTACTCTCTCGGTTAAACACTGTAAATAATTACCTGTTTTTCTTCTATTATTTATTTGTTGATATGTTGTTCATTCAGTAACTTCAGTATTTATTTAATCCAAGAAGAATAGGAGACTTTTCCATTTACTAAACAAATGTGACCTACCGTTAGGGATTCTGGGCTTAGCTGATTGGGAAATTTTGAAATTTTATTAATTAGTGGGGGAATATATAAATATACCCCTGAATTACCTTAAACTGAGGATAAGAAGACAAAATATGGTGTGGTAGGAGGTGTACTGGCTTTGTGTGAATAGTGGGTGGGGTGCTAAGTATTGTCATTTGATAAGGATGTACTGGGCTGCTGTGCCTAGGCTGTGCTGGGGACGTTTGCAGTCTCTTTTTTGGGGGGACAACTGCCATAGTCCTTTATTCTTCCTCTCTTCTCTTTCAATCCTGCCCCTTTGCTCCTTACCTCTTTTCTACGGGTAGTCCTGTTCCACATTCTATATATGAGGCAATAACTCAAGGAACAGATGAATTAGGGTGGTCCTGTGGAGGAAGGGAGGCATTTGGCTTCTTAAAATGCCTCTTTAAGTATAAAAGGCTCAACCTGGGGAGAAACTTGGGTCAGAAATCTTCCCTGAATTCTTGTTGCCCTCTGGGAAATCCCTTCCTGATCTAGCTGACTATTTGTTGTCCTTATCCTGGAGGAAGAGAGTAGTATTTTATCATGATTTATGTCCTTCTAAATTTCTTTTTAACTTCTTACTAGAAAAACTAATTTTAATTTCATTTTATGATCCACAATACCTCAATGCATTTTAAATCTTGAACCTTGCATTTTAAATCTGAATTGCTGGATTGGCCTTTTTTAGGACTGGCCCAGGAGGCATGGAAAGGGTCATGTAGTGGTACTGGTTAATACTGTTTAATCCTGTAATATTTTGGGGGGAAAAAAGTGAAGCAACAGAAATTCATTTACTCAGAGATGAACTGAGCCAAAGCAACCCTAATTTGGGCCTGGCTGTTTGCTCTTTTTAGCATCTCCCTTCCTGGAGTGACTGTGCTCTGTTTACTTAAAATACTATACCCTTGTTAGTGGATCTGGCCAGTGTGATCGGATCATAAGGATTAGTAGCTGGAAGAGACCGCAGAAGTCATTCAGTCTCACTTCTTCATTTTGTAGACCAGGGAACTGAAGCCCAAAGAGGTGATGTGATTTATCCAAGGTTACATAAGTAATAAACATCAGCTGGGATTCAAATCCAGGGCTTTTTCTATTTTTTCCACAACCTCCCACTGACAGTATGAGTTGCAAAGCTGGGATTCAAACTCAGGCAATGGCTCCAAATCCAATGCTATTCCTTTTCCATTACACCACTATTAGCATTAAGGTGATGAGAAGATGGGACAATGGATTCACTGGGCTAACTTGTTCAACTAAACTTGGCATTTGCTCTCGGTTTGAGTCTCATGAAACATGAAGCACCTGAATATAGTTCTGACAAACCCAAACTGACTCATTCACAGGTTAAGTCACTTCCTTTAGATTTAAGCCTGATGGTCTGTTTTCCATGTTAAAGCCAGCCTAAACTTGAATCTTAAAGTAGTGTACTGGAAGCTAGGTGAGATCCAAGGTTAAGACAAAGTCCTTGCCCTTGTAGGGCTCACAGTGTAGGAGAGGATGTGACGTATACACAGATAACTGTAACAAAACAGAATTATATAATAAGTACATAAAAGAGATGGAATGAGGTCCAAAGTGGTGAAAAGTGAAATAGGAACTGTGGTGAAAGAGGGAAAGGAAATCAGAGAAGGTTTACAAAGATGTAGTATTTGAGTCAGGTTTCAAAACATCGGTAGTAATTCAGCAGGCAGAGGACAATATTATAGGCATAATAGCTTTGTATCTATCTCTGAGTGAACATTAAACAATCAAAAAGGTGGGAATCAGTCTCTAAGCTCCTCAAGAGGGGAGGGTGTCTCATCCTCATTTGGTATTTCTAGTGTTTAAAATATACCTGGGTACAAACTGATAGAACACTAAAAGCTAAAAATTGATTATAATAGAAGGCAGTGAGGCAAGGAAAAAAAGGATGTAAGTTTTTTGTCATATCTGGAATCTAAATAAAACCCTTTTAAAAAACTGAATCACATCCACCAAATAGTAATGAATGTCTCCTATGTGACAGGTGCAGTACTAGGTTCAGATGGTACCAAGACCCAGATAGAAGAATCCCTGGCTTTAAGGAGATGGCCTTCATTAATTCTGCTAAGGATAATTTGCATCCACACCCATTTTTTGAGGCTCTCAAATTGTTTCTGCCAGATCAGTAATATGTAGGTAGCATTTTTATTACATCCACAGGTGCTTCAATTCAGTTCTGCTTACAAGTTATGCAAAAAAGTATATTTCCTGTCAAAACATAAAAGACATAAAATCAAATGTAAACACAAAACAAATATACCACACTTTGGATTAACCCTTAACCTCTAGAAAAGGAATTATGATAACAAAAAGGTAAACAAATGGCAGAGAACTGACACAGGTCAGGAAGCAATTCATTCTTTCCAATAGTTTACAAAATAATCATCCCCACTGTGAGGATTAGTGGTGGCTATTACTGGGAAAGGAAACCAAAAACTTATCTGGAGGCTAAGCTCAGGGCTTACAGAAAGTGAGTTTGTTTTTTTCCAGATTTTAATACTGTTTAAACATTGTCTATTCAAGGAGATTTTTGTTGTTTTTTTCTTCAGAAAATATAGACAGTGCTGTTAACATTTCGGCATGATCACTGATGTTAAGAACTATCAAAAAAGTCATGACTGACTGTATTCCTTCTCCTTCAAATCTTTCCATTAGGCTATGAATCAGGAGGGCTTGAGACTGCCCTGATCTTTCATACTCAGAGGGAAACCATCATAATGGTTCTCATTGGTTCCTCTGCAGTTGTGAAATTAGGTGACTTTAAGGTCATAACATATGAGGACCAATTGAAGGAAGGGAGATGTCTCATCTGGAGAAGAGAAGATTTAGGGAGGAAACATGATAGTTTTCAAACATGATTGTTTTCAAATATTTGAAAAGCTGTAACTCAGAAGAGGAAAATATTTCTATGTGATCCCAGGCAGTAGGAGTAAAGGGAAGAAGGCACAAAGGAACACATTTAGGTTTGATATAAGGAAAAATTCTCAAATATTAGATTTATTGAAAAGTGTAAAGGGATGCCTCCAGAGGAAATGGGTTCCTGCTTACTGGCAACCTTTGAGTGATAGAATCTAGTTAATAAACAAGCATTTATTAAGTGACTACTGTGTATCAAGCATTGTTAACTGCTTGGTATACAAAGGCAAAAAGAAAAAAGGTCCCTGCTGTTAAGGAGCTCTTAAGGAGTTTAAAAAGGAGAGACAATATACAAATAGCTATAAAGAAACACGACATATACAGGGCAAGCTGAAGATAATAACAGAGGGGAGGCACTCCTATTAAAGGGCGATAAGGAAAAGCTTCTAAAAGAAGTAGGATTTTAACTGGGACTTGAAGAAAGTCAGGGAAGCCAAGCAGAGATAAGGAAGGGATAAAAGATATCAAGTGAAAATGCCCAGACTTGGGAAGAGAGAGTAGCCTGTGTGAGGAGTAGCAATGAGGCTAAAGTCACTGAACTATGGAGTATGCGAGTGTGAGTAATGTATAAAGAGACTAGAAATGTGGGAGAGAGGAGCTTTGTATGGAAGAGGAATTTGTAGTTACTCTGGAGGTAATAAGGAACCATTGGAGTTTTCTGAGTCCAGGGTGACATAGTTAAACTTGAGTTCTAGGCAGAGAAAGCATTGTAGTGGGATGAAATGTGAAGGCTATTACAGCCTAGGAGTGAGGTGATGAGAGCCTGCACCAGCCGGGTAGCATGTCAGAAGAGAGAAGGGGTAATAACAATAGGACTTGATAACGCTGAATACGGGGGAGGGATGAGACAGAGTAAAGATATGAAAATGTTAAGTTCCTATATAGTAATGTGTTCTTAATAAAAGAATATTATTTGTAATTTCACAGAACTAAAAATAACTTAAATATTCAAAAGTTGGTGACTAACTGAATAAAATTAGATATAACAATGTAACAGAATATTATCCACTAAAATTAGGATAAAAAGAGAATTGTAAAGAAATTCAGAAAGATATAAAATGGACCCAAAAAAACACTATATACATTGATTACAACTACACATAATAGGTTTATTATTTTTATTTTAATATAAATTAATAATTTTAAAAACTATAAATTTTAATATCTAACAGAGTAAACATTGATAGGATATAATTTACATAAGTGAAAGCTCTTGGGGGGGGGGGAGATGTTTCTCAATAACTTTTAATGGTATGAAGGGGCCCTAACACTAAAAGTTTTGAGAACTGGTGCCACACTATGCATATACTGCCTCTCAGCAATGAAAAAAAACTGCTTATAAACTAAAAAATACTAGAAAAATGTTACTGATATTTGTAGAATCACAGAATTTTTTATTTATAGATATTTTCTGACAGAGAATATATTGCCATTTACTTTAAAAGGCAATTAATTAATTTTCAATCTAAAATAACCACAAAAGTTGTCCCTCCATATAAAGCTTAAATTTACTTTCTAACAGATATAGACACATTCAGTAAAAAGAGTGGCCCTTTATAGGGCCTTTATTTTAAAGTTGTTATAAATGCTAGATCAAGAAGAATGCCGTCCAGAAAAAATAAAAATTATCCAGATTAAAATGAGATTTAATTTTTTTTTTTTAGTTTAGAAATTCTCAAGGCAAAAACCAAAGGGTTTGTTTAAATAAGAAAAAAAGCCCACATCTAAATTCAGTATTAGAAGTCAGAGGGTAAAACTGTAGCAAGAACAATTTAGTTACAACAATGGAATATTCCCTGAGGTATACATTTCACAAGAAACTGTATAATTCCATTTCAGATGTTAAAAAAATGTTGCATGGAATAATTGTGTTTTTCCTTTTGGGAAGGGAAATAGGAAAGGTGTATGTAGTTTTATCCATTAGAAGTTCTTAACTTACATGTACTACTCGGAAAGGAAAAAAAAAGAGTGGAGAAAATTGTAAGTCCAATCTTCATGATTAATATTATGTAAAGGCATGCCACTAAGAGGCCCTTCTGCTCCCATTAAGGTGGGGTGGGGGTGGCTCTGAACTCAAGTAGACTGAGTTTAGTCCTAGCCTTTTAGAAAGAGAAGTCTGGGGCTCTCTGGCTCATCATGATCCCACCCTAGAGTACAACCCTGGGGGAAAATGTCTTTAAATAAAGTTTGGGAATGGTTCATGCCGGAGACCTCCTCAAAAGGGATTAACAGGATACAAAACAGATTAGGCACAGAGCAGGTATTTATTTCCTCCATCATAAAAAAGAAATGTTTAAAATACAAAAAAACTCATAAGAGCACAGTGACAAATACTTAAAGCATGGAACAGTAGTCCATCATACTTTATGCTCTCCTAGGAGACTTATATAAATATAGATAGATAGATAGATAGATAGATAGATAGATAGATAGATAGATAGATAGATAGATATAGATAGATATGAAAGTTAAAAAACTTGAAATCAGAGGTTTGTTGGTAAATGTTTAACAACAGGCTCTATAAAAAAAGTGAATATGAAAGACTTTTAAGCTTAATCTACATTATTAATATTTCTCCATCACTTTCTTAAATCTAGAAAATTAACAAAACAATAAATCAAGACCTGGTTTGCCAATTTCCCAGTGCGAATATGCTCTCACTGAAAATTGAACAACTGGTAGGAGCCAGCTAGGTGGCATTGTGGAAAGAGTGCCAGGCCAGGAGTCAGGAAGACTCAATCTTTCTGCATGGACTCAGATACTTACTAGCTGTGTGACCCTGGACAAGTCACTTAACCCCGTTTGTCTGAGTTTCCTCATCTGTAAAATGAGCTGGAGAAGAAAATGGCAAATCATTCCAGTACCTTTGCCAAGAAAACCCCAAATGGGGTCACAAAGAGTGAGATGCAACGGAAATAACTGAACAACATCAACAAAAGTTTGAGTTGACTCTGGCACACCCTTGCTTGAAATACTTTGTGAGATGGCAAAATAGGTATTTTCCTTTCACTTCAGATTTTCACCATTCCAACAACATGCTCATGGTCCTTGCTGTATCTTCTGGAAAGGCAGGTATGCCTGACTTGGACTCAAACTCCTAGCACTGATCATGTTTTCTGAGAAGTTCTTTTGGAGATTACTTTTGCCTGGTAAGACAACTAGCACCTGGATCCAGAAGTCCCTGTCCTCTCAAACTAAGAAGTTAGCCACTAATCCTGGGAACAATCCTCTCAGGATCTCTCAGCTGCTTGTGCTCAGGGAAAGAAATAAACAAAGTAGCCACAGGCTTGAGATAAAGTCTCAACCATACCTGACAAACATGACTTCTTGCCATCTATGAGCAGCTGCCATTGCTACTAGGGATATTTCTTCCCTCCCCTTCCTACTCCCAGAAGTAGAGGCACAAAGGGTCCCAACATTTTCAAAAGACAGTTCAGAAGTTTGGTCTCTTTTTAAAGAGTGGGATTAAAAAAAGGGGGTAGGACCTATTTGTACAAAAAACATTTATGGCAGCTCTTTTTGTGGTGGCATAGAACTGGAAATTGCAGAAATGCCCATCAGTTGGGGAATGGCTGAACAAGTCGTGGTATATAATTGTGATGAGATATGACTGTGTACAAGAAATGACAAGCAGGATGATTTCAGAAAAATCCAGACACTGGGGAATGGAATGGTTTATTTGGGTCAATTGGATTCAGGTGTGTTGGAAGAGGAGCTATGCTGCTGAATATGTTCCTTCCCTCCATTTCCACCACCTCTTCCCCTGCCCCCACCCCCCACTACAGACTCAGAAGGTGAGAATTCTGAAACTCCCTTCTCCACCTGAGCTCCTTCTTGGGTACTTGAAAATTTCTGGGCATGGGGAAAATCTGTTTACCTTTATTTGTTTTAAATATTCACTTTGATTTTATAAACAGAATTAACTACTGGCATTTTCTAGATATGAGAAATAAGATGGTAACAGATTCAATCCTGAAATGTTATGATAGAAAAGCTATCTCTTATTGAAGACCTGGTACTAACAAAATGATAAGGAGAATTATAAACCTTTTGATATTACTTCCAACAGTGGAGGAGTATTTATTTATATGTGAAAATCCATTTACGCAATGAGTCACTAGTATAGTGAGGAATAAGCAGGAATGGTTGTACAATCCTGATCACTACCCCATCCTGTTAACACTTTTAAAACCTGTACATAGCATCACATGTATAGTCACTGCCACATTAAGAACCATGGGAGGAAGGTTGGATCCATCAAAGAATACATAATAAAGGCAAGTATGAAACGTCACCTCTTTAACTATTGCCTTTTCAGTGTCAGAGGTGAACAATGAAGTATTGCTTAACTAAATTAACCCAAAGTTGTTTCCACTCTTAGTTTGCTCACCACAAACAATGTAAATTCCTTCTGGGTCAGGGAATCAAGGCATTTTTCTGAGGACAGATTAGGTCTTTGAGTTAAGTGAGTCTCAAGACTTTAGAAAAGCATATGACATTCTTAGTATTAAGTCTTCTGGTTAATAAAGATCAATAAGATTTTTCATTCTAATGTGAAAAAGGACTTCAAACTACAATATTATCAAATATTCTTTTGCAATATTTCACAACATAGCTGAGGCCTTAGTGGTATATATTTCCACACCAATATTCATAATATTCAAGCTCCATGGAGCAGAAAGCTTTCAAAATAGCAAGACCTAGAAGAGGATCTAACAATAATATGGGAACAGAATGAGGTGCATATCTTCTCTGTTCTTCCATCTGCTACTGGGGTTGTATCAAAGATGCCTTCCATGAGCTTACAGAAGATGAATTTATATTCTAATACCTTTATTCAACCACAAGAGCAATTATTTTAGCCATCTATGCAACAGTTCATTTAGCATTAAATAAAAATAGCATGATAGGGACTTCTCCCAGGACTACTTTCAGTCTATTTTGCTGGATCTTCATTCAGGTCATGTCCAGGTTCTCAAAGGTTCTGTCCTGGGCCCTCCACTCACCTGGTGATCACAACAGTGCCAATGGATTCAGCTATCTTTACTATGTAATTGATTTTCAGATTTATTTATCATGCTTTAACCTCTTCACTTTTCTTCTCCAAGTAGGATTATGCTCAGTTTCATTTGGCAGATTATTCTTGGTTTGTAAGCCTAGATTCTTTGCCTTCTGGAATCTCACTCCAAACTCTCCATTCCCTAATGATAGTGGCTGCTAAATACTGTGGTCTCCATGGTACCAGAATTCTTCCTGGGCAAACAATACTCCCAAAGTAATGTGATCTGGGAAGAGGTCTATTCATTGTCCTGGTCTGAGCTCTGCAAGTTCCTGACCCAGATTTGAATCTGTTGGCTTGTGTGTTGTTGAATTTTCAGAAGAATGCTCCTAGACTCAGTCACTGTTAGCCTTCTAAGATGTTCTGTAGATTCAGAGTATCTTAGCTGTTAGTTCCTCTTTGCTCAGGAACTCCCGCCCTGGTAATTCCACTGTAGGCTTATTCACTGGGCCAAAGGCTGCTGGGCTCAGAGTCACACAGTGACGTTTCCAGAACTTGTTCCATGCTCGATGCACAGTTAGGGCCCTTGCTGTCTTACTACTGCTTCTCTTTGTCCAACACTAGTTCAGATCTCCTGGAGTCTCTTCTCTGACTTAGCATTTCATATCTTGGTGTTCTGTCTTGGTCCTCTTTCCACCTTTGAGTGCAAGAATGCTCCTCACCACTGGGCAGGCTCCTGACCAGTCCTGTGCCCAGGGTCTGAAAAGCTTCTGTCTGTCTCCCTAATATGCCCTAGGCTTCAAAAATGACACTGTAACTTTTCCTTGGTTTTCCTGATCAGAATTTGGTCTGGTGTGTTTTCTAGATCACAGAGGAGGTATATTAGGCAAAAATGCTTCCTCCCTTGGCCTTCTTGTCTTTGCCTTGATTCTAGTTATCTAGTTATGTGTTACCCCCTATGCCTGTAACTCTCTCTCTCCCTTCTCATCTCCACTCCCTAGATTCTGTGGCTTTCTTCACATCTCCTGTAGATTGCAAGCCTGAGGGTGAGGGACTATTTGGTACTACTAACCACCTGGAGTATGAGATTTGAGTAAGTCCATTGAATCAAATGTCTTTATTTTACAAATAAAGGTATAGGTACAGTAAGGTTAAGTGACTTGCTCAGGATCACACAGCTAATAAAGGCATAGCTGGTATTTAAGCTCAGGTCTCCTGACTCCAAATACAGCATTCTTTCTACTATGCAATGTCTTTGTGTTTTAATCTGAGTGAAATAACATGTAAAGATGATAAAGTCCAATATTTTGATGCTAATGCAAGTATATTTCAGAAGAAGTATGAAAAGAATAGAATGATGCATTGTGGCAAAAAGAACAATAATCCAGAAAGCAGGAAAGAGCTCTAGTCCCTGTTCTGCCATGGGCCTACTGTATGATCATAAACAAACTAATTAATCTTTCCGTTCAAGTTTGACCACTCATTAGTAGCAAACAATGACCTTTGCCTCTTTGTGGACTCCACAAGTACATTATGAGTTCCACTGTGACAAACTTTACAAGTTCTCTGAAACATAGACTTCATGGTGTCATACTGTTTTCAGTAATAAGTTTTTCATAAGAATCTTTACAGATCCCAATCAGGGAATTACCACTGAAATAGGACCAGAAAAAAAGTCATTTGTCTAATGCCCAAAATAGACTTATTTCATATACTATCTTCTTTTAGAGATATTTCTCTTATGGTGACATTTAAAACTTTTTAAAAGGGCAGGATAAATATCTCATAAGACTAAGAAGCAATAATAATCATAGCAATTCACACACGTGTACACTGTTTAGAGATTTAAGAGTGTCTTGGTGGCTTAGAATTCAAGAAATGAAACATGTCCTTTTTTAAAAAGGGAAAAAAATCTTCTCCACAATTCTTTTGAAATTTTTTTAAGTTTAAGTTTATCATTGTTTTTAAGTTTAAATCTGTTATGTGCCAGACCCTGAGGATAAAACACAACAAAACAAAACAAAAAAATGAAACAGTCTCTGTCCTTAAGAAGCTTCTATTCTTCTGGGGTGGGGTGGGAAGTGGACAACACATACATAGAAAAATAAATATAAAGTACATTAAAAAATACAAAGTAATTTTTATGGGCAAGAAGAACTAACATCTGGGGAAATCTGGAAAGCCCAAATGTAGAAAGGAGGGCACTTAAGTTGGGTCTTCAAGGATTTCAGGAGGTGGAGAGGAGGAGAGAGTTAAGATATGTTAAGGAATGACAAAAATATGCTCTAGGTCACAGCCTCACTTGGATCAACTTTCATTTACAAAATTGTGGCTGTTCAGAGGAGTCATTTTAATCAGCTTTCTGGAATGAAGGTTTCCTTTTAGAGGAAAGTTGTAACTATGCTATTACTGCTACAAATGCCAGACACAGACAAATTCAATCTCTCTCATTTCTTCTCTTATTAAATGAAGGGGAGGGTGTAGCTTTTTAATAAAAAGGACAAGAACTGCAAAAGAGTTTAGGTCTGACAAGTCTATGCCTTTGACATGTGCTAAGTGATTTCTTTAATTCCGATTCAGTCACCAGAAAAAAGGGCTACAAGAAGAAGGTGGCCTCCCTCAGCTGATACTCTTACTACTAAAAAGATACACGCATACTCCTAGCAAAAGCAGAACTGTATAATTATAGTTTGCCTTGAGGGTTTTATAGAGGAAGAAACCATGAGGCTAGTTTAATGATAGTTCCAGTTCACTGAACTATGGCCTAAGCTGCTACTTCAAGACTATTTCCATCTCCAAGCATGTGCTTATGGTACAATGTATGTTTAGAGGGAGTCTCACATACCAGAGTAATGACCTGCTATTAAATAATAAGTTATGAGTACCCTGTTCACATATACATACTACATACACTGGATACAGTAACATAATCTTGTATTATGCATAATAAAATATAGTAAGGTAAATAGCTCTTCGACATTGATTAATATGGGCTTTTCAAATACAGAATTCTTGGCAGTATTTCTCTTTCTTTAAAGAAAAAAAGCCCTTAAAATAGCTGAAAAGCTTTCACAAGAGCTCATTATAGTACGAGAAATCCATCAAAAAAGTGCCATAACCCTAGCAGTCATTCCACTATATTCCTAACCATACAACAGAAATGTTTCTCTTCAAATAGAGAATATATTCGACTTCATTTTTGCTGTTATCTTCTAATAGGAAAATACATGAAAATTTACCATTCCAGAAAATACCTATAACAGTTTCCTTAGGGGGGAAAAAACCATGACAAATGCTGAATCACCTCCCCTATGATTTTAAAGTAATGATGTCCATTAGCTGTTTGAAAATTCCTCAATAATGAAATAACCAAATAGAGAATTAACCTATTTCTTAAGAGAACAATAAGGGCAAAGACAGGGTGTCCCTTAATTCTGGCTTAATAATTCTTTAAACTCATCACAAAATTCAGTTTGTTGAACTGAAAGAAAAAATAGCCAAAACCACATTCTTGCAACTCTATATCCTTTTGGGGTTCTAGCCTGCTCTTTTATTAAAATAGGGAAGTTTCTTTGAGGAAATCTCCTCTCTCTGAATGCAGATCAGCATCTAATCATCAACTTATAGTTTTAAAACAGCTGCTTTGGGCTCTGAGAGGTTAAGTGATTTGCTTAGGGACCTATGATGAATACATGTAAAAGGTGGGACTGGAAACCAGGTCCTTCTGACTGAGGCCAAATCTCTAGTCTCTCTATACCTGTATGATTCTCAATATTATATATAAACTGTTGGATTCTTCCCCTGAGCTACTCTGATTCAATTCCTTTTGGCTTTTTTTTCTTTTAGCTGGAGTCCTGAAACCATTAGCATTTTATCCTTTTATATCTCAACTTTACTTTCGAAAACTTATAAACAACTTTTTGCATTTAGAAAGCAGGGAAAAGTTGGCAAAAGTTATGCTGAGAGAAAACAAGGTGTGGTGAAAAGAGCAATAGGAGTACTGGTTTGAGCTTTAGCTCTGCTATTTCCGTTATGAACCTGGAAAAATAATTTAATCAGCTTAATTTCTCTCAGTCAAAGATTGAAATGAACACTAGCTATGACATAAAGGTGTGAGTCTCAAATGAGATATTCTGTTCTCACCAGGTTTTCATGGCTCTGCTCTCTGTCTTGATTTTCCTGCTGCTTGTTTGACCCGTCTTCAGTTTTGTTTGACGGATCTTTATTCAAATCAAATGACTAACTCTGTGGCCCACATAGCTCTGTCCCAGGATCCTTGTCTTTCTACCTCGCAGCTATTTGGCCTGGTGATTTCATCAGCACCCATGGATTCAGCTATCATCTCTATGCAAATGATTCTCAGTCCCAACTTCCCTCCCAAACTTCAGCCTCACATCTCCAACTGCCTCCTAGACATCTGAAACTGGATGTTTCACAGACTTTTTAAAATCAACTCTTTATCTACCCCCTCCCCAACCCAAACTCTCCCCTCTTCTTAACTTTCCTGTTACTGTGGAGAGTACCACGATCTTTCCAGTCACCCAGGCTCACAACTTAAGTGCCATCCTCAATTTCTGTGTGTCTCACACTCTACATCTGATCAGTTGTCATGCCTTGTCTTTCCCCCTACAGCTCCCACACACAACCCTTTCTATCTTCTAGCACTACCCCCACCCTGGTGCAGACCCTATTAACACACATCTGGATTATCACAATAAATAGCCTGAGGATGGGTCTCCCTGCCTCATCTCTCCCCACTCTAGCCCATCCTTCACTCAAGTGTCAGATTGATCTTCATACAGTGCGAGTCTAACCAAAGCATCTTCATATTCAATCAACTCCAAGGGCTCCGGATTGCCTCCAGGATCAAATATAAAATCTTCTGTTTAGCTTTCTAGTCCTTCATACCTTTCTGGGCCTCTCATACCTTATTTCTCTCCAAGTATTCTACCACCAGTGATACTGGCCTCCTTGTTATCACTACCATAAGACACTTCATCCCCCAACTTGGCACTGTCACTGCTGTCCCCAGGCCTGGAATGCTCTCCCTCCTCATCTCCATTTCCTGGTGTCCTTCTTCAAGACTCAGCTGAAGCTCCCTCTTCCTGAAAGAAGTCTTTCCCAGTGCTTAATTTTGGTGCTTTCCCTCTGAAACAATTCTCAATTTATACTATATATATCTTGTATGTACATCATTGTTGGCATGATGTCGTTTCCATTTGATTGAAAGCTCTTTGAAAGGAGAGATTTTAAAAATATTTTTAATATTTCTTTTTATATCTTACATTTCTCCAGCACTTCAAGCATAGTGTCTGGCACATACTCAGTACTTAATTAACTCTTGTTGAGTGGTTGATAATTATTTTTTGTGTATAATCTGAAGGGCAAATCTACCAGATAGTCTCTAAGGTCCCCTTTACCTTCTAGAAGAAGCAGGAAGGCAGTGAAAAGTTTTCAGTGACCCTACATGAAGGGTCACTGCTAAATTGGACATCTACTTCACTGTAAACGTGAAAAATCAGGAGAGACAAAGGGTAAGGATCTGAAGTTTTGTTTTGTTTTGTTTTGTTTTAATGGAAAAAAGATTAGACTTATTCTGTTTGGTCCCACATGGCAATATCAGGAATGATGGGTAGACACTGCAGAGAAGCAGGCATTGATGTCTTATAAGGAAAATCTTGGTAGAACTGTACAAAAATGAAATGGGCTGTCTCAGGTGGTAGTGAACTCCCTCTTGCTAGAGGATCTTCAAGTAAAGGACACATTGCCACTTGTGGAAAGATGTCCTAGAAGGGATTTATTTTTGGAAGGTATGAGTTGGATTAAATGTCTTTGAGGTCCCTTACAACTCAAAGACTATACAATTCTATGAAGTACCACATATTTAAAAGAATGGGAAAGTCTTGGATAGTCGATAAAACACCCCATTCTACTGAAGTGGATTGTTACAATTTAGGGACCACTATTAGCTATGACTCTATCCTGGATTCAGTCTAAGACCCCACACATTAGCTTTTCATTCCTGTTTTTCTCCTAAATGTTCAAAAAGGGATCCTATAGAAAAGTGTCTAACTGTAAGTAAATGTTGCAGTTCAATAAGAAAAAAGCAATAACCTCTCAGCTAAAAAGGACAAACTGAGGTAACCTCAACAATAATCACAATACAGATTCCACAAATCAGCACTTCAGGAAACAGCAAAAATACTTAGAGGCAAGTTTAGAGTGTTGAATACACATATATGGACACAAGAGGACACTTCCAATTTCTTCTTCTCCAAATCTAACAAATATATATCCCTAATCCAGATTTGACCATGTCATTTGCCTACTTGAAAATCTTTGTTGGCTCCCTATAACCTCTAGGTTAAAATACAAACCTCTTAGCCCAGTACTTAAACTCATACAAAACAAGGCTCCCACCAACTTTTTGTTTGCTCATGTTTTTGAATTTTTTTAACTATGAATTTCACAAACATCAACATGGATATTTCAATGAACAAAGAACAGAAAGGACTACATATGAAAGTGTGAACCATCATTACATACCACTTTAAAAAGTGTATTTTAAGTTTAACATGATAGTAACATAACTGTCTTACTTGTCTAAGTCATCTACTGAATTTCTTCCTCTTTTCATCTTTGTATTTTGAAGTTTTCACTGATACTCTTTTTGGCATCATTATCATTCCTCATTTCCCATTCCTCTGACTGTCAAAAGAAGCCTTCCCTAGGAACAAATACATACACTCGAGCAGAACAAATCAATATGATGGCTGGGTCTAAAAACATTTGTTTAATTCTGCCCTCCCCTCCATCCCCTCTCTTCCAAGAGATGGGAAGCATGTTTTATATCAATCTTCTGAAGAGATGATTCCAATCTACTTTTCTAGTCATACCACATTACTCCCCTTCACATATTCTTTGTTTCAATCAAACTAGCCTTATTAACTAGTCTCCATACAGATAATCCCATTTTCCACCTCCATTCCATGCCTGCATAGATTGTTCCTCATATATGGTGTGCCCTTTCTCATAACCTTCAATGCTCAGGATCAAACACAAGTTACCACCTCCTGTACAAGGTCAGAGTTGTTAGTACTCTGCTTTGTGAAATAATTTTTTAGTAACTTATCCAAGCTGTATCCTCCACTGGAATCTAAACTCCCTGAGGGTAGAGGCTATTTTACCTTTGTGTAGCACCCCTCTGGGGCTGCTCCCTCAAAATAGACACTTGTACTTGTGGTTTGGGGTCTCCAAAGGGTGATTTCTTCCTCAGATTCTAGTTGTAACTTGTATGGGTGGTTACTTCTGCCACTGTAGTTCTTCAATTGCCACAAATCAACCAGTAGACTCAATTAGCTTTTAGCAAAGAGGATTTGCTAAAATGGTATAATAAGGAATAGATGGCATAAGATATTTACCCCCAAAGCTTGGGGTCCACCCTGTCTTCAAACAAACCTAGTGTCCATGGGAGGGGGCTCAAACTTAACGTAAAGTAATGAACCACATACGTGGGAAATATGTGGCAACTTTTGCTCCTGGAAGTCATTTCTTCCTTCATACTTCTTTCATGGAGTATGTGAATGTGCCTCACAGATTTGGCTCCTTTCTCGAATGTAGAGCACTTTTCTCCAAAACAGTGGGTCATGTTCCCTGAAGTCTCTTTCTTTATCCATCCCTATTTCTCTCTGCTCCTAATGCAGATCCTTCCCCTGCCATTTGCAACAGTCCTTCCAGGAACACTGAGGCTGCCGCTTCAGGCTGCTCAGGATCTGTGAATCTTTAGGTGCTCATCTGGTTTCTTGCAAACTCTAATCTTGGTATACTCATTTGCCCAAAGTCAGGAAAGAACAAACACCAAGAAAAAGAGAAAGCTACAGGTTCAAGGTCACATGGTAGCTAGGTGGAGAAATGGGGTCAACCTCCCTTTCCTTATAGGTTCTTAGAAGACAGATCAAAGCAGTCCTCATGCTTTCCGACCAAAAGGAAGAGAGTGATGGAGGTGCAATTTTTTCTATAACCATTGAGTTCCAGCAGACAGAAAGTCATCATCATCTCCCACTGCATTAGCTCTTAATTGTTCAGTCACATGTGGTCAGAAACAGGCCACCCCATGCTCCAAGGAATGGCCCCGGTGATCCAGTCTACCCATATCACATCTGTGTCCCCAGTGCCTTATATACATAGTGATTCATGAGTGCTTGGTGAATTAAATTAGATTGAGCCTGTATTTTAGTTCTTTAGAAGAGGAATAAAACAATACACTGATAGAAAACATCAAAAGAGAGGGGAAAAGAGCAGAGTAGAGACGAACAAAATGGAAATTATGAAAATAACTGAAATGACAAAAAGTTTTTAAAGGGCACAAACTTGATAAGCAATCATGAAACTGCATTAAATAAAAAGTTAAGAATACATTCAAATGTCAAAAATTATGAAGCAAGATCACCAGTTTAAAATAAGTAGAAAAAAAATCAGTTATCTTCATGCTAGCATATTTGAGAAAATAAAATAACTGATCCATACTTTAAAAATTACAAAATGATTAAATTGGAAAGTTCGTTATATGTCTGGACTGCCAAAGTCAAAGCGTAATGTAATATGACAGCTGGCAAGTCCCCTAGACATAATCTAGAATAACACCCTTATTTAACAGATGAAGAAACTAAGGCCTGAGGTTACACATTTAGTTAGTGACAAAACTGGAACCCAGTTCTCTGGAATTTTCGTCAGCTACTTTCTCCAGGATACATATAATGCTGCCTATAATTCAACACAGATGAATATCTTTCTAAAACTTAGCAACATACAGTCCTCTATTTGGAGCTTTTTAACAAGCTGCAAAGTACCAGGGAAGGTGAAGACTTCTGTAAACATCTGTAACACCACAGGCAAATACTGCCCCTCTGGATGGATGATTTTGTTTCTCAAAATCGACTAAGGCTCAAGTCAGATTCCCTGAAGAATTCTGGGAATAGAAGACCCCTTAAGGATGACCACACAGTGAAACTAAAACTGCACATTAATGATGTCAAATTGCTAAAAGGAACTTGGGAACTCTTGCTCCACAATATATTTATCTTGAGTGAAAAACAAAAAGTAAATAAGAATCTGGGTCCTTAGTTTGTTACCCACATGATTTCCAGTATTAAAAAAAAAACATGGAAAGTGACAATTTCCTGACAGCAGACAGCTTATGCTGATCACTGAAACACTTCTGACTAATTCATTCCATGGTGCAGTTTCCATATGTGACTCATGACCATATCCTTCTTCTTTTTTTTTTTTTTTTGGCTGTCTGGAATAATTCTAATGAAGGTTATTCCATATGTAAAATGTACAGATGATAAAATTCTTTTGGATTTTTAAACCTAAACCCTAGATGAATATTAAGTAATGTATAGGATTTAGATTAACAAAATGAATCCTTATTTCTGGGTTCTATATTCTAATTAGAGATCATTGTCCAATTTTATTTGTTTTTGAATTATTAACTGGTAAAAAAAGAAATAAAACAGTTTAGAAAAAAAGGAACAAAGTGACAGGGAAAAAAGGATTGTCATAAAAAAAAAAAACCCTGAGAAATGCTACGGAATACACATCAAACATCACAAAGTAAAAATAACTTAACCTTTCATATTTTCTTATGAAAGTAATAAGGATGGTGAGAAGCTATTTTGTAACTACCCATTTCATTCAATTAACAGAAAAAATACAATTTAATTTTGATTTCTGAAATGATTAAGACCTCTAGTGACACAAAATAATACAAAATGAATTCAACTGATCTCTTTTGGAAATGTTTACTTCTTATAATGGTGGTGTTAAATTAGAAAGGCAAAATATTGTGGAAAATTTCCAAAGCATTTTCAGATTATTATTAGAGAAACACATCAACTTGCCTTCAATGGATGAAAAAGCATTACCTAAATATACATTTATAACAGATCCAGAGAATGATAGTGAACATTGTTAGAAATAGTATAAGTGTCAAAAGCTCTAATTATAAGACATACTCAATATTGTATGCAAGGATCATGTTGAAAAATGTGCTTTGATTGCTGATAAAACTTTCATATCCTTATGCTGATGGAGCTATTCTTTTACCTATATAGCATCTTCTGAAATCATCATCAAGTTTCATTACTTCAAATTTAATGTACTTTACAGGACCTCTCCACAAAATGTAATCTATAGGGTAATATGTACAGCAAATGAGTCCTTGGTTGCTTATTTCAAGGTGGTACCTATTCTGTTATCATTTAATTGAAGAAAAGACTGAAGGGAACTATGTGATGTGCTCAAAGTCATTACAGTGACAATAGCACAGCTAGAAATAAAACCCAATAGAAGAATTCTGTTTCAGTTGCAGTTAGGATTGCCCCAATGTGCTCCTTTCCCAAATCTACCGAAAATACATTAAATCTATAAGCCATACATTAAAGTGAAAACTAACAAATATTTCATGGTGGCCTTCTAAATTTTAGAGTCATTTAAAAATAATTTTGGAGTCATTTAAAAAAAATCAACACATCACATTGCCATACTTGAAAACAGAAAGCTATTGTTTTCTATTTTTCATGGGTAGCACAGAACCAAAAGAATTAAATTCACAATAAGCAAAATTCATAAGTTATGTGGGGGAAAATGATACAGAGTAAGTTACAAACCAGGGTATAGTAAAATTCTGACAACTAGATTAAGGATTCTTAATCAATTTTTAGTGTCACAGAGTACTTTGGCAGTCTGATAAAGTTGATGAATCCCTTCTCAGAATGTTTTCAAATGCACAAAATACATAAGATTACAAAGGAAATCAGTTAAGCTGAAATACAGTTATCAGACTTTTATTTTTAAAGTTCATGGACCCTAGATTAGGAACTTTTAATCTAGAGTGATATATAGTTTTAAAACCACCTCTCTGTTGATGAACCACAAACCTTGACTATTCAGAAACAAAAGAAAGCATTGGGGGGAGGAGAGTGCAGGAAGGAGCAACCATATGTGACAATCAAAAACTGCGTATAATATTGTGTATAATATACTATTCAAACCTAATGAAAAAGACCAAAGATTTTAATTCACAAATTTCACATTCATTCTTCATTTATGAAGTGCCTAATTTAATGAAAAGCCCTGTGCTAATCCTGGGTCTGCCATCCCTTAACCTCTGGGGAGAGATAAAATTTAACCATTACAAGTTTGCTGCCCTCAGGGTGTTTGTAGTCTAATAGGAGTATAAGATCCAAACAGATAACTATAATTCTTAACATTAGTCAGTCAATAGTCAGTCAACAATGCTGAAGATGGATGCAGGAAGCAGTACAATGAAGTTCCCCTCCACAAAACTCCAAACAAATCTAGAAATGCACTGGATTGAATCCTGATCAAGAAACACAGAAAAAAATCACAGTTGAGTTTTTTGTCCAGTCCAACTCAAGACAGGGAACAGAAAGAGAAGTTTGTGGACACTGAGGTCAGATTGGATCGTGAGTGTGCCCAGAGCACTCCAGTACCCTGGGAAGAGGGCTGGCACCAGAGCAAGAGGATGTTGTTGACTCAAAGTGGGGCACCTCCAGACCCATACTAGGGCACTACAAAGAGATATCTGTCCCAACTTTGTTGCCCACTACCCAGTTCTGGGTCACAAATCCAGGATACATTGAGATGGGGACCTGAGCATGGAGCAGTATTCTTGGACAAAAAGGCACCCTGGGCTGCCAAGAAAGCAGGAAATTCAGAGGCAAGCAGCAGTGGCCTGGCTCATACTACAGGTGCTGAAGAGGATCTCTGACCCAATATCTAGTCCAGCTTGCAGAAGAATAATCAGACCAATACCGGACCAAAGGGGAGTCTACAATTTCACCACTGGACCAATAGAGCTATCTAGCTAGTAGACAGCAGTCTGAGTTCCAGCAGTATCTACTGCTGTTCAGACCAAAACCCAGCTCAGGAACTTGAAGAGGTCAGACCAGTGGCCAGCAAACAGACTTTGTCATAGATCAGATGATTTTGAGAGCACTGAAAATTTGCAGGTTTTCAGCCTGTCCCTGAGATTCTGGAATAATACAATAACATCCCAACAAAACAGAAATAAAACCAGCCCAGATTTTTTCCTACAGAAGTGACACAAAGTCCAACCCTAACATCAAGTCTGAAGTCAGGAAGTATGCTAGTAGAACAGGCCCCAAACAAACAAACAAAACCCATATAATTCCATCATAAGGAGATATTATAATGGCAGGAAAGCTCAAAACAAACCCAGAAGAAGAGAAGGACTCCAACAAACCAGCAAGAAAAGTCTCAGAGAAAAACACAGCTTAGGCACAAACTTAAATAATAAAGGAATGATAGTGTTGAAGAAAAAAATGGAAAAAAAATGAGAGTTATGGAAGAAAAACTAGGAAAGAAATTAACAGTATGGCATAAGAGGTTTAAAATCTTGCTCAAACAACGAACTTCCTGAAAATTCATATGGATCAAATAGAAACCAATGACTCCATGAAGCCACAAGAAATATAAAAAGATAGTCAAAGGACTAAAAACATAGAAGAAAAAGGTATCTTACATGCAAAAACAACTGACTGAAAAACAGATTAAGGAAAAAAAAATTAAGACTCATTGGACTATATGAACACTATGACCAAAACCCAACAAACGAAAAACTTAGCAACAACAAAAAATGAGCCTAGACGTCATATTTCAAGAAATTTTAAAAGAAAGTAAGCAATTACTAAGTGCAGGTACTATTGCCAGGAACTGCGCTAAGCACTAGGAATACAAAAACAAGTAGAAAGAAAGACAATCTTTGCTCACTAGGAGTTTACATTGTGATGAGGTAAGAAAATCTATAAAAGGAAGAAAAGGGAAAGGAGGAAGCAATACAAAATCTGCTGGACAATAGATAGATTTAAAACAGTCAGTTCTACCACTTCCCAGTAATTTTTTGCTCAGTCATTTAATCTCTTTAGGCCTCACATTTTCTCATTTCTCTCATAGGAATAAAATATATTTTATATAAATATCTTTATATAAATTACACACACACGTACATACACACACACACACACACACACACACATAATATCCATGCTGCCCAACTCAGAGGATTGTTTCTTGGATCCAATAAGATAATATACATGAAACTGCCTTGCAAACCATGAAGACATTGGTCTTTCTATAAAAAGAACGATGCCTCAGTTTAGGGAGCACAACGAGAGCATAAGGGTGACTAAGGTATAAACTAGCAGGAAAATAAGAAAATAGAGATGGCTGGCTTCCTAGACAAGAAAGGTCCAGAAAAGTGGCTTTGGATATGGTTAGGAACTGAAGATTATCTAGGAAACATTAGCAGCTAAAACTCTGCTAACTATATATTTTTTTCTTTTTCTGTATTAGGAAACACACTGGTCAAGAGGGTATGTTAGAATTTTTAGCATCAAGATAAGTAATCACAAGAATGACATCAGCAAGATTGATTTATATGCTTCCCTTGTTTGCTTTACAAGCTACTTCAAAATGCTATAAACACGAATGCAATTAGAGTCATTTTATTTTATTCCAGAATGTAAATGAAGTTAATTAAATTAAATTTAAATATTTAATTTACTCTCTTTTGCTTGGTTTGACTATTTAGGTACTTCCAAAGAATTTTCTAGGAGCTGATACTTTTTACGTTTCTTTTTTAAAAAGTCAGCTTTCTGAATAATCTATGTATAGAAAGTTAGGTTAAAAAGAGAATTAAGATTCTGGAAACCTTCAAAATTAAGTTTGTCATTTTGAGTACTTGTAGTTGACTGAGCCAATCCCTCAGTCAAAGGTAGAGGAGTCCAAGGGCCTTATTTCTACTTGCCAGTACTTTATAGCTCCAGGAATTGATCGATTAAATCAAGAACCAGAGAAAAGATCCTAGTCTCTCTTGTTAACATTCTGTAATTAGTTCATTCCCTTACTTAAAGCCTTTTTCAACAGTGCAGTATCTATGGATTGCCTACGGAATGCATTCCCACCTTGAATGGGCAAGGTTTCTTGAACTTTGCCCTTTAATCCAAGGAGTCATCCAGAGGGCTAAATCTGTTTTTATTCCAGTTCCTGATTTATCAATCAAGGCCTTGGCTTGCTCACTTGGGGGGATGGTATGTTGGATGAAATGATATCTAATATTCTTTCCACCCCTATAACACTCTTTCAAATATGGGTTGTTTTAAGTCCTTCCAGCCCTGCCTCATATTTTCTGTTAAGTCATGCAGAGAAAACACCTCAGCAAAACCTGACTTTTGCCTTAGTTTCCATTATGAACTCCCATTAGACAATCATTCTGATTTATGTCTCTCAAGAGTACTCTAAAATACATTTTGGCTAAATTTCCACTTCAACAAAAGGCCTATCAAGTGATTATTTGTTCTTCAGTGACATCAGTTTCAGTTCCGTCTGGCATGAATATTGTGTTTCTTGGAAATTCCAGCTAAGCTACTCCAAGATCAGTTGTTCTTCAGTTTCTGAGGGAAACCTCTGTTTCCCTTCAGGTTCTATAGGACAACCAAAGGGCATCTTGTTTTCCATCCACATAAATTCAAGTCAATCCAAAGGACAAATATAATAAAACTGAATAATCTTATGATTCATCATCGAAAAAAGACGCTCATTTTTCATGTCCAACTTTTGCTGTCACCGGAATTCAGGCTTATTGAACATACTGATCCTATTTTCTAGATAAGGAAATTGTCTTATATATGTCTCTATGACAAACATGGGAAAACAACTTGCCAGGGTTTCCTTATGCAAGTCATTAATCCTAATTCCAGATCACCCTCCTGCATCTACATGACCTGTCACCATCCTCATCTCTCTATACTTTAAATGATCTGAGGCTGCAATAATTTGGCTCCACTGACACAAATTACAACTGCTCTATGCCTTAGGAGTTCAGTTTAATGAGCTGCTGTGGTGAAAATAACTCGTTAGTGGCCAAATTCTTTGGTGTTCATTAAGGTTATCTGAATTTAGCTAATGGGATTCTTAGAAAAAAAATTTCACCTTCAAGTCTGTGTTTCATTGACAAGGTTGAGAGCCCAGGGTCATCTGCATACCACAATGAGGTATTTGAGTAGGATAGTACCAGTATGACCATGTCACTCCGTTGCTCAAAAAGCTTCAATGACCAAGAGCTTAAAATACAAACTCCTGTTGGACAGGAATTAAAGCCCTTCCCATTCTAGTTTGATTCTACCTTTTGGGGTTTATTATTCACTAATTCTTTAACTAATTATAGGTTTCCTTCATTAATTATAGGTTCCAGACAATCTGGCCCACTTGCTGTTCTTTAGACAGACAAATCCATGTGTCCTATCTCTGTGCCTTGGTACCAGCTGACTCCCATGCCTCTGATACCTTCCCCTTCATCTCTCACTATTAGAATCTCTAGTTCCCTTCAAAGTTCAGCTCAAGTTCCAGATCCTATGTGAGGCATATAGCATCTGTTTCTCTTTTACCCAGGGACCCTGAGGGTCTTCTCCCAGTTTTATATTTTTTTTATTAAAGGGGCCATCCTTTGAGTAACTACCTAAAGAAGCCTATTCATTGAATGGGTGTCTCACTTAAAGTGAGAATCTGATAAGACCTTAGCCAGGTGGACAGGGTCTCCCATTGCATCATGGGCCATCTCCAGTCATCCTGATAAATATCAGGCCACTGGACCCAGATGGCTCAGGAGAAGAAAGTGAGGCTGGTGACCTTGCACAGCCCTCATTCAAATAAGTCAACTGCAAGTCATCATCATCTTGATGTCACGGTCCTCTTCGAGAACAAAGGACAAACACAACAACATCTTGCCTTCCCCGCCCCTCAGCCCCAACTCCTTCCTTACCATTACATTGTATCTACCTTGAATATACTTTGTACTTACTTATTTGTGTAGGCCTAGTTTCTCTTAGTAGAATGTAAGATTCTTTTTTGTGTGTATCCCTGCACCTAGCATAGTGCTTGGAACATAATAGATGCTTGTTTATAAATGCTTGTTTCAGTTAACCCCAGAGCTGGCATTGGAACCCAGGTTTTCTGATTCTAAATACAGTGCTTTTTTCCTTTACATTCCCTCACTTCACAGAAAACTTTGATATCTGGAAATAAGACAAAGACTGTATCTTTGTAGGGGTAAGAGTTAACCTAGTACAGATACTGACTCAAACTTTTCCATATTAAAATTCCATATTAAAATTAAAAATTTCTATATTAAAATTCCAATTAAAATTCCACCTGGACTTATCATGTAAATCAACTGTCACTCAATACTGCTATTAACTTCTACAGCCGATGGACAGCAGTTCCTGCAACCCTTCACCTAAACAGCTGCTGCTAATCAGTGCTACTCAATTCACATTTTCTTGTGAATTAGGAACTAATTTCCTCACAACTCCTAGCACAGGAATTATTACTCCCATTTTACAGGAAACTGAAGCTCAAAGAGGTTAAGTGACTTGCCCATGGTCAAAATAAATACCCAAGCCCAGAATATTTGATAAATATCCAGCCTCAATCCAGGACATGGCCATACTGCAGCTGGTTATTTCATTAGGCCTTTAGTACAGCTGAGGGAGATGTAAGCTATTTGTATACTTGACATACACATTGACAACACTTTGAAGGAAGACTAAATTTTGTGCCACAGCATACAGTTGCTGGGGGCAAAGGAATGAAATGTCAAAATAAGAAATCTACTATATTTTCCTAGGATTTTTTTTTCTGTTGGGGCAGCTAAGTGGCAAAGTAGATAGAGTGCTGACCCTAAAGTCAGCTGGAGCTGAGTTCAAATCGAGCCTCGGACTTACTAGCTGTGTGTCTCTGGGTAAGCTACTTAACCTGGTTTGCCTCAGTTCCCCATTTGTAAAATGAACTGGAGAAGGAAATGGCAAACCACTCCATTATCTCTGCCAAGAAAATCCCAAATGGGGTAACAGAGAGTCAGACATGACCAAAACAACAACAAAAATACCTATAATTTCCTAGGAGCTTTATCTTTCCAAATTCTCTATTTTTCCTCTCTATTTTAAGGGAAAGCATCAGATCCCACATGACAGCCTCTATTTGCTTGCACTGCCTTTAACCTATTGGTCTTTGTGATAGAAACAATATCTTAAGGCCCTACCACATGAAGGTTAGGATATTTTTCTCTTTAAAAGGCACTGAAACCATCTTTGAGACTTCATTGGCTCAAGGGAAGAAGGATCCAAGCCATCAATATAACTTTCTGGTTGCCAAATTACAAAAAAGGGCAGGTACAGGAATCACCAGTTCCTCCCTCAAGCTTCAGTCTGGCAGACCAGCATGAACAGGGCAGGAAAGGTGATGCTCAGCTGAATCAATCAATCAATAGCTGACCAAATTTCTTATGGTTAAGTTTTAAATTATCTATGAGTATTTCTTTTTGTTTTAATTTTGAATCTGAGCTATCAGATCATTCAGAGACCTTTTTATAGTGCTTTAGTAAATAAATGGTTCCATGGTGCTTCCTTAAATCTTTATAAATATAGCATAATACTTTTTAGATGAATAACATTTTTATAATTTTCAAAGTTATTTCCTATTTATTCTCTCATTTGGTGCTCACAAGAAATATGAGGTCAGCAGGATAATATTGTGTATTCCAGAAAGCCAGTCAACTTTTAAATAAAATCAACTATAGTCAGACCACCATTCAAAACAGGAATTGAAAAATGTTCTAGCCACATAATAAATTAAGTTTTCAGAATAGGACTAATTCATACTTCCTCCAACTCCCCCCCAGTTTAAAAAAAAACACATGTCTCCATATCTTTGCCCAGCTCCTGGTTTGGATATGATCAGCTTTCGTGTGTGTGTGTGTGTGTGTGTGTGTGTGTGTGTGTGTGTGTGTGTGTGTGTGTCTGTGTGTGTGTGTGTGTGACAGAGAGAAAGAGAGAGAGAGAGAGAGAGAGAGAGAGCGAGCAGCACAGAGCACAATGCCTTACATAAAGTAAGTGTTTAATAAAAATGTTTGTTCAATACCACAAAAATTCTTAAGAGATAAGGCATAATGGTGGTATGTAATGGAAAAACAAATTCTAGGCTTATCAAGTGTGGCTTAGATAAAAGCATTCTAACCTGGTATGTTAGAAAGGGGGCTCAAGGATGAATGAATACTTCTCTGAGAGCCTTTTTTGAGCATTTTCTGAATGAAATGTTTAAATTTGGAACTATGACAGAGACCACAGAACTTTAAAACTAAGGTTTCCTTAAGACCTGCTTCTAAAATATTCTTAAATTTATCAACATTAAAAAATAATATTTTGTAATAATTTATTACTTAGGAAATTTATTTAAAGCTAATGCCAGGAAATTTCCATTCCTTAAAAACTTTTCAAAAAGTCACAGGAGGAGAGGAATGGAGGAGGTTTATAGTGGATGTGGCGAAGCAAAATTAGTTGGATATTTTTTAAATAAGCAACACATAGAGGCAACTTCCACAGGATGTGTATGCCATGTATATAATCTATACACACATACAGAAACCCTTTAAAAATATGTATCATCCCCCCCAAAAAAAATCAAAGAAAGAGGAAAAGGTTCTCTACATTCAAAAATATTTAAAGTGCTCCTTTTGTGGTAGCCAGAAACTGAAAACTAAGATGTCTTCTTAGGAAATAGAAAACAAATTATACTATGTAAAAATAATAACTGATATTTACATAAAGCACTTTGAGGTTTGCAAAGTACTACTCATATATTATTTCATTTTATTCTCATAACAACTCCATTATTATCCCCACTTTATAGATGATGAATGAAGCTGAAACAGGCTAAGAGATTTGCCTTGGTCACACAACCAGGAAGTATTTGAAGCAAGATTCAAATCCCAGCTCCTGCACTTGATCTAATATACTACCTAGTTGCCTCAGCTATGAACATAATGGAATATTATTGTGACATAGGAAATTATGTGGGGCAGCTGGGTGGTGCAGTGAATAAAGCACCAGCCCAGGGGTCAAGAGAACCTGAGTTCAAATGTGACCGCCAACATTTATTAGCTGTGTGATTCTGGGCAAGTCACTTAACCTTGATTGCCTCCAAAAGAAAAGAAAAAAAAAAAGGATGAAATGGAGAATTTCAGAGGAAAGTGTGAAGACCTTTATGAATTAATGCAGAGATAAATGAGCAAAAATAGGATAATTTAAACAATGATGATGTAAAAAAAGTTTGAAATATTTCAGAACCCTAATCAACACAATGATAAACGATGAATCCAAAAGAATGAAGATGAAACATGGCACCCATCACTTGATAGGTGATGAACTTAAATTGATGAAAGAGACATACATGTTCAGACATGGCCAATGTGGGAATTTGTTTTGCTGGATCATGCAGCTATGAATTGAGGGCTTAATTTTTCATTTTTTTTCCCTCCAGCAAAGGGGATGGGGTAAGAGGGAGGACCAGATTAAACAATTCTTGCTGTGTGTGTGTGTGTTTGAGAGAGAAAGAAAGTGTTTGTATATATCGTGAATCATTCAGGCATCCTTAGCCTGTTTATTTTTCTATTTTTCTTGTTAAATGATAATAACCCAGGAGAAAGTATGGAACTATAGGCCAGCCTACGGTAATTCAGAATGGAAGGCTTTACCTGTTACGCAGAGCCCAGGAAACATGAATTAACTATATCTACTGAGTCCCTTAGGCATTCAGTCTACACAAACTTACCAAATTTGACCAGATTCAGTCCCAAAGCTGAGAATAGCTGTGTAGGGAAGCATAACCAACAATTTAGACTAGTCAGAGATCTAGTCAGTGCTTTTAGACCCTTGACTTTATAAACGTTCAACTGCCATATAAAAAATCTCCACATACATACTGAAAGACAATATTTCTACTTTAGTACTTAAGCAAGCTGCCTGTCTTATGATAAATCAGTAACTTCACATCAGCTTCCAATCTTGGAATCTAGATACCTTTTATACTTTTCCATTGGTCATGAAAACAAAACTAAAGGCATGTCTTATATAGTTCCCTACTTCCCCCTCCTCTAAATCTATCAAAAGATCCTGCTACAAAAGGACTATAATTCTAATTAAGACTAGGTTATACATCCTGACCTTAAGTACCCTCAGCTTCCTTCATCAACTCTGAGATTACAGTTTACCAGACTCAGAGTAAGTTGTACTTAAGAAGCTAAAAAGGTAGCTTGCCTGACTAGAAACTACAGAGACCAAAGAGGACAATGTAATTTTAACATTGCCTGATGCATTTAACTCTTAGGTACCTAACAGATTTCTTTAGATCAATGCTGAGACAAGCACACGTTGCCACATAATAAGGGAGGTTGTTTCTTAAAAAGGAGTCATTTGTCTAAGTAACTGCTCCCATGGTCTAATAAATCTCCAACAATAGAGCAAGAGTTCATTCAGACACACTACATAAGCCCATGTATTGGGGGTCTCGCACATGCAACTTGCTTTTTATGATGCCTCTCCACATGGAGAAACTTGAGAAAGTTGCTTCCAGGAGAGTTGTGATGACATCTAAGGGAAGGACATCTGACAGACTGAGGCCCCCGTATGGATATTCGATACCTGATTTTAGCCTGTTGACCATGTGGTCACTAGTAGACTGTGTGGCCTCAGTGGGCTTCCACCAGCGCTCTCTTGCCTCAGTTCTTTCAGGTGCTCAGTGCATAGCTGGACTCCTTTTAATGGTAGCATCCATTGAGAGACAGTGCTCTAAGGAGAAAAGGTCTTAGGGTTATGTGAAGTTGCTTCATGCAAGGATTTTTAAAATAAGCAGGTCTCTCTATCCATATTTCCAAAGTATCCACATCTAATGGAGTACTGAGTAGGTTTATTACAAGAAGTGGGAGGAAAGGAAGTAGAGGCAATGAGTGCTGTTACTATAAGAAATTGTAGCTGATGGGATCAAGAGCTGAGTCTCACGTCAGAAAATCTAATTAGGCTTATCAACATGCAATAGCAAAATCCCAAACAATTATTACCCATCAAAGAGTATTTCAATGATAGCTATTGGGAACCTAGCACCTTGCCATTCTACTTGAAGGAGGTGGGGAATGGCTAGAGCAAGAGCAATGGTGGTCCAGAGTGTTTGCCAGTTACAGCCACTTCTCTTTTTCCTCCTTCTCAGCTGTTCCTGCCACTACCACCCAGGAGAAGAGGGAAGCAACTGCTGCAGAAACAGCTTTCCCAATCTAAGATCTTCTCTATACCTGTATAAGACTGTGGGAGCAGCAACCCTGCAGGTCTGGTGCTGAAACTTGATCCTTTCACGTTCGGCAGAGTACAAAACCCATATCAATAAAAAGCTTGACCTTCCTATTCACAATGACAGGCTGAGCAATGTGTACTTCCTAATAGACAAAGGGATAAACTAGAGCCTTGTCATCATCTTAATGCTGCCCATCAAGGACCACAGAGCCTAGATACATCTGTCCTGCAGCTGAATCCTCCAAATATATTGTCTCAACTCTTAGAATGTGATTTCAAGAGCAGGGACTGCCTTGCTTTACTATAAATTTTTATTCATTCATTCATACATGGTTTTTGCAAGGTGTTTGTGAAAGTAATGAGAAATATAGGAAGATTGCTTGGGGGGGGAGGGTGGTGTGTGTGGAGAGGTTTAAATATGAAGGAAACCTGGACATGTTAGTAAGTAGTAGAGAAGAGCCAGTAGACATGGAGAAGCTGATTAAAAATTGAGGGGGAGATTAAAACAGTTGGGAAAAGGATGGGATCAAGTACACAAGTAGATATGTTGGTCCTGTTGAGGAGAAGAACTGCTTCAATACCAGAGTTTATTCAATAAAAGAAAAAAGAATGGGGGATGATGTCAGGAAGTCATATAGTATACAGGAAAAGAAGGAGCCTGTGGCCAAAGGCTTTATTTTCTCATTTTCTTATTATTTCTTATTTTTGTCTTACATCTTAGTATTTTCTTATTATACAAACATTTCTTTTGTAGATCTCTTTTGTGAATGATGTCCTTTATTCTGTTATAGCTATCACTAGCTCTCAAACATAAGTAGATGCTGTTGTGATTAATAAAACACAAATTCTTTTCAGCTGGTTGGTGCTTGTGGAAAAACAGCACAGACTGGCTTGGCTTGGGGAAGGCTAGAGTGCTTGCCCTGTCCTTTTCCTTCTCCCACTTATATGCACCACTACTACAGATTTACATGTACAGGCCTGGCTCAATCCTTGAGGTCAAAAATTCCCCTTGGGTTCATGTAGCATATAGAGCATCTAAAATTTCTTGAGGAATTCTTGAAACAGAAAAGGAATCCAACTAGAAATCCAAATCCAACTCCTTTATGAGAATAAGCAGGGTAACTTAAAAAAAGTCAAATAAACTCAGAGAGGTCACAGAAATGTAGGGATCACAAAAGGGGACTAATAAGCATTTGAGGCTGATTAGAGTTTGTAGGTCACTGCACAAATTGCATCCTGTGCACCTACCGTCCATAAGAGTTTTTGTTAAGTTTTCTGAACCCATCATAGTAAAATAAGCAGACTAGGTCTGCTTAAAAAGTAAAGGAAAAAAATAACATGGATGCTCTCTCATAGTGTGCTCTAGATTAATTTGCTAAGAAGGAGTATTCTAGGGATGCGACAACCATACTCTTTGTATTAGCTATAATTCTTGTAATATGCCTAGCAATACAAAAGATTATCAACACATTCACCCACGCAGAAATTATCTCAAAAAAACTAGAAAGGAAACATATCAGAAATCTGACTGTTCAACTGTCTAGTTAGCAAAAACTCATAGTTTTTACAATCTAAAACAAAGGAAAAAATGCTAATTTTCTCTAGCATATCTTTGCAATATTAGGGTAGTAAAGAAGGAGAGTTTTAGATAGAGAATCTTTACAGACATGACTTCAAGACTGCGGATATACAATTTCCTTTCCAAGAAGACTAGGGATATTTTAGTTCCAGACAATGTTGTTTGGCTTGGTGCAGGGATAAGTAGTCAGAGAATAAGAAGCTTCAGGGGACCAAAAGTTTCCTGAAAGTGTAACTTAGAGCTTTTCTCTTCATTGCTCCAGGTTATTTGCTGTTTTACTCTTTCTCCTGCCATGAACTTTTTCATTCAGTTACTTTCTGTTCTCTCTACTCCCAAAGAACGCAACACAGCCACAGAAATGCACAACGCTGGACTTGGATGGGAAGGTAGGTTTTTGAAGTTCTCATGGGTGTTTTTAGTTAACAATAATGAAGAGTGGTCAAGGGATTACGAACAAAACAAAACTTCCTGCTTCTCCACACCATTCTCCCACCCCCTTTCTTTTTCCATTTAGACCCAGTAAGGAAAGAGCCCATCTCAGAACAACTGTTAGATGGCTGACTGATTTAGAGTGTGGGTACGCAAGGTAATTATTTAAGACATTTACGTGTCAGAGGAACACCCGGAGCCATCAAGTCTCTAGCAATCTCATCACAAGGACATGACTTGTGGTCAGGAGTTCACACTTGTACTACCTACAAGAGCAGGTCTGATCGATCAGTGCAACCAACAGGGGAAAAGGGGGGAAAATCAGCCCTAACAGTTTTATCTGCTACTTCTGCCTTCCCTTTTCATTTGTCACTAGCTGTCCCAGGAGGCTTCTATGGGTGTGCATCTGGGATGGGAAAGAAACCTCAAGAAACTTGTGCAACCTAACAAACCCTACTCATTTTTTTATTTGACTAAGGAAAAAATGATATCCCTAGAGGAATCCAGATATCTCTATGAAGGATTGGGAACTACAGGTCTTAATGGCACTGGCAGTAGTCTCATTGCTGCTGCCACTGGAAAACAGAATCTAGAAAAGAAACTGGATGATTGGTTAAGAAAATGGTCTTGAGACTAGGATTAGATACAAGAATGATAGGTTTGGGGCCAGAAAGAGAGTAAACCTAAC
The DNA here is from genome assembly GCF_028372415.1 of Notamacropus eugenii. Taxonomy (NCBI): domain Eukaryota; kingdom Metazoa; phylum Chordata; class Mammalia; order Diprotodontia; family Macropodidae; genus Notamacropus; species Notamacropus eugenii. The sequence goes on along the minus strand of NC_092876.1, from coordinate 424,442,639 downwards.
AAAGCAAACAGAGCAAACCTAACAATAAAAACAGAATTCCCTAAATACTTGCAAATCTGAGTAAGAGGACTTTAAATTGGAGATGATTCTGGGTGGATGGTAGAACAAGACAGGAAATATCGGGCTCTCTAAAATTCTCCCACAAACAAGGTAAAATATCACTTCAAAGTGAACTTTAAGCAGCAGAAATAATTAAAAGTCAGGGTAAAGCAGCTGTCCTCTTAAGTCCTAAGAGAGGACTTTAAGGAAAGACTCCAAGGCTGGAGGTTTGGACTGACTGAAGAGCAAACACCTTTAGGCAGCTGCTGCTGAATCAACAAACCCTGGAGGCAGCTGGGTTCGCAGCACTCTCGGCTTCAGGAACTTTCACTCCGTGAAAGTGTGGGGGTCAGGCAGCTGAACTGAGGAGGGGTGAACTACATATACAAAACTATATATGGTCATATAAAAAAAGTCTCAGTCACTACTGATTAGAGAAATGCAAATTAAAACAATTTTGAGAAATCATCTCACATCTATCAGCCTGGCTAAAATGACAGAAGCGGAAAATGACAAATGTGGGGATGTGGAAAAATTGGGACCCTAATTCACTCTTGATGGAATTGTGAATGGATCCTACTATTTTAGAGAGCAATCTGGAATTATGCCCAAAGAGCTATAATACTGTGTATACCCTTTGACCCAGTAATACCACTATTAAGTCTGTTTCCTAAGCTGATTAGGAAAAAAGGAAAAGAACCTATATATTCTAAAACATTTATAACAGCTCTCTTTGTGACAGCAAAGAAACAGAAATTGAGGGGATACCTGTTAACTGGGGAATGGCTAAACAAGTTATGGTATATAATTGTGACGGAATATGACTGTGCTATAAGAAATGAACCAATTGATTTTAGGAAAAAACATGTAAAGACTTGCATGAAATAATGAGTGGAATCAAGAGAATGTTGTTACACGTTAACAGCAATATTGCTCTAAGATCTTTGAATGACTAAGTCATTTTGAGTATTACAAATACTCAAATCAACCATGAAGGAGCTATGAAGAAAGATGCTATCTATCTCCAGAGAAAGAACTGATAAATAGTATTTATAGTATGGTTTTACATATATATACATTTTTATGTCTTCTAGTAGCCTTCTCTAGAGTGTTGTGGGGAGGGAGAAAAAAAGTACACAGCAAAGAACAAAAGAAAGCTTAGAAGGAAGCACAGAAAAGCAGGGTAGCTTTAAAAACAATGTATAGTACTTATTATATAGTTTTTTTTTAAAAAGTAAACAATGTAAAATGGAAATTCAGGATTTTATATTGAATTCTTTTTATGTTGTATTATATACATGGAAATATTCTTTTTTTGGTCTTTTTGTATTTAAGTTCAAAATTTATAAAAAAAAATTTCAAAGAGGGCTTTAAACTGTAAAGCAGAAAGGGGGGGGGGGGGCGGGGGAAGGAGGAATATCCAAAGGAAACAAAGGAAAAACTCTATTTCCACAGGGTCAAAACTCTCAGTGGTGATAAATTCAAGTAGTGACCTAGCACAGTTAGATTAAAGGTCAGAAACTTGTATGTAGGCTTGATGAGCTGTTTGAGGGAAAGCTTATCAGAAAGGAGAACATGAAATTACTGTAAGGGCCACCTAAAAATCCAACTGTGCTTGCTTAATGACATACAGTGGGCGTGTCAAAAGATTGTGACCTGAAAGAGAAGGGACCAATCCAATCCGTCCTCTGATGGGAGGATCTGTCCTGCACTAAAGTTATAAAAATGCCCTCACTTCCGTATCTCTCTGTTTTCCCCTTTTTGAAGAAGAGTAGAGTTCACCTTGGTCAAGACATTCAATCCCTCTGAACTCTACTTTAATAAATTTTCCTTGATACTTTTCAGTGTCAAGTGTGTTTCTAATAAATGTGTCTGTCTAGTCAGACACCACAGAAAAAGAAGAGTGTCACTATAAAGAACCAGGAATTTGTAGAAGTTAATTAAGAAGAAATCAAGCAATAAAACTAATGGTTTCAGATGCTAGTATACAAATGTTTAAAAATCTGTACAATAATCAAGGTGACTGAGAGATTTTAAGGTAAGGCAATAAATTGCAGGTTATGAGATTTGATAGGACGTGACTCAAAACTAGATATGGCTGTGGACGAATATATCTTATTTAAAAAGAATAGATTAGTTAAAAGGGGAAGTAGAGGAGCACTACAAGTTAAAAATGCAAATATATGGAAGAGAGATGCTGGGGAGCCTCAAAAACCTGTGCCACAAACTTGGCTGATGCAACCTTCATGTGGAAGGGCCTCAAGAAACTGCTTCCAGAAAGGAGGAATGACATATAATGGAAGAGTTCTGCTTTCTACTTTGGTACATGCTGCTTATAAATGGGTCTGGTCTGCTAAGCATATGGTGAGGAGATGGACAACACCTGCGCTACAGGCAAAAGGCACACTCCCTTATTACTGATTAGGTGTCATCTAGTCCTTGGTAGGGAAAGAAATCTCAGGTCTGCTTTTATATTTCCCCAATAGTTACACCATGATGCAGCCTGAGGGCATGTGGCCCTGCTGTCATTTCTGTCTCAACTTGTCTATTTGTTCCTGTTTTGGGTGGAGCAATAGTGACAGGTTCAACCTTGTAAGCTTTAAAAGGTCAAAATGGCAACCTACCAGGGCTTGCTGCTGGCTAGCCTAGAACAAATGGACATTTTCACAATCTACAATTACAAAATTCTTTATGGTTTATGATCCCATTTCATTCTCACAATGACCCAGTGGGCTATCTAGTATAGTCTTCTTCCCATTTTATGGATGAAACACTTGAGGCTCCGAGTAATTCAGTGACAGCACACAGTTGGTCAGTGACAAGATCAAGGACTTAAAGTAAGCAGATTTCCTGATTCACAGTCCAGCAGTCATTCCACCGTATCATAACACCTTCCTAGGCTAATGAAGTGACATTAAAACTGGAGAGAATGAGTGGGGAATGACAGCAAGAGATGGGGGAAAGAAAAAACTAAGATGAAATTTACTTTAGATGATCTCTAAAGTTCCTTTCAGTTTTAAAGTTCTACGATTTTACAATTACATTTGCCTTTCTAATTCATCTACAAGGGCTCCAAGTTCAAGTGTCATCTGGCAGGTGAACAAAATAATAAACTCCAGGTACTTTGCAGGTTCATTCTTGTACAATCCCATTCTTCTGTTTTCCTCACTATGTGATCAGACAGGGAGGTGGAACATACAAGGGCAAGATTTCCAAACTTTTCCAACTAGGACTTCTAACCAAGTACCTAACTCTCTAACCAAAAAACTGACTTTGCTGGGAGGTAAGTAGCACAAGACAATTCTTTAAAAGGAACAATTTCATTGAATATCAAACTGAGTGGCCTTTAAGTATTCTCAAACTAAAGGAAAGGAAAGAAGACTTTTGCATGAAAACAATCTGTTGACTGTATTACAAAACTATATTTACACAGTAAATTGAGAATGTTACATATTTACAATTAACTCAGACTGGCAAGGGCTCTAAAGTTTGGAAAATACAAGAAAATGTTTTGAAGACAACTTGTAAGAAGTCTAGCTAATTGACACAATGGGAGACATGATAAAATAAGTGAATTGTACAAGTTAGCAAGACAGAAAAATCTATCAAAAGCTATTTCATTACTTATATATGTGTGTGCCTTATTTTTTTTTAAAATGAGGTTAGATTTTGATTGTTCATTATGTTACTTGGTAGCTATGTTGTGCTACACAAGTTTCAGTTTCATATATATGAAAGTACAAGATTTGTTGTGGCCCAAGTGGGTGCCTAGACCTGTCCTACCTCAGCCTCCTGAGCTGAAGAACAGTGCACAAGACTTGTCATACCTTCTCTTATGCAGACAATCCAGATTCCATTAGAATCCCAAGGTATCTTAAAAGGTATCTAAAAACCCAGATAAGATCTGATGCTGTTTGCCCTAATTAGCAGTGTGACTTTAGGCAAGTTATCTGATTGTTCTGTGTTTCAATTTCCTGATCTGTCAAAGGAAAATAAAGTGGGGAGGGACAGATCAAGGTTGTTTGTACTAGGTAATTCTTGAAAGCCAATCAATCTCTAAAATTTTCTGACCCTGTGAATATGCTTTTTAAATAAATGGTCATGAACAGTTCCCTGTGGTTCTAAACACCAAGGCACAGTCCAGTTTTATCACTCAGACATTGTTCACTTGCTAATGAATATTAGGACAAAACAAATGAATCATAGGTTCCAAAGTAGGTACTTTCTCAATTCCCAAAAAAGGGGTCTAATTTATCAGAAGGATTCCTAAAATAGGAGAAGGGAGGCAGTGGACAGGGGTAGATGACCTTGGGCAAAGTCATTCTAACTTTGGTTTCCTTCTTTGTAAAATGGGTGTGATGACAGCTGACCAGCTTCTTTAGGATGCTGGCCAGAATAACTACACCAAACTCCCTGTCAATATGGAGTTTGACAGCTCCATGTGCCAATGCTACTAGGACCAAGGGATGATGGTGACACAAAGATAATTTTACCCTCAGACCCCAAATGCTTACAGTACATTCATGTCAACAGCTCAAAATAAAACAAGGCAGCATGGTGGAAAGAATGTTGGACTTAGTTTCATAAGACTTTGTTTTGAGCTCAGCTCTACCACTTGCTAGCCGGGTAACCCTGGGCAAATTGCTTTTTCTCTCTGGACTTCAGTTTCTTCATCTGTAAAACAAGGGAGATCATTGGACTAAGTGATTTCTCGGACTCCCTACAATTCTCTGAAAGAATCTGGCACAGGGGCTCAGGAGGAAGTAGGCCTTGCTTATTTTCATGGGTGTGAGAGTTCACCTTTGAAAAAAGCAAGAGCCAAACTCCTGTGTGCTGAAAAAGGAGGTCGATTTGCACAGTCAGACCAGCTGCTTTCCTTTGGTTAAAGCTGCTGGCACTTGGGCTTGATACTAAGCAAGTAGGGTCAGTTCTAATGGAAAGAATGATGTGGCCTTCCTTCCATCTTGCTGAGGTTCCAGGCTGATATGTAAACTGGCTAGTGCTGCTGGCAGTGGAAAATATGAATCCATTCTTGCCTGGGGTTATATGACTGAAAGAATAATCAGATCAGGACTCATGTTAAAATATCGCTGCAGCTCACTTGACAAGTTACTATCCAGTCATGTCCTTGCAGCTTTGGGAATTATATATGTTGCAACCTGATGCAGCTAAATATACACTGCTTCAAAAGGATAGGGAAAATAATTGTTAGAACTAGGCTGGATGTTAGTGTGGTTTTACACCACTGATTTAGTATTATTTCTCTTATGTGAGCAGGGTAGGTTCAGAAACAAATACACACAGACCAGTGACTAGGCAGCTAGTATCTTCACTCTTACCAGCATTAGAACCAGATTACTCATTCTTTTTCTAGAATAACAACTATAAATGTGTGGCAGGCGGGACTATTTAAGTAATATCACAGAAGGGATCCAATTAAGATAGAACTGTGAAAGGTCACAGAGGAGCCCAGCTCTCCCACATGTAATCTCAAAAAGGCCCCAGATCAAATAATGATCAAGAAAGTCAGAAAAAAGGCAACACAAAAAACATTAGCAAGCTCCTCTATCCAGCCTAGGACTGCACAAAAAGATGGTCAAAAGCCACAATCACTAGAAGAGGTAGTCAGCCAACAAAGTCAGCACTTAGTACTTGCTACTAAGCACGTGCTTAGTATGGAACCCTGCAGCAAAGGTGGGTTGAGGAGCATTCCGTCAGCCTCAGAACCTTTAGACCTAAGTAGAAAGTTTAAATTGCAAACACAGGAGTCAAGAAAAACCTAAAACTGTGACTACACTGGAGCAAATGGAAGGGGCTATAATATAGCAGTATAACATTCTACTGGAGAGGGGTTGGGAGAAGAGGCAAGGATTCCTTCAAAATCTTAAGATCTTTAAGAGTCACAGAAGGAATGAAATAAAACAAATGGAGGGATTGGTAATGGTATTGTTCAGTTTTGATGGTCTTGAGACAAGAAGGAAAATGGAGGGGAAAAACCACTAGGGAAATGGTGAAAGGGGTAGAAGGGGGAGGAGTATACATACAAGGAAGAAAGAAAGGATGAGAAGAGTAGCCAGCACATGAGCCCCACTACTACCTGAGTACAAACGATGGTTGAACATACACACCTATATACCCACTCAAAGATGTGATGTTGTAAGAGGTTTAACTCAACAGGAAAGATGGTAGGAATAAGAAAGAGAGAAAAAAGTTTAAGAGGAAAGGGCTATTAACAATCAAAATAAACTGAGTGGATCATAAAGTGGGGATTAAATGAAAGTATAAGAAGCGATGATGAGGTCTGGAAAAGGGGAAAATATGAATTGTAACACAGTGGAAGAAGACTGGTTCAATTACAAAGGATTATAATTAATTACAATGTTTCTCCTTCACTATCTTTTCTTTGTAAAGAGAGGGGCGGAGTGGGGTGGGGGGAGCAAAGGAAAGAATAAAAGGATGACAGAAGGAAAAATATAATTAACATCACATATGAATGGGATAAACTTAACCACAAAATGGAAGGGGATACCAGACATTCATTTTAAAGTAGAACCCAACAATAAATTGTTTGCCAGAAATATAAACATTCATATGGAGCTAAAGTGAGAGGCTGAAGTAGAATTTATGTTTAAATGAATTTAAAGTATCCGGGGTAGCAAACATGACAAGGTAATGGTAAAAGCAGACATGATTAAAAGGGATAAACAGGAAAGTATCTTATGATTTAAAGCACTATAGACAATGAAAATAATTTCAGCAATTGATATATATACATGCACTCAATAGCATATCATTCAAATACTTGAAGGAAAACATAACAAATTACAGGGAGAGACACATAATGAAATCATAATACTTCGGGGCTTTGATGTATTCCTTTCAAATCTAGACAAATTTAACAGAAAGATAAATAAGAAGGAAGTTAAGTTAGTTTTAGAAAAGTCAGATGATTCATAGATTCATAGATAAATCTCTAGTGATTAATGAAAGGAACACACACACATCATCAATCACCATCATCATCTCTTCATGGCACTTTTATGAAAAATAACCATGTACTGGGACACAAACTTATAACCAAATGCAGAAAAATGAATATTAAATGTTTTTACTAACCACAAATTTAAAAAATAAAGGGCCTTTGAAGAAAGTATTCAAACTTAAGTAGCTATGAAATAACTTAATCTTAAGAAACTGGGAGATTAAAGAATAAATCACAGAAACAATAGATAATTACATTAAAAGATAACAATTACAACATTAGATTATTTTTGCATGAACAATATAATAAAACTTTTCATATGGAACAAAAACAGTCCTCAGAAAAATTTATAACAATAAATTCTTTCATCAGCAAGACAGAAAAGAATAGCTCAATGAACTGGGCATCAACTAAAATGAAGTAGAAAAGCAACAAATAAAAAACTCCAAACTAAATATAGAAAAGAGAAATCCTGAACAAAACTGAAAGCAAAACAAACAAACAACAAAATACTGAACTGAAAAATAATTCTTGGAATTAGATTTTTTTTTTTAAAGAATGGAATAAATTGTTAGCTAATCTAATTTTTTGAAGAGAGTAAAACCAAACTATAATATTAGAAATTTAAAAGAATTCATAAATTATGAGAAAATAAAAGACATTATTAGAAACTATTTTGCTTAATTACATGACAACAAAAATTATAAATGAAATTAATATACCTAGATAAATGTAATAATATTATTTTGATGTAAAAAATGATGGATAGAGTCAGGAAAATGTAGAAGGATTTCTATGATTTGATATGGCGTGGGGAAGAAGAATTATAAGAATAATTTATACAATGACTACAACATTGTACAGAAAAACACTCTGAAGGATTTAAAAACTCTGATCAATACAGCAACCAACCATGACTCCAGGGAAATAATGATTAAACATGCTTCCCAACTCCTGATGGAGTAGCAGCATACTAGAAGGACCAAAGAGACAGGGTTTTGAATGTGGCTGATATTCAGATTTGTTTTGTTTTATTATATTGATTTGTTACAAAAATAGGCTTAGTTTGTGGGGGTGGAGAATTTTAGAGGAGCCTGAGGCTAGTGATAGCAATGCCAAAAAAAATTAAAAGAAAAAAATGGCATCAATAAAAGAAAATTAAGAGAAGAGATCAGGAGGCAGTTCAGACGGATCATAGAGACATAAAGTTAGAGCTGGAAGAGAACTCAGAAATAATGTGGATAAATCTGCTTCATTTTATAGTTCAGGAAACTGAAGCCCTAAGAAGTGAAATGCCTGAATCAAGTTCACACAAGTAGCAAGTGTCAGAACCAGGATCTGAATTCAGGTCTTCTGACATCTAATCCACCATTCTTTCCCTGCGTCAAAGACAACTTTGAAATTAATGTATTGAATTGAGTATCTACTTGGAAAACAACAAAACAAAACAAGCTGCACATAAGAGAAAAAAAGAAAGTTAGAGTTAATTTAACATGAAAAAAATAATACCACAATATTCATGCCTTAAATAACAAGGAGTTATTTAACAAAGAGAGCCTTGTTAGAGAGTATTAAGGGATATCATCAAAGTGGACTTAGAAGAGAAACTTAAAAATCTAGCGCAGTGGTGTCCAAAGTAAATTGCATAAGACAATCCATTAGGCTGTGCAAGGAAAATATCAGAATTGAGAACTATATAGCTGTTCCCTGGCTTTAGCCACTACCTGCCTCTCCTGCTTTCACTCAGCCTTGCCCAGTACAAATTGTGCCAGAAGGTCAATTATATATGCTCTTCTCCAAGCAAGAAGTCACTTCCACCAATCCTCTCTCTGTCTGGGCACTCTGCGTCCCCCCCCCTCCCCCCAATACTGCTCACATCATCATCAGCAGCAGCAGCAGAACACTTCCTGTGTCCCTACACTGGAGCTCCACATACTGCCTGGGTTGGGAAAAAGTAGGAAGAAGAGGAAGCTATCATAGAGTCAGGTAGACCCTGCTTCTCAAAGAGTGTGTACCTTATGGAAGGATGGATGGATGGGATGAGAGCTTACAACCTAGGATAGACTAGAGGCACATGGGGAAATCCCATGGTGAAGAAAGCCCAGTTTGTCCAGAAGGAAATACTTTCAGAGGGCATGAGCTCCACACTGCCTACCTACGCAGGTTGTGGCTTTCCTGGTCTAAGGAGAACTAGGGAGGATCTTCCCAGGTTGCAGCAAAAGTATGAGAAGAGACCACACAATTGCTGCAGCAGGAGAGGTTGGGAGAGGAGTGGGACTGGCAGGGAGTGCAAGAGCAAGGTGCCTAGGTAAACAATAGGTATAAAGGGCAGAGGCTGCCATGGCAATGAGCTTGGGCTCAACTATCAAGAAGTCTCTCAGCAATGCAACTCTTCTCCTGAGATCCTTGCGTACATAAGCCAACAGTTTAGAAGCAAATGAAGGTCATTCACCCTCCTTTGGCGGGGCAGGGGGAGGAGGAACCATTTGAATTTTGCTTAATTTTGATTCAGTGCAGAGAAAAAAAAACAACTTGACAAGTTATAACATTCAAAGGAAACAGTGATTAGAGTTTTGTTTGTGCTACAAGCAGTAGGAAACTCAAAGCCCCTGAGGAAAAAAGATGTGCTTTTAAGGTAAAAATGGCTTTTTTTTTCTTATTGGGAAAGGATGAGAGATGAAACACAGGGGTTGGGGTGAGGAGCTTTTCTGGGAATGTTCAGGGAAAATTGGAGACATCTCTCCCATTTTGATTTAGGAAACTCCTCAATTTTCTGGAAATTCCTGCTTTGTTTGCAGCACTGAAACACTCCTGGAACTATTAGTTTTGGGCAGACCTTCACCACTCATGATCCCATCTGTTCTGGACACAGATTTTAACCCAGCAGAAATACAAGTTAACACCACCAAAGCAAAGATAAGAAATACAAGTTAACACCACCAAAGCAAAGATTAAGGAAACCAGGGTCTGCCTAAAGATTATGCTACAGCAACCTTCAATCCACCTAGAACCTTCTGAGACTGGCACCTGACCTCTGGGAAGCACTATCTTTCCTCCTACCCAACATCAGAGAAGATGGAAATTTACTAGCTATATTTAAACAAAAACCTTTGCATAATTGATGGATGGGTTTGAAAAATGAATATCATGATTTATTATGCATAGGCAATGACATATTTCTTCCATTTGGATCTATGTATCTGTGACATATTTCAGTTAAGATGGCTTTTAAAATCAAGTACTGAAATAAACTGAACTAAGAAGTGGACCTTCAAATTGTTAATTCACAAAGTATTAAATGAAGGTTTTCAAAAATAACAAAGCATATTCAATTACATTGCTCTGGTTAAAACCATTGTAATTTTTCAGTAGAAAAAAAGCTTTTCTAACATTAATAAAATAAAAATATTTTTAATGACTTATTTCATTGTTGTGTCATTGTTTTAAATTTTTATTATGTATTGGTTTTTAAATATACAGTAGCACTTGCATATAATTTATAAATAAATATATGTTTGGATGTGTGGACTAAAAGTTTTTTTACTGATAGGGATATGTAATCAAAAAAAGTTTGGGGGTCACTAATCTAAAATTGAAATTAAACTCCTGAGCAAATAAAAGAATAAATAAATGATTTTAAATCTTTGGATGATGTTGCAAGCCTGCGATCTGTTTGAGCCGACCAACAGTAAAACAGTTTGTCCTACTGACAAACTAAGGATTCACAGTTTTTCTCTGTCTTTAAAAACAGCGCATCCATAGAATGCTCTCTCTTTCTTTTGTTAATTCTGTTCATTCCCTCCAAGTGATCCAAACAAAAGTAATTCTCAAAAAGCAGATACAACTATTTTGAAAGGAAAAAAAAAGAGCTTCCTTTCTGACAGGCTTTGAAAACAACCCAAACTGAAAGATCCTGCATCAACGTCAAGGACTGAAATTATATTTTTTAAAGTGGAATTTTCCTAATTTACTACATCTATGTTCTTGACATGCATACCTTTAACTAAAATTTTCAAAAAACAAAATATTACTGAAAAGCATAAAAAGGTTAGGAAGCGGCTTAAACTTTCACTGAGTAAGAAGTGCTAAGACCTCCTTCTGAGGTTCTCTAGAATTCTTGGAAAGAAGATGCCTCTTTGTGTAGGTCAAAGGATCACGTGCCCTTGTCTCAGCAGTTCTCAGTTCTGATTTGTTATCAAGATACCATGGAGGACAACAAATAGAGCATAACCCTGTTTGAAAAGAACTGGCTTCACTTAACTTTTGCAAATTGGTTCTCCCCTATTTATTCTGGCAATAGTTTATTCTGAATAAGTCAGAAATAAATTTAGATTTCTAAAATGACTTTTTGCAAAACCATTTTTGAAGGAATGTCATGGGTGAATGCAGAAGTCCATGACTTTATCTTTAAGAGGTGGTGGTGCAAGATTGACAGTCATTTCTCTGAATAAAATCACGGATTCAGATCTGCACTCAGAAGACAGTGTAAAACATGCTGCATTTATTTTCAAGTTAAATTAGTGGAATTGCCCACTTCAATCTATAAGGGTAAAAATACTGCCTGCAGGTTACACGGGGAGCAGAGTCAAGATTAGAAACCAGGAAACAGGATCATAGTATTTGGAGCTGGTAGAGATTTTAGATCTCAACTAATCCTCAAAGCTTTCATTTTACGAGTAAGCTGAAGCCTTGAGAAGTAAAATGACTTACCCAAGGTTACACATGAAGTTAAACCAGACCTGAGGCTCAATTCCTCTGACTCCAAGTTTAGTGTTCTTTCCACTAGACTCTAGCTTTCCCTAGTTGAGGGATCAAAGAGAAAGAATTGAGGTTGGATCTGGACAAATAAATAATAACAATTTATAGTCAAGTGAAGGTCAATAAGCATTTACTAAGAAGCTATTATGTGCCATGCACTGAGGATACAAAAAAAGGCCAAAGTTGAATCAGCTACCAAACAGCTCACAATAGAATGGGGTAGATGATGTTCAAGCTATGAACAAAAAAAAAGATAATTTGGAAATAACAACAGAGGGAAGTCACTAACAGGATTTTAGGTGAGAGGTCAAGGAAGCTGGGTAAGTTAAGAGATAAAGATAAGGGGGAAGAGAGTTTCAGGCATGGGAACAGCAGTAAAATTCACAAAGTTGGGGGATGGAGCGTCTTGTGTCAGTGTCGCTGGATAGAGACTCCTTGGAGGGGAGTAAGATTTAAGAGGTTTGGGAAGGGCAGACTAGCTTAAGGAAGGGGTAGAAAAGTCAAAGAGAGGATTTTATATCTGATTTTGTAAGTAATAGGACTGGAGAGAGGTTAGGCCTAGTTAAATAGATCAACTGCACAGAGATGCTAACTAAATCCATGATGACTGATGAGATCACCAAGCAAAATAATACAGAAGAAAAAGAGAAGAGGGCCTAGGATAGGGCCTCGGAGGACACCCAGTATATAGTGGGCATAACCTGGATAAAGATACAGCAAAGGAACATGAGAAGAAAGGGTGCGGGGAGGGGGCAATCCTGGAGAAGATGGGATAGACTGGAATCACTTGTGCATGGCAGACAGCTTTGCCTTGAAGGAGAAGGGCTGCCTTTTTTATGTGTGGTAAACATGAAGGAGGAGGTCATAGTGAAAAGTATCTGAGTAGTGTGAAATGTACAGGAGGGGAAAAGAGGAAGCTCTCAGGGAATGGTTTCAATTGTTTTTCAGTGAAATAAGAAGAAAGGTTCTCAAGTGAGAGGATGTTTTATGGTTCACAAAGCACTTTCTTCACTACAACCCATTTTACAGAACTTGAAGAGATAAAGTGATGGGAACATGGTCACAAAGCTAGTGTCAGAACTGAGATTTCAACCACAACTCCAAATTCTGTTTCTATTCTGCTATTTCACTTGCCATATTTTCCCAGAGGCGTATGTTTTGGTCCAAGAATTTCAACTATTACTGGAATACTAGCAGATAAGGGGCGGAGTGAAGAGGAGAAGGAGACATGCTGACATCTTGAAACAAAAAACTAAAATGGCTTCCAAAGTGAATCAATCTACTGTACTTTACTCTGAACTGTCTCATTAAAACAAAACAAAACAAACCAACAATAACAAAAAAATACAGTGCTTTAATTTGGAGTATGATGAAGATATTCATATTTTCCAAGGTCACGACTATATATAAAATATCACTTCTCTGTTCCCTGTAAAGTCAATGAAAGTTGTTAGTTTATTTCTATTTCAATGTGGTGTTAGTTTATTTCTAAATACATCATGGAGGATGAAAGTGAGTAGGCAAGCTATGGCTCATGTGCCGCTCTCCCTCCTTTTTCAAGAAGTTCAGCTGCTCACAGCCTTTCCATCCCAAACCCTGCCTTTCCATTTGGGGACTTCCAACTTATATGCCAAAGGTAACAAATACCTTTATATCCCATTTCATCAGCCTCCTCAATTCCTGTCATCTGCATCTTCACCTCAGCCACACACAGGGCGCTTTTATTATAATCTTCTCATCGCTTACAAGTGTTCAATGGATACAATCCATACCTCTGAAATTTCTCCATATAACTAAACTCCTATCCTTCCAGTTGTCCCTGTGCCTCACCTCTTCTAAACCCTAACCTCCATACTCACTATTCCCGTTTCACTCCATACAGTACTTTTCTATACTATAACTTTTGCTTTGGCTTCACCTTTTTCTTTTCAAAATCTTAAATCTTTTCCTAGAAAGTTCAGCTTTACACTCTTCTCTACTTGTCTTATAGCCTGCTCTTCCCCTTCCAAAAGCTGATCCTAAATTACTCCCGCCATCCTTTCCATGCTGCTGAATATCACTGAGGGAAGTCATATGACAGTGCTTATTGGATCCACTACAAATTTCTGCTTTCCAGTGTCCAAATTTGGTTTTCATTATTGCATATCAGTCCTCTTACTGTTCCCTACTTGACCACAGCATTCCTTGCAGTGGTTTTTTCAGACTTTCTCTTCTCTCTTAAGTCACCTACAACACCATCTGCCCTCCCTCCAAGCAGAGGACTGCCTTATTCTTCACTGAAAAAAAATGGAGGTCTTTTGTCCTAAACTCCCTCTCCTCAATTCCAAACCAAATCACCTCAGCATCACCGTCCCCTTCCCATGCTCTGTGCTTTTGAAGAATAAAGTAGCCCTTCTTCCTGTAAATATTAATGCCTGTAATTGTGCCCTGGATCCCATCTCCTCAGGTTTCCTAGAGGAGCTTGCTCCTTCTATCATTCCTTCTCTTCCTAATGTTCATGCTTTCTTTATCCCCTGGCTGTTTCCCTGTTGCATATGAACATGCTCAGAATTCCCCTATCCTTAAACTTTCATTAACTCTATCTCCCCTTCAAGCAATCATCCTCTAGATTTTTCCTTTCACAATCAAATGTCTAGGGGAAAAGGTCTATACTTGTATTGCCTCCTCTTTCTCATCTACCAACTATCTCAACACTTTGCAATGTGACTTCTGTTCCAATGCTGTTTTGGTTCCCACCTCCAGACTAAAACTGTTCTCTCCAAGGTTACCAAAAACCTTTTCTGAAGTATCTGACAATATTGCCCACCTCCTCCTTTTAGGTACTCTCTTTTCCCTGAACTCTGATGAAATTTTGCTGTCATGATTCTCCTCCTACCTGTCAGACTTTCTGGGTCTCTTTTGCAGGATCATCATCGATGCTCTGCTCCTATGTGCAGGGGCTTTCTACTGAGCCTTCTCTTTTTTCTCATTCTTCTGTTGCTGACCGCATCACCTACAAAGGAGTCAACTGCCATCTTTTTGTAGATGATTCCCATAAATATGGTCTTGGTCTCTCTCCTGAGTTCCAATTCCACATATCCAGTTGCCTAGACATTTCCCATAGGTATCTCAAATTCAACATGTACAAAAAAGAACTCATTAGCTTTCCCCTTAAACTCACGTCTCCTCCTAACTTCCTTATATCTGTCAAGGTCGCTGCCATTCTTCTAGGAGACAAAGTTCAGAACCCAGGAGTCATCCTTGACTCTTCATTTTGTCTTATTCTCCCTAACCAATTTGTTGCCAAATTTTGTTGATTTTCCCTCTCCAATATCATTCACACCTGTCCCTTTCTCTATACCCTCCTCCTTGAACAGGCTCTCTTAACCTTTCACCCTATGGCAAAGTCTTCCTAATTATTCTCCCTGATCTAGTCTCTTCCTCTCTGACCCAACCTTACACAGCTGCAAATTGATATTCCTATCGTGCTTCTCATCTACTCAAGAAGTTTCTGTGGCTCCTCATTAACCACAGGATAAAATACAAATTTCTATTTGGCATTTGAAGCTCTTCATAAGCTTGGTGGTCTATCCTCCTAGGCAGATTTAGCCATTACATTCCCTAGCACACTGTTCTAGCCACATTGGCCTACTTGCTATTCCCTATATGCAATATTTGCTCCCCACCTCCCAACACCTCCATCAGTGCTTTAGTACAGGCTGCAATATTCTCTCTCATCACCCTTTTTTGCACCTTTGCACCTGTCTCTTGACAACCCATGCCCCCTTAAGGCTCAGCTCAAGTGCCATCTTTTTCAAAAGGCCCTTCCTCAAGCTCAAGCTATCAATGCCCATACCAACCCTCTCACCTCAGTTACGGGATATTTATTTTGTATATGGCTGTGAATATCATGTATTCAATCTGATTTTTAAATTTCTATCCCTAATACCTGAGGACATAGTGCCTAGCACATAGTAGGTTCTTAGTAAATATCTGTTGACTGATTGGGCAAATTGAATTCTTGGTAAAGATGACCACATTTCCTTTACTCCTGGTAATCAGAGAAACTTTGCCTCCATGAACTTACTCCCTTAAGGACATGGAAAGTGCTTGCTCAGATTTGAATTTCCTGAGACAGGATGGAGACTGATTTGGAATGGTGATCAGACTGAGCTACTCTTCAGAGTAGACTTACAAGGATTCATTTGTTGGCCTGAAGCTTTTGCCCATGTTCTTGGAAATTGCCTGCGTTCTTGGAAACATTCTATTATTAACTATAAATCTGTGTGTAGTAGCAGAAAAATCACAAGGTTTATTTCAAGCAATTAGTGTGCCCCCCTCTGCCAATTTTCCTCTTCAGCTCCCAGATGATTTTAATAATCCAAAGGCAATGTAGAAAATCAGTTATCCTAGAAAAAATTAATATATAACTCTAAACTACAATTTAAAAATACAATGTGAAACTACAATAAAAATATATTTCCTCTCTGAATTTTAGAATTATTACTCTAGAAAAATAATTATACTTTAAAAATAAGAAAAATATAAATTCACAATTACAATTTGTCCTTTTGCTCTGAAACATTTCCTTTTAAAATATTTTCTTTTACCATCCTACTCTTTCTTTTGCTGACTTCAGTGGAAAATTTCACTTCACTAAAGAAATACATTCCTTACAGTATTAACATCTGTTATGACTTTCATCAAATTGCTAGGTGAGATGATATAATTAGGGGTATCCAGGAAAAAAAATTACAAAAGATGCAAAGAACATCAGTTGAGAATATAAGTGCTAAAAAAATTCTAAGTATTTAAATATGGGTCATGTGCAACCAAAGAAATAAAAGCTAACATGGCATTCTGGTCATGTTATTATGCAGATAGGCACCTACTTTCTTGATAACTGAGCCTCTTCTACCTTCTTCCATCACCCCCAAAGAATTTTCTTTTTTAAATCCACCTTTCATGGAGGATGGGAGGATTCTGTCATACTAACTCTTAGGAAAGCATCAAGAATTTAAATCCCCAAATAAAGTGCATGATAACATGACAGGAGTGATCTAAATGTGTGGCATTAAATTGTAAAAGCAAAAACTGGAATTACTTGTAGAAGTATATTTTGGTAAGTATTTAATGAATACCTTCTCAGAATGTTTAAGGAGCATGCCCATAAATGCCATTAAAAGGATGTCCAGTTTCATTATCCTGATCAATATAATTTAGAATACTTCCGTTATTAAAAACAGCCACAACAAAATTTTCTCCTATTGAGCTAATAAAACCACACTTCAGAAAGGTTTGAGGCCCAGATGAAGGTTTAAAGATATTTTAATTCCTTATAGAGATTAACTACAAATAGTTTATTTACTTTATTATTGCTGGCATAACAGTATAGTCACAGGATTGGGAGATGAAAGGAGACTCTCTAGCTCAATTTCCTCATGTTATAGAAGAAACAGAGAACTTGGAGGTGAGGTGCACTACTTCCTCACTTGCCCAAGCCCCACTGCCCACATACAAAGAAAACATTTTCAACTTCAGGTATCATCATTCCTATTTCTAATGTAGTTCAGGGAAAACAAAAACAGAGACACAATCCCCAGTTCTGTTACCAACATACTCCTAACATGGATGTATGTGGCTGTCTCCTTGATTCAGGTACAGTGACAGGAAGAGGACGATGGAAAATGGGAGAAAAGTAATGATATATTCCTTCGTGCAGGTAGATCAGGAAAGGGGGTGAATCAGCCAATAAACATTTATTAAGAGCCTATTATGTGTCAGGCACTGTGCTAAACTCTGAGGATGCTAAAGAAGGCAAAAGACAGTCCCTGCTCTCAGGGAGCTTACAGTCTAGTGGGAGAGACAACATGTAAGCATGTAAGTACAAACAAGATATAAATAGGAAATAATAGAGAGAGAAAAAGCACTGGAATTAAAAAGCACTGGGGAATATTTTCTGGTATGAGTTTAGCTGGTATGTAAAAGAAGTCAGAAAGGTCAGTAGTTGGAGCAGAAGATAGAGAGAATGTTCCAGGCACAGGAGACAACCAGAGAAAATGCCTGGAGCTGAGATAGATTATCTTGTTTGAGAAAAAGCCAGAGTGTCTGTAGGCCATGTGGGTAATAACAGTAATACTAGTTTATAATTATGTAACTTTTATCATTTGCAAAGCACTTTAACTCATTTGTTTTTCAAGACACTGAGACAGGTAGGCGATAGCTCCCAAGTGATGGTAACATCTCCGTTTTAGAGATGAGGAAACTAAGGCTCAGAAAAGTTAAGATCAGAATTAGATAGTTATCTAGTGTCTAAAGCACTATTTAAACTCAGAAGCTCAGGACTCTCCGGACTCTCAAATTGCCTCTGGTAAGAAAAGGTAATGGTTGACACATCAGCTGAAAAGGGGATCCAAAGCCTGCACTGAATAAAAAAAGGAAAGCTCTAGCTTCAAAGGGCTCACAAGGAAACACATCTAAGACCTCTCAACAGATGTGTGAAATAAGGCACAGACTGTCAGACATGGCCAATGTATTGATTTGTTTCCATTAGCTACATTAGCTATAGGAAAAAGGGGATGAGGGCATTCCAAAGGGACAGAAATATTTAAAAAGATAAATAAAATATTTGGGGAGCAAACTTGGGGAGAGAGGGGGAGTTCTTAATGAGTCCTAGAATAAAGGGACATGTTTATTTTAATGGCAATTCCATTTAATGACACTGAAAACAATACTTATTTAATACTATTATATGGATGTACCAAGAAAATTTTTATACATCAGTGTTTGTTTATAAATAATAACTACTGGAGTTAAAGGAAGCAGAGTAACTGAAAGTTAGAGTGTTACGGACACAAACAATTCAAGGTCAACCAAAAACGAAAATAAAAATAGTTAAGAAATTATAATGCATGTTAATTAAGAATGTGTTTTGATCCATGAAAACCTTTTATTGTCCACTGAAGTCTTCCTCCACTGTCTCTTTAAGGCATGGAGATGAACCTGCACCTTCAAGGCTGTGTCAGAATACAAGCTACAGCTATCAAGTACAGAAAAACTGAAAAGGTTTTCAGAGAGGCTAGAGACTATGACTTTGCTCTGATGGTCAGCCTAGCAAAGTCTGGACAAGATGATCACCGGAAGATTTGTGACCAGGTGATGATTTTTTTTTGTAATGGTGGGAAGAAAACAGGGAAAAGGCAGAGGTTTTTTTCTTGGGGGAGGGGGCAGGGGGGAGAGCAGGGCCATAAAAACTCATGGAACTATGTACTAAGACATTGAGTGGCTGTGAGCTGCACTGATGGTAGAAGTACTTAGGCTCACAGAATGAGTCAGAAAATAAGTTTGTATAGTTTTGCATAAGGCATTCCTGAGTCACAGACATATTCAGCAAACCTGTCTTAATTAACCAACAATATGTAGGTGATGGAGTGAATGGAATGACCAGATCTAGGCTGGACTATCTGGTAAGGTCTTATGGAAGAGGTTGGCCTGATACAGTGAGAAAAGGAGGAAATAGCTACTAAATCCAGGTCTGTTTTTCTTAGAACAGGCATAGCTCTCAAAATAAATAATTCCATCTTCCCTTGTAGATCACTTCCAAATCTACTGCAAAAGGAATTTTTTTATCAATTAAGTTGATATTTCAAGAACTAAGGTTCTTTTAAAACTTCTTGGATGCTATGAGGTTTAATGAATTAAGCAATATATGATAAAAAAAGGAAATGATAAATGTTGGAGGGGATGTGGGAAAACTGGGACACTAATGCATTGTTGATGGAGTTATGAATTTATCTAGTCATTCTGGAGAGCAATTTGGAACTATGGCCAAAGGGTTATAAAACTGTGCATATACCAGTTTTATATCCAGCAATAGCAATGATAGGTCTGTATTCCAAAGTGATGGAATAAAGGGGGAAAAGGGAGGAAGAACCAATTTGTACAAAAATATTTTTAGCAGTTCTTTTCATGGTGGTTAAGATTTAGGAATTGAGAGGATGCCCTTCAATTGGGGAATGGCTGAACAAGTTGTGGTATATGACTGTAATAGAATACTATTGTGCTATAAGAAATGACAAGCAGGATGATTTCAGAAAAACCTGGAAAGATTTACATGAATTGACACAAAGTGAAGTAAGCAGAAGAACTTTGTACATAGTAACAGCAATATTATATGAACTGTGAATGCCTTAGCTACTTTCAGCAATACAATGATCCAAGACAATCCCAAAGGATTCATGATAAAAAATGCTATCCACCTCCAGAGAAAGAACTGATGTCTAGATAGAGATAGAGACTGAGGCATACTATTTTAATCTAATTTTCTTTCTTTTGTCTTCTTGTACTAAATAACCAAAATGGAAATGTTTTACATGATTGCACATGTCATCACACTACTTACCATCTCAGGGAGGAGAGGATGGAATCTGGAACTCAAAATTTTTAAAAAAAATGTTTAAAACTATTTTTATGCATGATTGGGGGAAAATAGTTTTTTAAAGAATTTATCAGCATAAAGGACTTCAAGGTCAGTAATTTGGGGAAAATCTGGCCTATTACTCTAGTTCGAATAAATAATTACTGAGTCCTTCTATTAAACATCAGTCTGATTTCACAGCTAACAAGGCTGAAATAATTGAATTAATCCTTAAACAAAAAAACAAAGCTGTACAGATTTGTAGGAGAGCATATAATGCAGGGTGTCCAAAAAGTCCAAAAGAGTTTAATAGCTTAAAACTGTACCAAGAGTTTTTGACAACCCTACATATACAAATACAACATATCTTAGAAGAAATTATTAAGTAATAGAGTCAAGACAAATGAGGTACAGAATTCAATTTTTATTTAGAACCTACTAGATGCAAGGCATTGAATTAAGAACTAGACTTTCCCCTGCTATTAATCCCAAAGTTGGAGTCTAATACTCAAATTTCTGCATTATCCATGTAAAAATCTTTTCTGTTACAATGAAAGTGGAGAAGGTTCCGTCTACTTTCATTTGTGTAGTTCAACTGTTACTGTAGACCTCCAAAGATTCTGTTACCTCTTATTTAAACAGTTTATTAATATAGGAAAGCAGGAGAAAAAAAAAGTATAAGAAGGCAAAAAAAGGGCAGCACAACTGAGAAAAACACGAAATTGAAACAAAACCTGAATTTATATTCTGGGACACAATGTTGCTTAGACACTGGCAAGCTTGTTTAACAATGAGACATTGTCAGGTGGAATTCTGAAACATCTGACAGCCTGAGACACAAGAATATAGTTTGAGCTTGCACGTACATGCACACAGTTCTCTAACATACCAGAACACAACAGTTACTTTAAGGGAAATTCCTTCAATATTTTGTGACAAATTTACAATGCTGCCCAACAATACTGTCATATGAATTTGCCACAAAGTTCTGAGATGTGCTGCATTTAAAAAGATTTTGTAAAACTCAGGAATCACTTATCAGGCTCCTGCTTATTATCCGTATGAATATAAACACTAGTGGGGAAGCAGTTATAGCCTGGGGGAGGGGATTGTTTTTTCTACAACTGTTATCAGAATAGTCATTCAATAAGCGACCCAACGTGTAAGCTACCAGGAAAAAAACTGCATATAAGCATGTGCAGTCTCTCATCCCTGACACTACCAGGGTGGCAAACCTGGGGCCTCAAGGCCTCATGTGGCCGTCTCAGTTCTCAGGCGTGGCCCTTTGACTGTATCCAAACTTCGTAAACCAAATCTCCTTAATAAAAGGATTTGTTCCTCAAAACTTGGACTCAGTCAAAAGGCTGCACTTGACCTAGAAGGCCACATGTGGCCTGGAGGCCGCACACTTCCCACCCCTAAGGGACTATACTCTTAAAGAACAATATAATTGAACATCTTAGACATAACTATCTGTCCTTAACTGTTAAAATCATTAGAATTAAGTGCCTAAAAAGCAAAGAATCTGTTATTGGCCCAAAGAAAGTCAGTCATATATATGCTAAATACATCAAAGTCAACTTGGCTCCCCATAGGTCTTTATTAATTTGTCTAGTTTTCCTGCTACATTTTTTGACATAACGTTAATTTTATGTACAGTTTTATCATTGATTATGGATCATACAGTTGTAGCTGCTAATGGGGGGAAAAACCCTTGATGATTTGCCTTAATTGGAACATCAAAAACCTCCAGCAGCTCTCTATTACTTTCAGGATCAAATATGAAATCTTCTGTTTGACTTTTAAAACCTTCTATTTCCTGGCACCTTTCCTGCCTTTGTAGTTTTCTTATACTTTACTTTCTTCTACTTACTCTATGATCCAGTAAAGCCTGTCCTGGTCCCCCAGTTGTTAGTATCCTTTCCTAAACTACCTATAATTAACTTTTTTGAATAAAGTTGTATTTATTTTATATTCATACCTATATATTTTGGGTTCATGATTAACTCTGGTCCCACTCTCTTCTGTCCACATCTATTATATCTTCCCCTCAGGGTTCTCTAAGGTTGGAGGCATCTCTTCTGCCAGCTGTTGGCTCAAGTATCTGCTGCTGGCTCAAGCCCCGACTTGCTGTGTTCCCCATACCATGTTAGTCTAGTGACCATCACCTTTACTTCCATTTAATCACTTCATATCAGATTAGCTTTTACAAAGGGGTAAATACTTCAAAGGTATAGCAAACACAAACACACGAACATTTCCCCCAAGATTTTAGGGGCATAATCTCCAGTACACTACCTAGGTCTGGGGCTGAGGGGAAGGGAATTTAGCATCAAAATTTAACTTCATTCCTATACAGCATTGGTCCCATAAAGTTTGAATTCAACTGGATTAGGGCTGGATTCTGTAATGGTCACTTCTAAAAGTCTCTCTTTTCTGGAGAACAAGGGCATTAATGCTTCAAAATTGAACTCTGGAATGATGAGGTGCTGAGAAGCCCTTTGGACCTTTTGAACTCACACAGTTAGAGGTTTCCCTCCTTTCACCAGCTGTTAAGCTTTCCCAGGGGGCCAAGAAACTAGAACTGAAGTTGAAAGAACTTTTTGAATGCCTCCCTAATGAAAGAGACTCCTATTCAACACATGGTTGGCCAACCAAAAGCGGGTACAGAATGCCTATGCATTCTGTCTGTCTATCCAAGACACTTCCCTTAGACATCATAATGATTTCTGGAACCAGTTCTCTACTCTCTCCTATGCAGAGAGATGCCATCTCAGGGAAGATGGACAAGCTTCAGACCCCCTTTACATTTTTATATGTACTTGTTTTCGCCATTATTTCATTCATTGTACTTGTATTGTTGTTGATTGGTTAATTGATTAGAAGCATGTTACTAAAAAGTTATTAACAGCTTTCCCAGGATATTTTTTTCAATGAACTCAGAGTTTAACAGGGTGAACCAATGATTACATTTGGATCCAGCCTTTAATACCAACTCACCTAAAAGCTAGAAAATACACATTTTGCTCCAGGGGAGAGTATCACTATAAATCCTAGATTATGTAGTGTCACTGAAACTATTGTAGAAGTTCTAGGGTTAGGAGAAGAGTGGGGAACTTGCGGCCTCAAGGTCACATGTGGCCCTTTAGGTCCTCAAGTATCAACCCTTTGACTCAATCTGAACTTCACAAAACAAATTCCCCTGAATAAAAGGATTTGTTCTGTAAAACTTGGACTCACTCAAAAGATTGCAAGGTCCTAGAAGGTCATATATGGCCTACAGGCAGCAGATTCCCCATCCCTGGGTTAGAAGATCCTCCTAATCCCACCTTCTTATTAAAATGATCAAATTACATCATTAATTAGCTAGATCCTAGACTTTATCTTGAACCAAGAATGGAGAGGGTGTTCATTAGTAATATTTGTGGAATTCAAGAAATGAAGAACCCAGGAATTATTTATATGAAAGCACAAGCAAGAAATCATCTGGTTCCCTGGAAATGACTTGAATCCTGAAGAGATACTAAGTATATTTATTACAAGTGAGATTGCATAACCCAACAAACGCAGCTGCTTTTTTGTGTGGCTCACTCCCCTGGGTCTGCCTCTCCCAGAATAAGCTCTTCTCTGATCTCATCACCATTCTGTTACCTCATTTCTTGAATGACACCACCTTGCTCAAGTCTCCCCTCCCCTCTGGAAAGCTAAAGGGTGTAGTACCAAACTCCTTCTAATGCCTTCCTTTATAGAGGGCAGAAACTAGACTTTTTAGCTTACTCCACTTACCATTTACTGCTCTTTCTGGTTTCAACTCCACAAAACAAGATATCCCTGCACCAGGTATTCACCTGGTGGGTGTTCCTTCCCCTACTTTCTTGATTGTGAGCTCCTCAAGGGCAGGGACTGTATTTCTTTTTATTTATCATATGCCTAGAGCTTAGCACAGTGCCAGCACATAGTAGGTGCTTGATAAATATTTATTGGATAGGATTGAAAAGAAGCCTAGGTCAAAATTCTGTAACAACTTTGAAGGATCACTCAAAGGATTATGGTAGACTCTTTCTCACAGTGATCCCAGTTCATATTTTAACTGCAGCTGTGATACAGCTCTCTGATACTTCTGTGCAACATACAGATTAACAAAAACCACTGCTTCTGACAGTGAATCTAAACCACATGTTTGCCAACTGCATATTACTAGACTTAACTGGCAATTTATCAGGGGAGCTTCTTACTGATACTGTGTGAGGTAATGGCCAAATTTTTTGTTTGTTTGTGTACTGCTGGGGGTGAAGAAGTAGATCTTGGCACTGTATCCACTGGTTTCCTTTTCAATAGATTCCTATTTTTCCCAATTTCTATAATTACAGAGAGGAGTAGGTAACAGAAACAATGAAGCATTGAGGCCCTAAATGAAGTATAATAAGAAGGGTTTACATTTCATTACCACTTTATAAAGTATGAAGAAAGGCTAATCAAAACTGATGGAACTAGGAGAAAGCTAACCTTTGGTAGGCTAAGTATTGGCCACAATGCTGGTAGCTTTAAAAAAAAAAAAGACATAAATCCCTCCTATAGTTAAAGAATAGATTTTTTTTTAAATTGAAAGTAAAAAAAAAAATCAATAGAATTAATAAATAAAACTAGGACCCATTAGCTAATTTCTTTTTAGAAAGAAAGAAAAATAAATTACCAGTATCAAAAGTGGAAAAAAAAGGTGACTATACCACCAACAAAAAAAGAAATAAAATAAATTACTAGTGTAACCCTTGGCTCCAAGGGTCAATTATTGGAACTTCAATGGTAGAGATTAATTATCTGACAACCAGGGCAAAGTTGGGGAAAGAAAGGGAGAGGGGGAAAGAAGGAAAGTGAGAGAGACAGAGAGTGTGAGAGTGGGGTGGGGGGAGCGGGGTCTTCTGGCATCTAGAATCAAGAGAGAAGACAAACAATTCCAACTTCTCTTCAGGCCCATGAAGGAAGAAAGAAAGACTGTGAAGAAGCTGACATGTAGAAAAGGTGGCAATCTCTATCATGTCCCTATTCTCAGATTGCTACACCAGAGACTTTAGGAGGTTTCCCATTGGGTGAGATCTGAAGCTCTCTTCTGGTTGAGTTATTTTGGCTCTGAAAGGGAGAGCTCATTCAACTTATATTGTTTGATATATATTATCTTATGTATACTTTCTTTGATTTTTGTTTGCTATCTGTTTGGACAAATGGATTTATTTGCTACTTGCTGTGTGTTGACTGTGAGAGAGAATAGAGTTAAACTTTGAATATATCGGTTGGGGCTCTCCCTTCTCACTAAAGGATAGTGATCAGAGTGCACTTGAACCTAAAAATTATTTTCCTTAGACTAACAATGTTCATGGAGCAGATAAATAAAATTCTAGCCTGGTACCCCCTCAACTCTGGAGAGGAGAAGCTAACCTCTGACCCCAACCTGCTACTTTTCCTCCTGGCAGGAATAAAAATCTCTCGGAGAAATTCAGAGAAGGAGATGCTGGAAATATATTTTCTTGCCTCCTTTTGACCCATATCTATGTGTCCACCATGTGGACACATACAGCTTATACTGGTAAAAACAAAATAACATGGCACCCACACTCTATCTCTTATTTTAGAGACTAAATGAAATGGATGAATATTTACAAAAATATAAATGCTCAAATTAATAAAACAAGAAATAGAGGGCTTAAATAACCCAGTCTCAAAATAAAAAAGCTAAGCCACAAATGAACTCCCAAAGAAATAAATTCTCAAGTCTAGATGGATTACAATGAATTATATCAAACATTTAAAGAAAAATTAATTCTAACAATACGAAACTTGTTTGAAAAAATAGGAGAAGGGATCCTACCAAATTTCTTCTATAACAAAGAAGGGTAACAAAATTAAAAGTAAAAACAGAGACACCTTTTGATTTTACAAAGTCAGTCAACACAGAAGAGAGTTTTGAAGAATATAATTATGGTACCAGAGAAAACAGTAAGGTATGGGAGACACCATATCCAGGAGAAATCAATCAATCGATAAAACATTTATTAAGCTGCTACTATATACCAGGCACTGTACTAAGTGCTAGGGAAACAAAAAGAGGCAAAAAATAGTTCCTGCTCTCAAGTAGCTTATATTCTAATGAAAGAGACATAACAAATTTATATATGTAAATATATATGTATATATATGTATATGTAAACATATGTGTATATATGTAAACAAACTATATACAGAATAAATAGGAAATAATTAATAGAGGAAAGGTGCTAGAATTAAGAAAGGTTAGAAAAGGCTTCCTGTAAAAGACTGGATTTTAGTTGGGACCTTAAAGGAAGCCAGAAAAGTTAGTAAGGATAAATGCATACACATGCTAAGGAGTCAGCTGACAAACAGGAGGCAGTTTTGAAGAGTGTGACTTCTGGCAGCAGAGAAGAGAGCAAGATACAGGGAACCTCATACCCAGGAGGCAGTAAGTTACGCAGGAAGTAGATCTCAGGAGTGAAAGCTCTAGGAGTCAAGACACAGCTCTTACCACCCAGCAGAGATACCGAATCCAAGGAGAGTAGCATGAAGACACCACAAGAAGGGAAAGGTCGTTGTGACCCTGAAATGCTGGAAGTGAGAGTTGCTTTATCCATTTGAGTTTGTTAAATGTGTAATCTTTTCACTAATGTACTCTCAGTGTTTGTCTACTCATCCCACTAATGCTGTGCACAAATGGGGGGAAAAGAGACTTCTATTTATAAGGGGAATGTTTTGGTACTGTTGATCTTATAATGCCATCTCAGTAAATGCTTTCATTTGGGGCTGATTATGTTCTCTGGTTGACTATGAAAGATAGGCTTACTACTGGAGGCCAGTGAACTATAGTTTTAGGAGTGTAGCTTATAACAGAATACACTAATCTAGGGGAAAGTATCTCAGTAGACGCCCAATCTGTGAGTTTGAGTTGACGTAATAGCTTTAGAGGACATGCGACATTTCTTTTTAGTTTTGATTTTAACTATCACAGAATTACCTCAGATAACTGGTAAGGTATTTATGGATTAAGAACCTTATCTAAGTAATTAGGGCTATGCTTTATCTCTCAAGTTGCTACGTTGGAAAGATGGGGCAAACTGCTAAATGCCTGAAACAGATATGGCATGGGGATGAGACTTATGACATGCATATGGAACTGTTTGGAAAACAGTCTGATTCAGGAAACTCCCAAACTCCCTGAACCAATGCAATTTGGCATCTTCTTTGCAACTTACAGTCTTATAGTTACTTGGGGAGGAGGGGGAGGAGAAGCAGGGACTGAGAAGATAAGTGACTTGCCCAGAGTCAGTATTTGTCAGCAGTAGAACATGAATCCAAGTCTTACTGGCCCTGAGACTAGCTCTCTATCCACTGCATAAACCTATCTCTCTGTCCTGTAAAAGACTGTTAAAAATAACTAACAAGATTTGCCAAAGTTCTTATTACACAAAAGATCACTCTGTGAACAGAAAAAGAAGACTCGGTTGTAGGCACTAAAGAGGCAATGTATCAAGACTTATATCCACTGTCTCTATCCAGACTGATCTAAGAAAAACAAGAATACATTCTGTATGTTGTTCACTTTGTACTTACTCCTCTTTCATTTTTACCAAAAACATTAACATTTGTTAGGCATTATTGGACTGAAACAAGGCACATTCCTGCCCTCATAAATAACTGCAGCCACAGACTGTACATCACGTAGGAAACCAAAGTGCAGACAGGTCATATTGAGCAAGCAAGAAATCATGCTTCCCCTAGTTTGTCTCTTGAAAAAAACAGAGCTGTTAAAGTGTCCCTTAGGTCTGTTTGTTATTGATCTTTGAGTTCTACCTCCTAAGAACTCTCCGGGACATAAAATAAAGGACGTAATAACTCTTTTCTGGTCACTACAAAGAGGTGAAACCACCAACTATTTGTACAATTAACAGCAAAAACAGAGACAGAGATATCAAAGAGTATCTCAACTGCTGACTGAAACAGAATGTATTCTAAGGGAGAAGATATGTTTATATATATATATGTGTGTGTGTGTGTGTGTGTGTGTTTCTGTATGTATGTGTGGACACTATTGTATAATGTAGTGACTTTATTCCTTCAGAGTTCCCTTTTGAATCCCACTAGCCATACACAAAGATTTCTAAAGGACTTCAATAGCAATAAAGTCCAAATCATGTTGAAGACCTATTCATTTCTTGCTTGTTTACTGATGATCAATACAATAATATGTTCCGCTTGAACTTACTTAAAACTAATAAAAAGATTAATTTAGAGTCCATCTATGAATGTCTGTATCTGTAGGAAGAAAATAACAATAGCTAACATGATGAAATTCAACCAGTGAACTAGGCTGAAAAAGGAAACATCACATAACAATCCAGATTCTTTAACAGACAAGAAATGTTAGACATTTTTCCACAATGCCAATAAAACTTCACTTTGGTAACCTAATATAGACAAGCACAACTGGAGAGTTTTACTTGGGTAGAGTCATACTTTCTAATGAGTAAGTCCTTTTGATGTGAAAGATGACAAGAACTCAACAAACTACTCTCCAGATCCAGAAATAATTTATTGGTCCTACTCTAAAAAAGATATAATCTTACCTTATACAATGGGAAGATGCTAAAATTCTTTATCTACTATGGTAGAAGAATAAGACACTGCAACTGTCCCTAGAACTTAATTGGTTCAGGGGGAGTGGGAGTAATATTGGGGCTACCTACACAGTTTCCTGGTCATCAGAGAACAATGCCAGGAGAAGCTGTAGCTAAGGTTCAAAGCGTGACCAAAGAATCATTTTGTACAACAAACAGGAAGGGAAGCTGTGCTTAACTCAATCAATGCTGTACACTTAGCTGAATATCTTTGCCCTACTGTGGTAAGCAAATCTCCTATTGAGGCAGACAGATGGTGGAGTATATAGAGAGTTAGGCCTGGAATTAAGAAGACCCAAGTTCAAATCCAGCCTCAGACTCTTACTGTGTGAACCTGGACAAGTCAACTACTCTCTGTTGGCCTTAGTTTCTTCAACTATAAAATGGGGATAATAATACCTCTCTTGTAGTAGTGATGTGAGGATCAAATGAGACATTTATAAAGCACTTTGTATAGTGCCTGGTACATAGTACACATGATATAAATACTCATTTCCTTCCATGCTATTCCCCTGGTCAACTATTATTAGATGGATAATAAATATCTCAATTCATTCTAATCTTGAACCTGAGGTACTACTCTAGACTTGAACATAGGTACTAAACCAGTCATGGCCTATGAAGCCCCAATTCCTGATCCTACAACCTTTTTTGTTTTGTTCTGTTTTGAGTTCAGAACTGTGACCTCATTAGTACAGGGAGCTTCCTGATAGGAAATGTCCTCTGCCAATGCAGGTCAGTCACTGTTATACAACTTATAGAATTAGAGAGATGCCTGGAATACTAAGAGGTTAACATGTCATGTGGACAGCATATATCAGATGTAGGACTTGAATCCAGGTCTTGTTAACTTTGAGGCCAGCTTTCTATCCACTATGCCTCGGTGTTTCTCATTCCTACTATAAAGCCTCATTACTTATTATTTCTTATTTGGTTGAGTTGGGAAAACAAATAAGTGAGGGGTAGAAATCAGGATTTGTTAATGGGTTTATTTAAATAAAAGCACAGCAGGCCACTTCCAGAATAACTAGACAGTTTGAATAGCCAAGAGAGGGATCATCTTTCCTGGCACAATCTGATGGAAAACTAGAGTAGCATTCAGTGATAAGAAGATGAGGACTTATCTCCTGACTAGATAAGGCAGAGAATGTCTGGCATCTAATAGATCTCAAAGTACTAATGAAAGGGCTTGTTTCTCACTTGAAGGAATCCTAACACAAAGCAAAAGAAGAGGTGGAAAGGGGAAAATGGACAACAATGAAATAGACTCTTTTTCAAGCAATCAACACCATTTATTAGTTGCCTACTATGTGTACACAAAGACAAAAATAAAACAGTATCTGTCCTCAAGGAGCTTATGTTCTGATGACAGAGGCATGTCTATCCATAAACACACACATATACACTTATATCATATATACACAAATATGTATATATATTTACATATACACACAACACATACACAAAACAAATAAAAAGATGCTTTTGCCAACAGAAAGAAATAAGTCTTATGCCAATACTTCATGTCAAAGAGATGACCTTAGATTCTACAAAACAAAGTCAATGGACAACACACAATTCTAATGGCCCAAAAGAGTTTGTAAAGCTTTAACAGATACCTTATTTGCTTCTGGGAAAATATGATCAGATCTATAATAACATTCCTGTTTTGATATTGCTTATTTTAATCTCTGAATTTTAATGTACAGAACCCCCAGTTGAGTCAGATATTTGGGTCTATTTTTTGAGAAAAAAAAAGATATGTATATATTTACGCATATATAGGTCTTTTTTCTTGATCTGGCTTCAGATAGAAACAAAGTATCAACGCTACTAATTTTGCTAGTCACGTGTACTTGTAGCAAGAAACGCTATTTAGCACTGTCAATGTAATTCCTATTTGACCTAACAGAGTTACAGGGCAAAGATGATGTTATTAAAAGAAAAATTAGGAAAAATACTCAATTGAAACTTGACCTCTACTCTGTATAAGCAATATTGGCTAACAAAAGGACCCTCGATCTTAAAGTCAAGTTTAAATGGCAAGCGTCCTTTTCACTGCAAATACATACATACATATACACACATATTCAATTAGGTGCAGTGGATAGAGTGCTGAGCCAGGAAACCTGAGTTCAAATCCTGCTTCAGACACTTACTAGTTGTGTGAACTTGGGCAAAACCCTAACCTCTGTTTGCCTCAATTTCCTCAACTGTAAAATAGGGATAATAATAGCAACACCTACCTCTCAAGATTGTTGTGAGGATTAAATGAGATAATACTTGTAGAATGCTTAGCACAGTGCCTGGCATACAATAACAGCTATATCAGTGTTAGGTATTACTATGTTTATATAAGTAATACACATACATACACATATGTATGTATGTATATACAACAGGCAGATAGATTCAAACTACTGAAAGACATAGCTCACTTTACATAATACCTAAAATGCAATTAAAAAATAAGAAATTAGGATGTAACAAGTGAAAGGCAGCAAGGCATGATGGATAAAGAGTTGGCCTTGGTGTTGGAATGACCAAAGTTAAACTTCCTCCTCCACTATGCGATATGACTCTGGGAAAATCATTTAATGTCTCACTAGATCAGGCAACTCTCTCAGATAATGAACTTAGACAACAATTGCTGATCTACATTGGTAGAGAGAATTTCCTTACTCAAGAATTATTTTATAGTCCAGTGGTGTCAAACAAATATTTATTTTTTATTTTATTAAGCATTTTCTAATTACATTTTAATCTCATTTGGACTGCACTTGGGAGTTTTGCGTGGTGACCCATGGGAGTTTGATACCTCCATTCTATACCACCAATGAAACCACAGATTCCTGCAGAAACAAATATATAACATATGATATCTAAATAGTATTAGTGTACATGTAAAGGAAGACTAACTGGACAGATGGCAGAAGAAGGTTACAGAGAGTTAAGTACAGCTACCTGGAAGTTTATAAAAACACTTCAGAGAAGTGTATTTCCTACAAGTTTATGGTTAGTTCCCAAAGCAAGGCGATTCTGTAAATAGAGTAATGCAGTTGTTTCATTTCAATAAAGATCTGATCTAGCGACATCTGTTTCAAGGTGTGTGTGTGTGTGTGTGTGTGTGTGTGTGTGTGTGTGTGTGTCTGTGTGTGTGTGTGTATGGATAGGGAGCAGACTTTAATTTCAATGATAAAGGAAACATTCAAATGAATAAACTCTACCTGTCAATGAACTTCTCTGAAACTTAAAGTCATAGGAAGATGTTTATAGAGCATCGAGAAGGTGCCCAAAATCACAGAGCAAATATGTGTCCAAGGTGTGACTTGAACTCAGGTTTTCAAAGCTTCAAGGCCAGTTCTCTCTCTATTATTCCATACAGCCTCCCAATATGTATAAATAAATAAAAAGGTTTTCTAAGGTCAGTTCATGAACAGCAACCCAGTTAAATGTTCCAAAGATTAGTCTAGTTTTGCCATATTATCTGCTGATTTAAGTCTTAGAAGGACCCAACTGCCACTAGAGGGCCACAGGCTGGACTAACCACGGAAAAAGTATGTCTAATAATGGTGGTGGTGAGCTGTATTAGCTCACCAGAATACTGGCTCCAGAAGAGAGATATTGACAGCATGCAGCCCTGGAAAGTAGTTAATGCCAGTACTATTTGAGGACAGAGACTCCCATGTGGGAGAAAGCTTTCCACCAATGCCCCTGTTTGTTTGTTTTGGGGGGATCTTTTTGCTTTTAAAATTAATCTATGTAAAAATTGGACTAATTCCCAAAGGTTTTCTGTGGGAAATCTCATTATCCCTGAAGAAAGCATTTGCTCTACCAGATGAGTTCATTTTACCTGAACTTTCTTTTTCTAAAGTAATAATCTAAGTCACAGAGTAACCAAAACTATATTTGGGTAAATGGAATACAAATTTATACACGGGCATGTTTGGAGTCAGGTTAGTTATCTTGTTTTCCTTTTAAATATATGAAACTACCTTAGTTTTCATTTTTCTAGCAAAACTGTTGGTATCATGAGAACCTGTTTCCATACCAGATCCCCTCAAAGTAGCCTACTCAACTAAGAACCCTTTTTCCTGGCATATCACTTCTTTTTTGGTTCTTATATAATTTAAAGCTCTACCCGTAAGCACGTTTTGATAATATCTTTGCTTGGAGCATACTTCCATATAAACTTAACATCTAATAATATACTTTTCTTCCCCACTAGATGAAGTAAAAGTAATGTCATTTACAGATTGGATTCAGGACAGAACATAAATGAAATTACTTTGCCCCCTAGTGGTGACTGCTGGCCTTTTATTCACATTCATTCCTTCCTTCCCACACAGCCCCCAAACCCCACACCCTCAGGAAGACATAAATAGACTAGAGATGTTTAAGATCATGGATTTACTAGTGAAAGGAATCTTAGAGGTCATCTAAGCCATTTCACAAATGAGGAAATGAACATCCAGAGTTAAATGACTTTCCCATGGTCACACTGATAATAAGGTGGTTCAGCCAGTAGCTTGGAAGCTATATATATAATTTTATAAAAGTATCTGATGTATAACAGGGATCTATAATAGCCAGACATGGTGGTACCCCTTAATGTTGGTTTTGGGGAACGGGCCTAACTCTCAACTTAAACACTAACAATGTTCATAACATATTTTTGTTTTTTACTGTTCCAGGTGGGTGTCATTTTTGCTGTTTTACTTTTTGGGAGAAGGAGAAGCATGATTTTACATACAGTAAATAAAAGAAGTGTGATACAGTGATAAATGCAGTACATCAGAAGCTAAGAGATCTGGATCACTGTCTAGTTTCTGCAATTAACTAGCTATAGTGACCTTGGACAAGTCGCTTCTACCTCCTCATACTCAGTTTCTTTAACTGTAAAATTAGGGGTTTAGATTAACTGTTTTTCAAGGTTCCTTCCAGTTCTAACATCTTATGTTTTTATTAGAATACCAATAGTAATTCATAATCCATAAATATACAACACAGTAGAATGGGATTCTACCCTTCTTTCCTACATCACAATTTTTCTTTTCTTTTCTTTGGGGAAAGGGAGGGATATGTGTCTCCAGGATTTCATTCTGCAATCTAAGCTTATGTCTTCATATAATAAAAGCTCACATTTATATAGAATTTACTATGTTCCAAGGACTGTGCCATTATAGTTATTATTTCATTTGATCCTCATAACCACCCTGAAGGTAGGTGC
The DNA here is from genome assembly GCF_028372415.1 of Notamacropus eugenii. Classification (NCBI taxonomy): domain Eukaryota; kingdom Metazoa; phylum Chordata; class Mammalia; order Diprotodontia; family Macropodidae; genus Notamacropus; species Notamacropus eugenii. The sequence goes on along the minus strand of NC_092876.1, from coordinate 424,408,554 downwards.
TATTATTATCATTTTACAGATAAGTAATTGAGGTGAAAGAGCCTAAGTGACTCAGCCAGGGTCATATAGCCAGTAAGTATCTGAAGCCTCATTTGAACTCAGGCCTTCCTGACTCCAAGTCAGTACTCTATCCACTATAAAATAGGGATAACAATGCATATACTCCCTACCTAAAAGGACTTCAGTATAAAACATGATAATGTGAAATACTTATAAACCACAAAGAACTATACAAATGCAAGACATCAGCATCCCTCTCCTTTGCAATGAACATTGTTCTGTAGCTTCTGCTGTTGTACTTAAATGTACATCTTTTATACTGGCATTTAAATTTTCAGTCTCCTCCACTAGACTGTAAATTCTCTGGCATCAGATTTGGCAGTAAACATAGAGAAGTCAAGATCATTTCTGTTCGTTCTCTGAATTCCTAAACTCCCAATATTCAAGCTTCAGAGTAGAAGTTTCCAACCTGTGTGACTATTATAGCCACCAAGGAATTCAATCCATGAATATGACTTCTGTTTATAGTAACTGGGAAGCAAGAGGAAGCAAGGGCAAGGGATATGCACCATCTTAAGAGAGAAAACAGGAGCTACAGGACTGCATTTCTATATGGTTTCTTCAACTAAGGGTGCTATAAGTAATTGAAGTCTACACTTCTAAGAGAAGAGGACAATGAAGGAAGGAGTAGAGAGCAAATCATTTGTGCCTTATATTGGAAAAAGACTCTTACAGAATATGCATATTAGAGAGGAAAGGGTAAAAAAAATGGAGAAAAGTAATAAAGTTGGTCCTCTGAGGGGGCCTCTAATTTAGTTCTATATATAACCTTATATAACCTAGTTCCTAGTTCTTTTTGCTTCATTCAACAAATTTTTGCTAAGTTCCTTCTATGTTAAAGAAACGTTCTCAAGGAAAATGGGCATTACAAGAGATACAAGGATTAGTAAGACATGGCCCCATTACACGGGGACCTTATAATCTAAAAGGGAAAAAGCAAATACACAAATTACTGTAATGTAAGGCAGTTTGTGATGAGTGCCGTAAAAATGGTACTTAAGAAGGAAACATACAGGCAATGGGAAGGAAGGGGAGGGGAGGAAGATAGTGTCCACATGGAAATCACGGGAGAGATGACACGGAAACAGAGCCTTGAAGGATGTACAAGACTAACAAAGGAGAAGAGGCGAGTACAAGCAGAAAAAGTGGCATGAGATGTATAGAGGTAGGAAAGTAGAAAGTATTTATAAGAAATGGAGAACACTTCAATTTGGTGGGAATGTAGGCTACGTATAGAACAATGTGAAAAGAAATTTATGATAACAATTCAGGACCAGTTTCTGCCACTAGAAACTATAGAGGAGTTGTCTGATTTAGTGATCAATATAAATTATGAAAAGAATGTGGATTATGCCATGTTTTTTCAGAGAGAGAATTTAAGCCTATTATGATTCTGCTTGGCCTTAAATCCACTATCATCTCTCCCAAAGAGATCTAAAGATGGCTTCCAAATTAAAGAGGAGTTCAAACCAAAACATTTCATCAATATATTGATTACATGGACGTTCATCAAGTTATACTAGCTCCCCCAGAAAACACGTTAAGCAGTTCCTTCATCTTATGGAACTTTCTCCAGTGAAAGCAAAATGCCATTTAGACCCCACAAGTATAAAATTCTTAACATATATCAAATAAAGATAGAGACTGAAAGCTTTAAGCTTAAATTCAAAGGTTAATCAACAATCATTTGTCATGTGCTTATTATGTGTCAGGAACTGTACTAAGTACTTTAAAAAAAGGCAAAAACATGGGCCCTGTTGTTAAGATGCTCACATTCTTTTAAGAAGAAAACATGCAAATCAACTACGTATGTAAAAGACATATATAGTAGAAATGGGAGGTAATTACAAAAGGACCTGCTCAGTGACCTTATTCCTTACATTACTGAGGAGAAGAAAGTCTCTTCTAGCTCAAAGATTCTTGGGGAAAAGTAGCTTAGATTCTCAAAGATTAGGCTATCCATGTACTAGGATATTATTCATTTTTCTAGCTCTACAAGGCAATGCGTTAATAACCTGATTGGTATGGCAATGAATAAGCAATCTGATTTAGGGAGCATTGCCATTTCTATTACATTGACATTGTCCACCCATAAGTGATTAATATCGCCAACTGTTTAGGTCTCCATTAATGCAAAAAAATTTTTTGTAGTTGTATTCATATAATTTCTGCGCGTATTTCTTGGTAGGTGAACTCCCAAATATTTTACATATTCTAAAATTATTTTGAATGGAATTTTTCTTTCTCTTCCTGCTCAGTTTTGTTGGTAATGTATAGAAAGACTGGATTTGCTTTATATCCTGATACTGTGCTGAAGTTTTAAGAAAAAACTTATTAAATAATAAAATTCATAGAGAGCAAGTATTTCAAAATGTGGTGCAAGGATTCCTGAGTGTCCCCAAGATGCTTTCAGGGGGTCCTCTAAGTTAAAATTATTTTTATAATAAGATGTTTTAATTTTGAATATGGTATATATTGATAAATATAACCCACATAAACAAAAGCTCTTTGAAGGCGTATCCTTCTATAATATTTAAGTGTGAAAAGTGGTTCTCAGACCAGAAATTTTGATAACCACTTATGTGGATGAAGACCAGAATCTCAAGAGAAATAAAGAGAAAAGTGAGAAGGAAGTGGGGCTATATCTCAAACTATAATCATCAAAATTATTCAGTGCTGTTTAAGAAATATCAAGTTTGACAAAATCTAGGAGGCTTTTCATATCTGGATTGCTCACATGAGGATGATATAATGGTTGCCTCTTTAATTCTTATTAGCAAGTCACTAATGACTAGGAACCTGTTCATCTTTCCTATGGCTTTTGCCTTGTTGGCACTGGTGGATCCTTATTATGATTCTCAGCAATGTGGGAAATCACTTCCTGTGGCTTCTCACCATACTACTTCCACCCAAATGGAGGAAGCCCTGTATGACTGTTCCAGTGATGAAGGGCTCCTTCTTGCTGTCCTTCTGTCACGTTTGTCAACTTTCCAACCTCTTTAGATAGAATTGATTCTTGCTCTGCCTTATTATAGAGAAAGACGTAACAACAAGGCCAGTACTAGTTTAGAATACAAGCTCATTTTAGGTCACTAATGGTGATCAAAAAGTGTCAACAGAGCACCAAAACACTAGATACTGAATCATCTTAAGCTTCAGTTGGCAAGAGACCAGACAAGGTGGGTAACTTGGTAAATGCCGATAACTGATTTTCTTTAACTTTACATTGAGATATTTTGCATTGTGTAGACTTGTCTTTTACTATACTTGGTATACCGCTAATCTGGGTTTCTATTTCAAGGCACAATGCCTAGCCATTGACGTTAACCCTGTCTAACACAATGACACATAAACTCAAAGAGGGAACATGGAAGAATGGATCCAGTGCCGACCTCAGTCAGTTAGGAAAACTAAAGTCTAAGTCCTTCCTCTGCCATACACAGGCTATTTGCATGACCTTGGGCAAATCACCTAACCCAGGAGTGGGGAACCTGTGACCCAGAGGTCACATGCGGCCCACTAAGTCCTTAAATGTAGCCCTTTGACTGAATCCAAGCTTCACTGAAAAAAATTCCCTTAATACTTGTTCTGTTGGACTCAGGGCCACACTTTCCACACCCCTGATTAACCTCTTAGTGCCTCAGGCAACTAAGATTATATATTATAAATCAGGTACCAATCTACACTTCAAGAGGCAGTTTCTTAATGGGGTGTTTGTCCCAATAGGTCCAGACAAATGTACACACACACAGGGGCAGCTAGATGGCGCAGTGGATAGAGCACCAGTGCAGGAGTCAGGAAGACCTGAGTTCAAATATCACTTCAGACACTTGACATTTACTAGCGGTGTGACCTTGGGCAAGTCACTTAACCCCATTTGCCTCATCCTGGGTCATCTCCAGTCATCCTGATGAATATCTGGTCACTGGATTCAGATGGTTCTGGAGGAGAAGTGAGGCTGGTGACCTGCACAGCCCTCCCTCACTCAAAACAAAGTCAAGTGCAAGTCATGTCATTATTTCTCTGATGGCATGGTCTTCTTCGGCAACGAAGGACGAACACACACATGCACACACATACACACACACACATACATACAGAGTCCTACTCATTCAAATGTATTTTAAAAAATTACTGCCCTATTAAAGAAGCTCAAAAAATTTATTTAACTCAAATATCTGTTCATTTCAGCTTGCTAAATAAACCATAAAGAAATCACAGAATTCAACAGATTATCTTTTTGCTTAATGTATCATATTCTGATAATGAAGTATTAATATCTAATATAATTTATTACTAGATTTCTGTCAGTTTTTCTTTGATTGGTTTAAGTATTAATTATTTAGGGCATATGAATTCAATATTTGATTTTCATTATTTCTTATTCCTTTTATCATGATATAACATCTTCTGTTTCTTTTAATGCTTTCCAGACTAAATTCAACTTAACCGGATATCACAGCTGCCATATATGCCTTTCTTGAACTGGATGTTCTATGATAAGTTTCTTAATCTTTTCAGTTTTAATCTGTATTTCTCTTTGCCTTAAATTTCTTGCTTACTATCTACTTTACAGGATTGTAGTATGGATCAAACACTGTGTTTTTAAATCTTACAGTGCTTAGAGCAAATGCAATTGTTGGGATTATTATTTTACCTCTCTGGGTTTCAGTTAACTCGTGTAAACTAAGGGAGCTGAATTAGATGCTGCCTGAGATTCCCTCTAGCTCTTAATATTTTAAGAATTTATCAGTTGGAAAAAAAAACCTAAAATAAAAGAGGAAGTGGGAGGTTCTCATGTTGATCATAAACTTAAGGTGGCACAGTGGAGTCAGGAAGACTCCTCTACCTGAGTTCAAATCCGTCCTCAGACACTTACTAGCTGTGTGATCCTGGGCAAATCACAACTCTGTTTGCCTCAGTTTCCCCATCTGTAAAATGATCTGGAGAAGGAAATCACAAACCACCCCAGTATCTTTGCCAAGAAAACTCCAAATGGGATCACAGAAAGTGGAACACAACTGAAATGACTAAACAACAACATTTTTTAACTTACTAATCACAGATGCAGAATGTCAGAACATGTAAAGACCATTAAGATGATCTAATCTAACACATTCATTTTACAGATGAGAAAACTGAGGCCCAAACAGGTGAAGTAATTTGCCTAACTGATAATTAACAAACTGTACACTGAGCAATCTAGTTGTATTCATGCATTCATTCACCAACTGACTGAAAAATGAAAAATTCAGTCAAAAAAAGGGATAAAACCAAAGAGTTATTTGAATTAAATGGTTGTAAGTTTGAAATAAAAACCAAGCAAACAAAACCTAACTTCAATCTTAGTAGTCCAAATATATCTAGAGTCTCAAAGAGAACAAAATAACCTCTATAAGAGGAAGAAAGAAATCCTTAAGTGTGAAAGCATTGCTTAGTTTCAATACTTCCTTTCCTATTGTAAAAATGGGAATATCATACTGTACCTACTGAAATCATTATGGAAAAATACTAGGCTTGAAATTTGCTTTTTGTTGCTTTGACATGTTTCTTACAATCCTTTCTGGTAGCTTTATTATGTTAGGTATAGTTTATACTGGACCTGTCCATAAATGCAACTGGATAGGGCTTTAAACACTTCCCTCTTCGCGAGCTGTAGCCTGTAAGATCCCAGATTAGGAGACTTACCTTCATGAAAATTAGATATTTTCTCTTCACTTTCAGTATAATATTTTGTTTCTTTAGAAACACCTAAAGATTAAGTGCTAGAAAGAAATGCAAAATAAATTCTTGAAAAAAAAAAAACTGGGTCTGAAGCAAAAACACTAATCATAAAATTATAAATTTCAGTGAGAATGCTGATGGCATTTTAACTATGAAGTGAATCCAACATTAATTTCAATGGGGATTCAGGGAAGAGGAAAAAGAAAACAATGTAAATAAAAGTACTTTTAAAATAGATTGTAATTTCTCAATAAAATACCACTCAAAGAATATAACTTTGTTCTTTGTCCATGCCAAAACTCAGCATAAAGTTAATTAATATCCTGGTGATACGGTATTTGGAAAAATGCTTCTCTCTTGCTAGGAAGGGCAGAAAAAGCTATTTTTATTTTCTATCACTACCATATTCCCTATTCAAGAACCACAGCAGAGAGTGTTTACTATCTCATTAAGCAACAGCCTCCCTGTTTTGATGGTTATTAGTATTTATAATGAAAAAAACTGAAGGCAATTCTTCATTTTCACATATGAAATGCATTTCAAGTGGATGGCACTACATCCATCACTTAAAATGCTTTCTACACAATTGAGCATAAAAAAAATGTACACCAAAGGGTCTATTTTGCTTCCACTGATCTACACATAATGACTATTACTGTAACCACTGACATATTTAAAGGGGCAGGAGAACAGGCTCCTCAATGATGTGTAAGAAAAAGAGTGTAAAGGGTGTCATTTGACTACATTAAAAAAAAAAATACAGCCAGAAACATGAACACTAAAATCAACATCCTCTGCTTTAGCTATTCTATTTGACTGAAAAGCCTATTATTTAATTCCCTTTGTGAACTGTCTTGGGACTCAGACAGTCTAATAATAGTCAATAGCATATTAAACCACTGCTACCTTTTTTTTTAATGTTTTAGTCAATTTATTGCAGAAGCAAGATATGCAAAAAAAAGAAACAAAATATTAAGAAGGGGAAAATTCATGAAAGAAAAAGAACATTTACTTCTTTAAGGAATTTTCTACGCACTTTCAGCATAACACTTTGTTATTTCATAACAATAACTCTATATTTCCTTAGTGTTTTAAGGTGTCCAGAGTGCTTTCCATAAGTCATTTCATTTGATCCTCACAACAACCACGTGAAAACAGGTGCTTCCATATGTAGACCTTGATATGAAGATATTGTAAATTTTCAGTGACATCCTGGAGCCCTATGATGATGGGAAAGAACATACTTTTATCTTTTCTACCCATTTTCCCCAAATAAAAGGTGTAGGAGGAAAACTAGGGTCTTCTGGATATTTCACACATAACCTGAGCCTGAGAACTCATGTGTTTATGATACCTAGGTATAATGTAAAATAACCTAAGAATGTCTGGATTTTGCACACTGGAATATAATCCAACTGTTAACATGCTACTAGAATTTCAGGATTTTATGTCACAAATTTCATTGTAACATGCATAGATAGAGAGCATCTATTAAAGAATTCAAAGTCATAAATTGGAATCATGTATTATGTTAACCATGCTGTGTTGTATCTCAAACACTCTTCCCAGCAGTAAACAATGAAATGATTTCCATTCTTTCCCCCAAAAGTTACAGGTAAGCAAAATAAATGTACTGAATGTTAGGTTCAGTGAGCAGTGTGCACTGATGGTTATTACATGTCGATATTCATTTCACCTTGCATGCTAAATGAAAGACAGATCAAAATCAGGGGCAAGTCAAGCTTGGTACTGTTCTTATAGCATCATTTGTCTCAGCGCAGAGGTTTGGGCAGCTGTTCTGTCACAAGCCACTAGTGGGTTGGTAAGGTTGAATGAATAGAGAGGAAAGCTGGGAGTGATTACAGAGCTCAAAATGTTAAGGGTTAGGGCTTATATTTATACTGTTACATTAAGTGTTGTTTGTCCTTCATTCTGAAGAGGACCAATCACACCACGAGGTGATGTCTTGACTTGTGGGTGAACTAGATTGAAGTGGGGTAGAGTTGCACAAAGTCATCAGCCTCACTCTCTCTGTCCAGTAGTTGCAGTCCAGTGGCAGGACAAAAGTCAGGATGATCGGCAATGACCCGGGATGCAGTGGTGGAAGACCTCGCATCTCTAATGTCTGACTAAGCTCTATGAACTCCACAGCTCTTGCTTCAGCCGACTTCATGGCCCTGAAACAAATTGTTCTCATCTGCCCATTGCACTAGGGGAAGTCTTCACATGCTTGGGGTAGACATCCCCCTAATTCACCAACAGGTTTGAGACGTGTTGATTACCCTCAATCTGGTTTATCCGTCTGCTGAGACAGTTTTACCTGGGTGTGACTGCTGTTTCTTAGAGTCACAGGTGACAACTGGGTGAAGGTGGACACCAAAGGCCAACGAGCAGCCTTGAAAAGAACTCAGCAAGCCCTTATACCAGAGGTGCTAGATCTTCCTTATCACCCCATACACCCCTATATTTATTATAGCTTTGGTATTATAACATTTTGTTTACCTAATTTAGTTTAAAGAATTCTTAAGTTAAGCTATTAGGCTTCGGACTTTAGATCAACAACAATAAGTTAGGGTCCTTTAATTCTTAGTAATAGTGTGGAGACAATTAGGTCAATGGCTTGTGACGTTAGCATACATGGTTATTATTTGTGTCTCAGTTGGTTAACAAAAAAAAAATTCATTTGTGGTCTATGTTGTAAATGCCTTAAGAGAAGTATCACCTGACCAAAAGCTGGAATTGTTTTATGTGATATGAACTGCGTTAAAAATGAAAAAGAAAAGAAAAGAAAAAAAGAAAAGAAAAAAAGAATTCCTAAGTTAATGTACACAGTCTTTTCCCATTAATTAAAAAAATTTCAAAATTCTGTCAGATAGTAAGATTTAAAAAAATTTACCCACTAGAATTATACTATCAAAATGTATTAATTTATGTTTTAGTCAAGAAAAAACATGTATCTAACATGCATCTGAAGCACAGAAAATTAATGAATGTGATTTTGATTTACTTTCTTTCAAATGAAAGGTGACTGAATAATTGTATTACATACCAGTTCTAAGGAAGATAATCAAATCTTTGCTAAGAAATATAGGCAACCATTGACTTACTTTAGAATACACTTGTTGATACTTCTTTCCTTTTCTCAGTATCATTGTGAATAACGGTACAGTTCTGGAATGTACATAAAGTATTTCCATAGACACCAATTAATTTTTACTTGATTTATGTTACAAGTTAATAAAATCTAATCATCTTAAACGGATGACTTTTACATAATCATTTATATGGCTGTGTTTAATGACTAGGTCTGTTATAAATCTAGGTGACTTGCCCAGAGTTACATAGCTAGGAACTAGCTAACCTGAGACCAGATTTTAACTTGTTCTTTTCTGACTCCAACAAAACATTCTATCAACTGCACCACCCAAACCTAGAATTCAGGCAATAAAGAAAAATGAGGTATTATTCTGGAGCTAAACTGCTACAGTTATAAAACTCACTTATACCTTTAAAATGCTTAAATGAATAAGCAATTCAAACCCAGGCTCTTCTTTCCTTAACAGCTAAAATTACAGGATACAACACAATACAATGGGGAAAAAAAAGGAGGGGGGAGGAAGGATTCGACATATTCCATATATTTCTACTGGTATGTAAGCTCCTTGAGGGCAGGGATGGTCTTACATTTGTATCCCCAGTATGTAGTACTAGGATACTATAAGTGTCTAATAAATTCTTGTTAAGTGACTGATTTCACTATACAGTACAAAGAACTAATATACAAGAAAAACAATGGGAAGACTTAAAAGAATAGGGGGACAATATTAGGCTTTAAACTAACAGTTTGTGGCCTATGTTTTAAGGCTCAGACAACTTCAGATCTCACCCTATCAAATTTCAGCGTTAGATGACTCCTACTGTCCACTGCCTTCATTCCTACTCAGCTGATGCTGAAGAAAATCACAAAACCATTGAGTGGATGAATCCACTACAAATGTATAGTACATCATCTCAATTGGACCTTTGCTGGGGCAAGGCAATCCCTATTCAAGTCAATATTCCACCCACCACAGCACCTTTTTCAAACCTTTGCATTCCTCCTCAAGTATCCCCTCCCACCACCACCCTCTCAGTTGAGGATCTTGCCTCATATTTTGATGAAAAAAATTGAGGCCATTCACCAAGAGCTCCCTCCTGTCCCCTTCACCTCATCTCCTATCCTTCTGATACCTCTCTCCACTATTTCCTCTTTCACCCTTGTCTCCCATGAAAAGGTGGCCTCTCTCCTTGTCAAGAGAAATTCCTCTACATGCACAACATCCTCACTCAACTGAAACTTCTTTCTCCAAAGTTACCAATGATCTCTTGCCAAATCTAATTGCTATTTCATAGTCTGCATCCTTTCTGACCTCTCTACAGCCTCTGACACTGGCAATCACTCTCTTCTCTTTGATATTCTCTTCTCTCTTGGTTTTTATGACATTGTTCTTTTACAATGGAAAATCCCTCCATCATGCCAGCCCCCTTCTCCTGTGAATCCTTCAGGGACCTCCTTTTCTGGGGAGAGACCTTGCCTACCCTCTCTCCTGACCTCCAGTCTTAAATTTTCCACTGCCTATTGGACATCTCCAACAAGCTGCCTACAGGCACCTTAAGTTCAACAGAAAATTATTATATTGTCTCCCATATTCTCCCCTCTTCCACACTTCCCAAGTACCAACGAGGATACCATCATCCTCTGAGCCTTTCAGGCTCAAAATCTAAGTGTCTTACTTTATCCTCAATTATTCTCTATCTTCAGCTCTCATCTCTATCTTCATCCCTCCATCTATAGCCAAATCCTATCTTTTTCTACCTGTCCCTCTGAAATGAGCCCTCATTACTACATGTCTGGACTATGGTAACAGCCTTGTGGTTGGTCTCCCTGCCTCAAATTTCTCCCCCCTCCAATCCATCCTCCACTTAGCTGTCAAATTGATTTTCATAAAGCACAGGTCTGACCATGGAAACCTCAGGCCCTCTGTCAATAATCTCCAGTGGCTTCCTATTACTTCCAGGGTAAAATATAAAACCCTCTAGTTTGGCTTTTAAAGCCCTTCATAATCTTGCTCTTTCCTACCTTTCTAGTCCTCTTAGACTTTATTCTTCTCTATCTATTTTGCCAATCAGTGACACGTGCCTCCTGGCTGTTCCTCAAACAAGTCACTCATCTCCCAACTCCAGGCAAGCCTGAAACTCTCTCCCTCCTGAGCTCTGTGAGAACAAAGACTTTTCTGTCTTTCTTGGTATCCCCAATGCTTAACACAGTGCTTGGCACATAATAGCAACTTAATAAATGCTTGTTAACCTGACAATTTGTTCATGTAAGCATACTATATTTAAACTATCAAAAACTCAATCAGCCTAAACTAACTAAAAGACATTATCCAAACAGAGTGGATTAGCTATTTATGCACACATACCTTACGCTGCTTCATATATAAACATACAGACATATGTATGTTTTATGTGTGTCTGTGTGTGGAGGGGGAGGGGGAGTGAGAGAGAGGGAGAAGGAAAGGGAGAGAGGGAGAAGGAGAAGGAGGAAGGGAGAGGGAGAGGGAGAGGGAGAGAGAGAGAGAGAGAGAGAGAAAGAGAAAGAGGGAGAGAGGGAGAGAGGGAGGGAGGGGGAGAGGGAGAGAGAGAGAGAGAGAGAGAGAGAGAGAGAGAGAGAGAGAGAGAGAGAGAGAGAGAGAGATTCTCCCCAATTTTGAAACCATTGGCCTGCCCATGGTGATTTTAAGCAATGGATAAACTCTTTGCCCAATGACCTAAAACAATGAAGTGGTCTTTGGTTTCTGTCTTCCACAGTATACTGGGATAAAAGGTTCTAATATCCCATTCTGAAGGTCCTATTAATTTTGATCAATGCCAGAACTGAGAAGGTGAGACTGCCTTTACAAAAGGGAGAAGGTAATTTTATATACCATTGAATGTCAAAACTGAAAAATACCTCAAAGATCCTTTAATCTACCTTCCTTATTTTGCAGAGGATGAATAACTGGTAGTTTCATGACTACAGCTCATCACAAGGTTCTAGGTGTGTCTTCTCTCTGCCTCACTGGCAAAAGGGTAATGCTTTTAGTGCCTATCATAGGCTACCTATGCTGTCAAACCCACTGTGTAGGGCATGACTTAGCTCATGTGGCAAGACATGCATGGGGCCAACAGAAGGTAGGCATTGATGACTTGCTCTATTTCAGAATATCGATGGAATAAAAGGCCTTAGAATATAATGCACCTACTTAGATGTGAATCACTCTCTATTCCACAGGGATTTTTTTTTTTGGAGAGCAGCCTTCAGATAGAGACTCTGGATAATTAATGTAACCTAAAATCCATGCTGAGAAAATTCCAGCCTTCTGGGACATGCACACTTTTAAAAGAAAAAATCTCAAAGGCAAATTTCTTTTCATAATGCCAATTATAGAATTCAAGTGCCCTAATTCTATCTAGTAGAATACATGCAGATGCAAATTTTAAATGAAAAATTAACTAGTACCATTCATTATTAAAACTTCCTTTTCTCCCTGCCACCAAAGTATTTAAAGGATTTTCAAAAATGAACTTTTGATATTGAGTACTACAATCAATTTTCTTAGTACTCTGCTTATTACTGACATCACTCTAACACAGTAGTAAGTTCACTAGGATTAGTTCCTAAATAGACTAAATACAAAAGCATTTTAGAAATTTGCTTCCTTCCACCAAATCAACCAAACCAGATAACTAGATCTGAGCTCCAATCTGATATAATGTGGCCATAGACAAGTCAGCTACCATTTCTGACCCTCTGTTTTCTCATTTGTAAAATAAAAATAATACTTTCACAATCTACCTCATATCATTGTTGTAGGGAAAGTATTTTGCAATTCTTAAAGTGCAATACAAATGTGAGTTGTTATTCTCATCAACAATCACTTTACTGACAAGGGCCTCAGTTTCCAGATCTATAAAAATAAATGCCTATTCCATAAGGAGAAAAGAGATTACATAGATTATTAGAAGACATACCTTATATGTCAATACAGTACTAAAAATAACAGCTACCACTTACATAGTCCTTTAAGGTTTGCAAAGTGCTTTACAAATATCTCATTTTATCTTCACAACGACCCAGAGAGATAGGTTTTATTACTATTCTTATTTTACAGATGAGGAAACAGAAGCTGAAAGAGGTTAAGTGACTTGCCCAGCAGTGTATACAGCTAGTAAACTTCTCAGGCTAGACTTGAATTCAAATTCTTTTGACTCCAGGCTGCATCCCGCATCCACTGCCACCACTGCCACCTAGCATTCAGCACTAAAAGAAGGCAGAGAACCATTTTGTGGTTTTTATCAGTATAAAGAGTGGAAAAAAAATATCAGAAAACCTGTTGAGTTCTTGCTCAAACACTGTTTGATCACAGGTTCCTTAAACTGTTCAAGACTTGTTTTCTTTGTATGTAAATTTGGAGAACAGTTCCATAACCAACTTCACAATGATCCTCAAATAATAAAACATATGAAACAACATAAATAAATATTAGCCCATTATCAAGATTATTGTTCTGGTAAATGGCACATACTAGGTAGACAATTCTGGAAAAGTCACTTTCTTGACATTCTCACCTCCTCTGTAAAATGGGAGATATTTGCACTAAGTCTTTGGATTGTGGTAACGAAAGCATTCTCTAAGTCTTAAAATGCCAGACACATCTTTGCCCTCTTTGAGGGTAGAGATTGCTTCATTTCTTTCAGGTCTTAGCACAGACCCCACCCCTAGTAAAAGCTTAATTAACATTTGCGGACAGTGGATTGGCCCATTTCCTAACATTTCCAGTAAAATGTGTCCCATCCATAGAGGAGCTTACAAACACTGACAAAATGCTAGTTTCTCAGGGATGAGGCCTCGGTCACATTATAGAAAGCTCCTGTGGCTGTCCAGGTGTGCTTGGGTCCTGCTGGACAGCAACAGGCAGGCAACTCCTGGAAGCGTCTTTAACCAAGGCGATTCAGGCCGCGTAAGGGAAAGCAACTTAGCTGCGCTAGAACTGAACCGACAAAGGAGCGCGGCACCCTTGACCGCTTCATCCTCAGGTCCCCCAGACAAATCAGGGGCCCGCCCGCCCAAGAAACACCCCCCTCGAAACCCCCAAGAGGCATAGCTTGTCGGAGGCCCCCCCCCCCCCCAATCCTCCCACCCTGAAGCATCCTCTCCCGAGCTCTGAGCTCTGGACTCGCCCCAGCCCAGCGAAGCTCGTCACCCCCAGCGCACCCCGAGCTCCCGGGTCCGTGTCACCCCAGGCCGCCCGGCGCACCCCGAGCTCCCGGGTCCGTGTCACCCCAGGCCGCCCGGCGCACCCCGAGCTCCCGGGTCCGGGTCACCCCAGGCCGCCCGGCGCACCCCGAGCTCACCCCAGGCCGCCCGGCGCACCCCGAGCTCCCGGGTCCGGGTCACCCCAGGCCGCCCAGCGCAACAAGTGCAGGGGCACCGGGCAAACCCTGCGCAGCCAGGTGCGGCCGCCTCCCCCGCCCAGCCCCGCCATCCCTCCGGGGAGCCCGGCGCGAGGGGCAGCGGAGGGCGCGGCCCGAGGGGCGCAGGCTGCCCGCCGCCCTCCCCGCGCCCGGCCCGGTGCCCCCTGGAGCCTCACCCGGCACAGGCTGTCCACGAAGACGCGCGGGTCCAGGTGGCAGGCGATGATGGCGCTGGGCAGGTCCTGCAGGTCGATGTCCTCCATCTCACAGTCGATGAAGCTCCAGTCCCCCCCGCCCTCGTCCCGGGCCTCCTCCCCCTCGAACGGGGAGAAGTGTCGCCGCGTCGCCTCCAAGCCCGGTGGCACCGCCTCCTCCCCAGCCTCCTCCCCTTCCACCGACGCCGCGCCGGCGACGGTGACAACCGCCGCCTCGCTCCGGGACCCCAGCACGCCGCCCTCCATCCCGGGCAGACCGGGACGCGGACCGGGCCAGGACGAGGCGGGGCCGCGGAGAGTCCTCCCAGAGGAGGGGGGAGCCTGGCTCGAGCGCTGGGTGGGAGGAGGCGGCTGGGGGGAGGGGGAGGACGGCGGAGCGCGAGCCTCCCGCACCTGGACGCTGCTCCAGGGGCGCGAGCGCAGCTCCGAGCTCCGCCGGCTCCTTCCCACGGTTACCGCCTCAGTCCGGCTCGTGGTTAACCCCCTCGTTCCCGAGCCTCCGCTAGGACAAGCCGCCGCCGGAGCTCGGTCACCACCTTCGCCGGAGTCAGGCAGGAGGGAAGCGGATCCGCCCGGGCCACCCCCTTCCCCAAGCCGCAGAACAGCGAATTTGGTTGCGGGTTCTTTAAGTTAAGGTGGGAATGAAAGCTTTCTTCGCGGCCGTCCCCCCACTGAGAGCCAATAAGACGCAGAGGTTCTCGTCACGTGATGGAGAACTCTCGCAGCTTCTGTGAAGCCGCTCCCGCTGCCATGTTTGGTTTGGGCGGAGGCCTCTCACTGGAGTCTGGGTCGACGTGCTGATGTTCCCCTCGGGAGCACGCTGGACAGAGACCGGGCGCGGTGGGGATGGGGAGCTGCAGGGGGTGACTTCCCTTGCTCCCTCTATTTCACTTGTGTTCTCAGACTACCGAGATCTCCCAGGCCACGAGCCCTAGGGTTACAGTAGTGAGCCGCCCACTCCCAAGTGGGTGAGAGACCCAGGTTCTGCGGTGTGCTAGTAAACATTTAACAACGGACTCTTTTTTGTGATGGTTGGGACGGGAATTGCACACCCACAATTTTAAGTTTAATTTGCATCATTAATATATTCTCTATCACTTTAAGTCTAGATAACCAACAATGTAGTAAATCAAGCCTTGGTTTGTAGTTTTGGAAGATGTAAATGCACATACAGTTTAACAATCGGCTTCCCAGCTCTAGATCCCAACTTGGCTGGTACTCTAAAGTTTTTCAGGGATGAGAACTGATTTTTAACTCCGAAAAATTCTTGCAGAGATTACCCACATGAGAAGTTATACTATTTATGTGTTAACTTGTAAAATACATTATGATAACAAGCTATACCAAGCAGACAGCCATGGGTGGGAAAAACTGCACCAGGACTGATTCGGCCTCTCTGGCTTGTCACTAGTGTGCCCTGAAACAAGTGACCTAACTTCTCCGGGCCTCAAGTCTAAACGAGAAAGTTGGACCAGGTAATCTTTAACACCCCTTCCTGATACACTGTTTGATGGGAGGGGAAAAATAGGACCCACAATCCTTTCTAAACATTTTGATGCTAGCAATATGGAAATTCCCCCACTTGATGGCCTGATAGTAGAAATCCCTCAACTACTACTGAAGGAGAAATACAATATAACAAAAAATGCAAGGACAATGTAAAGCAGATAGTCTTGACCACTGTTGTAACAAAGTATCTTCTGTCTTTAGATAAGAAACACCTGAGTTTTGTTTAAGTGGACTTCCTTAACAATTGTGTAAGTAGTTGATCATCTCTTAGTGTCCTGTCCTTCCAAAGGAAATGTTTTCTCATTCCCATAACAGCCTTTGCCAGCTTCATGGCAGACATGCCTCCAAAACCCTTATTTTACCTTAGCTGATTTTCCTTTTTTCTTCTGCCTCTTTTGAAAGATGTTAATACCTTTACCTGAAGTTGCTACAGAATGCTGCTGATTTGTCTGTGTAAGTTTTAAAAACCTGTGCCCTACAAAGGTGAAACTGCTATCAGCAAAAAGTCTTCCATATCTTGATAAAACATTTCTTTGATTTCAGTTTGGCCTCCTATCTTTTGCCCCAGTGATCAAGTCCTTTTCCTTTCTCTCCCATGACATGTGATTCCTCTATCAAGAGAATTCCCTGACTTTGTCTATTTTAAAATAAATCTCTGCTTTATTCATTCCAGTAGCATCTATACCAGTCTTCTACCTATAGAAGGAAGGAGGTATGTTTGCTAATTACCACTTTCCAGACATTACAAAAACTGTGTGACTGGGGTTTTAGATGAGGAACTGCCATGGCTTTAGGGCTCAATTTTCTCATTTGAGAGTGACAAGGGGAGAGGGTTGGAACTAGATCACCATAATAATACTCCCTGTACACTCCAATTTTTAAAAATGTTTTTACGTGTATTATGCCATTTGCTCAGAAAGTTCTATGATTCCAGGTAGTTGAGTGTTTGTCATATAACCAACACTGTGGTAAATAATGAGAAGGATGAACAAATCTGTGCAATGAAAGTCAGATTTAAGTCTACAGTAGAACATAAGGTATGAGTTTTAGTAAAGTGCTGATTTGGATAAAACTAAATGCCAAAAATACATTTCTGATATGCAGTTGGGGGTGGGATGCACATTATAATCTAGATGAATCAGGCAGCTGCTACCATTATTGGTCTAGAGGAGAAGGTTAAGGCATGCATAGGGTTGAAAAGGCCAAAGTTAGTTGGCAATAAGAGGATCTCCTATTAGTGATTGCTAGTATTCCATAGCAATGATAAAAATTTAATTTCAGTGAGTCATTTTGAAAATCTATGTTGCTAATAGTGGAGAGAAGATAAGACAGTGTGAGTTGGAATCAAAACAAATGTAACTCAGAATTAGAAAAGCAGCTCCAAACCAAACATGTAGTAATGAGAAATCAAAAACATAATCATCTTTAGGACTGTATATTCATCTGCTGAAGGTCAATTGTTAGAGAGGATAAAGGCAGGAAGACTCAAATATAAATGATAAGGATATAGTGATAGCAAGCATAAAAATATATCAGTAAATTATTGGCAATAGCAAAAAAAAAAACAAAACAAAACTGTCCAAACATGAATAATGCAGAATTATTTCTATTTGTTTGGGCAACTAGGTGGTGAAGTGGATAGAACACTTGGCCAGGAGTCAGGAAGTCTTGTGTTCAAATTCCACTTCAGATACTTCCTAGCTGTGTGACCCTGGGCAAGTCACTTAACACTGTTTGCCCCAGTTTCCTCATCTGTAAAATGAGTTGGAGAAGGAAATGGCAAACCACTCCAGTATCTTTGCCCAGAAAACCCTAAAAGAGGTCATGAAGAGTTAGATACAACTGAACAACAACATTTCCATTTGTTTATCTTCCACAACCATGGTTACTAAAAATAAGGCCACAACAGCCTGGGAAACGGGAGAAAATAAGAACTAGAGAGAGGGAGACTGTGTCTCTTGAAACTCTAAAGATAATCTGCAATCTACTTAAGAATTAGGATGAAGTGTTCCCTGTTCAGCTGTACAGAGCAGCATATGACTTGGGGTAAACAGAACATAAGTGGTTCTATCCTGTTTTCCCCCAGATGTATGTATCCCACCCCTTACAGACACTCAGTTTAGGTTTGAGGGAGAAGGGAAGGGAAATGTAGAGGAAAGGGAAAGAGGAAAGAAGAACAGAGCATGGGAAGCATGCTCTAAAGTAATTTACTTCAACCCCAAATTCTTACATTTCAGAGATTTCAAAAACTTAAAAAAAAAAGTTTTTATTAAGCATCTCCACACAGTCCTATTCAGTACCTCATTATGAGGTAGAGGTGAATTTGACTCTTCCATCTACAAGCGTTTATTATGCATCATCTAAGTGCTAGACTAGGCACTATGCTAGGTGTTAGAAATACAAACGTGAAATAGTCCCTGGCTTCAAGAAGCTTACTTTATATTAGGGAAAATAGTATGAAGGTTTACTGTATCTATAGTCTCTGTCTGCACTGGCTGTCTTCAGTGCCTCAAATTTACTTTGTCATTTATTCCTCAAGAATCCCTTATTTCTTCAAAACTCTACTCAAGTGCCATCTTCTAAATGAAGCCTTTACTGATCCCCCCAACTGCTAGAACTTGAAATTATCCTGTATTTCCCCAAAATTGTCATTTATTTATTTTGCACGTGTGATATATATGCATGTGTACACACACAATATATATAACAGACTGGAAAGGTAAGTTGAGGTTTGAAAGGACTTTAAAAACCAGAAGCCTTCATATTTTATCCTTAAGTCAATAAGGAGTCACTGGAGTTTATTGAGTAGAAGGGAGATTTGTTCAGACCTGTGCTTGAGGAAATCTTATCGGCTGTATGGAGGATGGGTTAAAAAGGGAAGAGACTTGAGGCTGTTACAATAGAAAGGCAGGAGAATAGAAGCAGATGTCATCCAACATATTACAATGATGCTAAGCAATTTCCTTTCTTATCACTGTCTTCTTCATAAATAGGGGAAAGGAAATCAATTGTCAGAATGACCAAACTGGATTCCACAGAACTCATGAAGAAACATGCTGCTCATCTCCTCCTGACAAGAAAGGAGATGAACTCACAATGCACACTAGAGCATCTTTTAATGAATGTGGCCAATGTAGGAATTTGTGTGTGTGTGGGGGGAGGGGGTTGGTTTATTATTTTTTTAAATTGGGGTTACATTTTATGTCCCAAACTATCTCCCTCTCTCTGTACCTTATACTAGTGAAGGCCACCATTTGACACAGGTTTATAAATATACGTAAAACCATACTGTATGTATTTCTGTTTGTCAGTTTCTTCCCTGGAGGTGGATAGCATCTTCATGGGTTCTTTATAGTTGATTTGACTATTTATAGTACTCAGAATAACTCAGTTGTTCACAGTTATTTTTCGAACAGTATTACTATTACTACATACATTCTCTTGGTTCTGCCTACTTCACTTTTCATTATTTCATGCAATTCTCCATGTTTTTCTAAGATCAACCAGGTCATCATTTCTTATAGCACAGTAGTATTCCAACACAATTGTATTCCCCAAATGATGGGTATTCTCTTAATTTCCATTTCATTGCCACCACACAGAGAGCTGCTATATTTTAGAACTGGTAGGTTCTTTTCCTTTTTTTCCTGATCATCTTGGGAAACAGACCTAATAGTGGTATTGCTAGGTCAGAGAGTATACACAGTATTGTATTATAGCTCTTTGGGCATAATTCTAGATTGCTCTCCAAAATGGTTGAATCAGTTGACAGTTCCACCAACAGTGCATTAGTGTCCTAATTTTTTCACATCTCATCCTACATGTCATTTTTCCTTTCTATCATTTTAGCCAATCTGATAGGTGTGAGAAGATATCTCAGAGTTGTTTTAATTTACATTTTCCTAATCAATAATGATTTCAAGCATTTTTTCATACGACTATAGTTTTGATTTCTTCATTGCAAAACTGACTGTTCATCTCCTTTGACCATTTATCAATTGGGGAATGACTCAAATTCTTATAAATTTGATGAAGTTCTTTCCATATTTGAGATATGAGACCTTTATTTGAGAAACGTCTGTAAAATTTTTTTTCCAAATTTTTTGCCTTCCTTCTAATTTTGGCTACATTTGTTTTATTTGTACAAAACCTTTTTAATTTAATCAAAATTATCCACTTTTATTTTTCAGTCCTCTTTATCTCTTGTTTAATTCATAAATTCTTCTCCTAACCATAAATCTGATAGGTAATGAGTTCCATGTTCTTTAATTTTTTTTATTATATCTCTCTTTATATCTAAATCATTGTGACTTCATCTTGGTAAATTGTGTAAGATTTTGGTCTATGCCCAATTTCTGCCAGACTTGCTGTTTTCCTAACAAATTTTACTAAATATTGCATTCTTCTCTCAAAAGCTTAAGTCTTTACATTTGTCAAACACAGGGTTACTGTAATCATTTGCTACAGTGTATTGAATGTCTACTCTATTCCACTGATTTACCTTTCTGTTTCTTAGCCAGTACCAGATGGTTTTGATAATTACTACCATATAATACAGTTTAAGATTTGGTACTGCTAGACTTTCTTCCTCTACATCTGTTCCTTTTATATTCTTGATGTTTTATTCTTCCAAATGAATTTTATTAATATTTTTCTATCAATAAAATAATGTTTGGTAGTTTAATTGGGATGGCATTGAATAAGAAGATTAGTTTAGGTAGAATTGTCATCTTTATTATATTAGCTCTGCCCATGAACAGTTAATTTCTCCAATTATTTCAATCTGACTTTATTTGTATAAATCATGTTTTATAATTATGTTATCTAGTGTCTGAATTTGTCATGGCAGATATATTCCCTGGTATTTTATATAGTCTACAGCTATTTTAAATGGGCTACTTCTTACTATCTATTCTTTCAGAGTTTTGTTGGTGATATATAGATATGCTGATGATTTATGTTGGTGTATTTTATATCCTACTACTTTGCTAAAAGTATTAGCATTTTAGTTGAATCTCTAGAATTTTCCAAGTAATACCACTACATCATCTTCAAAAAAAAGATAGTTTTATTACCTCATTGCCCATTCTGATTCTTTCAATTTCTTCTCTTACTGCTATTGCTAACGTTTCTAATGCAATATTGAATAATATTGGTTATAATGGGCATCCTAGTTTCCCTTCTGATCTTATTGGGAGGTCTTATAACTTATCCCCATTTTAAATAATGCTGATGGTTTTAGGTAGATGCTTCCTATTGTTTTAAGGAAAAATCCATTTATAGCTATGCTTTTGAGTTTTTAATAGGAATAAGTGTTGGATTTTGGCAAAAGCTTTTTCTAAATCTATTGACTAATCATATGATTTGTGTTACTTTTGTTATTGATATAATTAATTATGTTAATAGTTTTTCCTATGTTAAGCTATTCCAACAATCCTGGTATAAATCTCACTTGGTCATCACGTATAATCTTTGTGATATATTGTTGTAGTCTTCTGGCTAGTATTTAGGATTTTTGCATCCATATTCATTAATGAAATTAGTTTTATAACTTTCTCTGTTTTTCATCTTCCTACTTTAGGATTTAGCACCATATTTATTTCATAAAAAAGAGTTTGGTAGGATTCTTTTTTTGCCTATTATTCCAAATAATTTATTTAACATTGGAATTAGTTGATCTTTAAATGTTTGGTATAATTCACATGCAAATATATCTAGTCCTGATATTTTTTTCTTAGGAAGTTCATTTATGGGCTGTTCATTTTCTTTTTTAAAATAGCTTTGTTTAGATATTCTATTTCATCTTTTAATCTAGGCAGTTTATATTTTTGTAAATATTCTTCCATTTCACTTAACTTGTCAAATGTATTGGCATATAATTGAGCAAAATACTAATAATTGCTTTTATTTCATCTTCATTAGTGATATATTCACCCTTTTCATTTTTTATACTAGTGATTTGGTTTTCTCCTCTTTGTTGATCATATTAACCAATGGTTTATCTATTATTTTTTCCCATAAAACCAACTTCTAGTTTTATTTATTACTAATTATCAATGGTTTTCCTCCTTCTAATGTTTCTCCTGAGTCTAATAGGTCAGATTTTCCATTTAGTTCTGGTCTTTTCACAAATACCTGAATGTCCTTTAGTTCATTAAATGTTCTATTCCCCCCCCCCCCCCCCCCATTAAGGATAACACCAAGAGCTTTTCTGGGTAAGTTATTTTGATTGCAAGTCCAGCTCTTTTGCTCATTGGAATATATTGTTCTATTACCTTTGGTCTTTTAATATAGAAGCTGTTAAATCTTGTGTTGTCCTGACTGTAACTCCACAATATTTAAGTTGTTTTTTTTTTCTAGTTGCTTATAGTGTTTCCTTCTTAATCAGGGAGCTTTGAAACTTATTTGTGATGTTCCTGTGAGTAGGAATTTGTTTTGCTTGACTATGCATATTTGTTGCAAGGGTTTTGTGTTTCTTTTTTCAGTAGTGGCAGTGGTAGTATGTATGTATGTATGTATGTATGTATGTATGTGTGTGTGTTGGGGGGATGTTCAGTGGGAGGGAGAGAAGGTGGATTTTCATCAACTAAAAAAAAGTTAAATTAGGTTTAAAAAAAGATGTAGGTTGAATTCAGCTAAGTAAAAACTGTAGAAAATTTCTCTGATAAAGATCTTGGACCTTTATTGACCTTTCCTGTATTCATATATGTGGAGCTTTTAAGAATAACTGATAAACAGTCGAAGGATGTGAATAGGTAGTATTTCAAAGGAAGAAATCCAAGCTATCAATAGCCAAAAATTCTCCAAAGCACTAATAATTAGAGAAAAGCAAATTAAAGAGACTCTGAGGTTCCACCTCCTACCCCTCAGTTGACAAAGATGATAAAAAAGAAAATAAAGTTAGAAGTGCTTCAGGAAAAAAAGGCACTTTAATGCACTTTTAGTAGAACTGTTAAACGATCCATCCATTCGGAAAATAATTTGCCCCAAAAGTTACTACACTGTGCGTGCATTATTGCACATAGCAATGTCACTACTAGGTCTGTGCCTAATAAAGAAATCAAATAGGGAAAAGGACGAATACATACAAAAATATGTTTAACAACTCTTTCCTTATGGTCCAAGGAACTGGAAGCTTAGGTAAGGAGGCATCATTTGGGGAAAAGCTGAACAAATTAAGTTATATCAAGGTAGTGGAATATCATTGTACTATAAGAAATGATGAAACTGATAGTTCCTGAATAACTTGGGTCCTAATGCATAGTGAATTGAACAGAACCAAGAGAATAAATTATATAATAATGACATTGTAAAGAGAAACAACTTTTAAAAAGAACTCTGATAAATATATTGACCAAGAACTATAATTCCAGAAGGTTGGTGATGAAGAATGCTGCACCTCTTCACCACCCCTGCTTCTGACAGAGACCTGATAGACTCACAATACAAAGTGAGACTTACATTTTTATATGGCCTGTCTGGGAAGGTGTTGTTGTGTTGGGTTTTTTGCTTCACTGTGCTTATTTTTTTTTTTTTGCAAGGGTTTTGTTTTTCTTTTTTTCAGTGTGGTGGTAGGGGAAAGATTGGGAGAGAAACAAATATAAAAAATAATGCCCATTATTAATGATATAGTGCTTTACAATTTATTATGTATTTCACATATATCATCCTTATAGGATCATAGATTTAAAGCTGTAGGGTATGTCAGAAGTCTTCTAAACCAAACACTCCATTTTACAAAGGAGGAAACTTAAGACCCAGAGAAGTTAAGTGGCTTGTCTGATGTCACACGGATAAGTAGCAGAACTAGAATTCACATCTAAGCTCTATGATTGAGCCTCATCTTTGTAAGACCAGTAGAGTGAGAATTGTTATCCTCATTTTACAGATAAGGAAACTGAATACTAAGAAGTTAAACGACTTGCCTGTGGTCATGTATTGTTATAGGAAGGACTTCCTCAGAGAGTCCTACTTTTTCAGGGAGATCATTCTATCCTTCTAGTTTCAAATATTTCATAGTCTTTTTTTTCTCTTTGCCTTCATTTTATTTCCTCCCTTTCACTTCTCTATCCTTTGCAGTCTGCTTTCAGATCTTAACATTCAACTGAAATTGCTCCCTGAATTGCCACATGTGATAGATCCTCATCAGAAGCATTACTTGAACCCAGGACTTCTGGATCTTGATTGACCTTCTGTCTGCCATACCACTTTTCCTCTCTATAGTCTGTTTATACTATGCTAATGTCATATTGCTTTTAGTCTAAATATTATTGCCTTCTGCTGTTTATTCATACATGCATTCATTTATCCATTCATTTAGGTACTTATTTAGTGTTCTGAAACTTAAAAATGGAACGTCTTTATTTGAAGTTAGTTTTTAGGATTTTATTCATAAATGATGAGTTCTCATATACTTTGTAATGTATAACAAATTCTTATGTCTGAGTAATAACTGAAGAACTAATACTGAAATTTTACTGATTTGGTGCACATATATGCTACTGATGATTAATGCTTGACACTGTGCAAAGTATATTATACAAAAGGCTATTCAATGGCTATTTTAGGCATTTAAACCCAAGACTTTTCCATGTACCACAATCAGAATCAAATATGCTATCAGGACATTCTTTGAACTAATTGGAGGTGGTTTTAAATCTTTCATTCTTATTTATGTAACAAGGTTTAGGGATGTTACCCCACTTCCCCCATGTAGTCTGGTTATGATTGTTGAACCTGCTGTGCATGTAGACAACAGTTGAAACCTCCATCTCTATTACTGGCTCATTTCCTTATTCTATATGTGGGTTCTAAACTGTGCAAGGCAATCAAGAGACATGTCCTTATATCCTCTCAAAAATTAATAGAGATGCACCATCTTGCTTATTAATCAGTTCTGAACTCTCAATCAACCTCTGATTTCTTTATAAAATAAATCTCTTTTCCAGTAAGCTTTTTGATCCTCTCTGTCTTGATATCAAATTTTCTGTGCTCATAGTCTTAAAAAATAGAGGTCATACAATTTATTGCCATAGCAAATACTAACATATAGAAATAAACATTTATAATATATTGGTAGTAAGAAAAGTTCACAGCCAGAGTCAAGCCCCAATCTCCCACTCCTGCTTCCATGCTCCTCAAAAGCAAAGACTTATGGAATAGAATATTCTCACTGATGCTGACACTAACTTCTCTGGAAATGCACTTATCTCAGGATGATAATTCTAGTCTCTCAGAAATTTAATTCATAATGTCTCCTCACAAAATAAGAGTTAAATTTAGTTCTCTCACAGTACCTTCTCCAGGTTTTCTCAGAAGCATTATAGCTAAACTATCTTTTACTCTACTCACAGACTCCACAGAAGACAGTCAGTTCTGACTTTTTTCCTCAGGAAACAACCATTTCAACTTAGGTTTCTAATAGTACGTTTGCAGAATCCTTCTGCCATCACAGTTAATTTTCAGTTCACCAATAGTCTTTCCTCTTGAAGATACAGTTACATAGCCTCTGTGGGAAGGACCTTTGATATTTATATTGAGACATTTGGAATCATAAAAATTTTGAGATGTTCTATCCCTTTATTTTACAGATAAAGATTTGACTTTTTTCCTATGATATATTCTTGAATTGGCCTGATAGCTGGGATGTTGTGTAATATTATCTGAAAAAAACATTGGAGAATATTCATCACTTTGTGATTTTTCTATACACAGTGTGATTCTGAATTTTAGCAATTGAATTACTAGCACGGTGAATAAACACGTTCATCAGTGAAGGTGTATAGACTGTATCAATATGCATCCTTTTCCTTTAAATGACTCCTACTTTTTAATTTTTTTAATTTTTTTTTTTACTTGGCAAATTCATTTATTTACTTGATTCCTACCTTTTTTAGCAAGTGCGGTACAGTAAAAAGAGTTCTTTCAAGGAGAGGTTGTCATTGCCCTCTGCCTGTCTAGCGGGGCATTGTGCTCTGTGGCTCCTCCATTTCCAGAATACCTGTTCACACTGATAGCAGTATTTGCCCAGCTATCCAAACCTCCTGCTCAAACTTTATCAATTAATCAGCCCACATCTGTATGTTGTGTGGTTGGGGAGTGTAATGGTAATTTAAATGGGAAGATCTTTCCCATTCGGTAATAGGCCCATGTGACCTGCTCAAATCACATGGAAGCCTAAGTCACATGTGGTGAAAGGAGCTTGCTAAATGGGTGGAACAGGCAGGATAGAACAGAACTGGGAAGAAATTCATGAGAGCAGTTAGGTTGGAGGGAGGAGAGGACACAGACAGGCATAGCCAGGCTTGTGAGTGTTTGTGGGAGGCCCCAGCAGGGGGTAGGGGAAGGCTTGGGAATGTCTTTGTCCCCTGCAGTGCTAATGTGTATTGATTTCTTGGTTACTATGACAGATTTGGCTTTCTGGTGTCTGAATAAATGTTTATCTTTTGCCTTCTATGTGGGGAGTCTGTTATACTTTGCAATTCAGAACTATGCCAGCATATTCATAGTTGCCCTCGGTGCTGTGAATGCTGCCTTGGAAATACAAAGAGACCCATAGCTAAAGTCTGAAGCTACTCTGGTGGGGTCCCATCCAGAAGGCAGGATTTAATTGCCCTTGAATCAGGATGGACCTAGAATATGGCAGGCCATGGAGTAGGGTAAATAAATCTAATTTATAAGGCCCATTTCCTCTAGGAATCTCACTCCTTCTTTCCCTTGCAAATCCCCTATGGGAAGCTGGTTGCAATAGGAATTCATCTTTATGAGACTTGGTGCTAATAACTCCCTATTTCAGGCACCTAAAAATTGACAGAGAGCTTTCCACATCTAAAGACTCTAAAAAAAGTTAGTTGATGCTGTAAAAATAAGTCCTCAGAGAGCTCTCCCAGCCTGTTGAAGTCAGCTGAGCAATTCAGCTCATCACTGGCTCCATTAGACAACAGGAACCATTACTCCAATGACTCATAAAGTTTCTGTTCTGCAGCTTCTGCCACCACATTAGCTTCCTGGTGAATAAGGTCTGCCCACATACCCCCTGCTCCCTCAGATCTGGGAGTCACTCTCCTGGGGGCAGTGATAGGATAAGCCTGGAGCTTTATTACCACCAGGGAGAATTCCCACTGGGCAAGCTCTCTCTCAGTCTTTTTATACTGGCAGTCCAGCTTCTGAAGGACATTAAACAACAGCTAGGGGATGCAGGACTTGGCACTCTCCTCACCCTCCCACATAGCCTGCTCTAAAACCCATTGAGTTATTTGATCTGCCTGATCAGGAGCCTACTCCCTATCCCTTAGAAAAGATTCCCCTATATAATTAAAAAGGGCTCTTGCATCTGGAAGCCATATAATGAGCTGCCACTTGATCAGCTGCCCTCTATAATTGTAGCACTCTCCCCAACTCAATCATAATGTGAGCCATGTGGCCATCTCTTCCCATCCAAACTTCTGAAAACCCAAATAATAGAAGTGGCCCTCATGCCAACAGCCTTCAAGTTTATGTTTTATGTTGGATCAAAATGAGCCACTCGCAAGTCACTAAATAGTTAACAAGGAGGTTTCATTATATAATCTTAAAATTGCTAAGCATTGGAAGCTTTGGAAGAAGCACTGGAGTCTAAGCCCTACTTAAATTAATCCTATTTACAACATCCCAGAAAAAAAACACAGTCAAGAAGCAATTATTAAGCACTTACTACGTGCCAGGCATGGTGCTAACAGCTAGGGATACAAAGAAAGACAAAAAACAGTCCCAACTCTCGAGGAGTTCATAGTCTTATGTGTGTATGTGCATAAATATGTGTGTGTGTGTGTGTGTGTGTATGTATACAGAGAGAGAGAGAGAATAAATTGGCAATCATCAGAGAGAAGGCACTAGAATCAAGGTGGGTTGGGAAAGATTCCTTGTTGAATGTGTAATTTTAGCTGTGACTTTAAGTACTACAGAGAAGGTAGGAGGTGGAGAGAGTACATTCCAGGTGTACAGGATAGCTGATGAAAATGTACAGAATTGGGAGATGGAATGTCTTGTTCAAGACAAAGAAAGGGGATCAATTTCATTTGATCACAGAGTATACAGAGATAAGTCACGTTTAAGGAGAAATGCACTAGAAAGGCAGGAAAGGACTAGGTTATGAAGGGCTTTGAATGCCAAATAGAGGATTTTATGTTTTATCCTGGATGTGATAGGGAACCACTGGAGTTGATTGAATACGGGACTGTCACAGTCAGACCTGTGACAGCTGAGTAGAGTATGTGCTGGGGAAGGGAGAGACCACAACATTCAGCCTCTAATGGAAGGTTTTTGGTGTCTTAGAATTAACTAACATTACATTTTACAAGAGTTCTAATTCTTGGGAAGGCTTTCTCCATATTGATTTCAAGTCTACTTCCCTGCACTTTCCACCCATTGCTGCTGCCCTTTCAGAACAATTTAATCCTTTCAAACATGTGAAGACAGGTATCATGACTCCCAAGTGTGTTCTATTCCATTTAATAGTTTCTGTCATTAGAACCACTGCAGACATACTTTTTCTCTCTAGTTCTTAGGTATCCTTGTATCTGACCCACCTGTCTCCCCAGTCCATGGCTTCTGAGAGAATGATTTGCTCATTTTTTGTATCTATATTACTAGCAACTAACAAAATGCCTGGTGCAAAATAAATGCTTAATAGATGGTTCTTGATGAGTTTCAGCATCTGGGCAAAAACTCTAGAAGCATCCCTTTTGCCTTTTATCCAGGAGTAACCTATTTAGGAATTCTGTTTGTTTCTATAAGAACTTTTCTGCCTAACTCATGTTACAAATACTTGTATTTTTTTTTTTTACTGGAATCTTGTTTCATAGAACATGAACAGTCAACACTACCACTTAGTGGCTAAAAATGGTACAGGAGAAAAATAAATTAAAAGTTAAATCAGTAAGCCTTTATTAAGCATGTACTGTGTTCCAGGCGCTGTGCCAACTACTAGGGATACAAAGAAAGTCAAAACCATCCCTGCCATTGAGGAGCTCACAACATAATGGGAGAGACAATACACAAACTATGTACAAATAAGATAAACTGGAGAGAAGGCACTAATATTCAGAAAGACTAAGAAAAGCTGGAATTTTAGCTTAGGCTCATTGGAAGTCAGGAGAGCTTGGAGGAAGAATATTAAGGGCATTGCATCCAATAAAAATGCAGAATTGAATGATGAATACACTAGTATTCAAGGAACAACAAGGTCAGTGTCACTGGATCTCAAGGTATGTGAAAGGGTATAAGGTATAAGAAGGTATAAAATGAGGTATAAAAAGGTATAAGCAGACTGAAAAATTAGGAACAGGCCAGGTTATGAAGGGCTTTACAAGGCAAGCAGAGGATTATAATTTGATCTTGGAGGTAATTAGCAGTCACAGGATATTTTTTTTTAATTTATTTATTTAACTTTTAACATTCATTTTCACAAAATTTTGGGTTCCAAATTTTCTCCCCATTTCTCCCCTCCCCCACCCCAAAACACCAAGCATTCTAATTGCCCCTTTCACTGATCTGCCCTCTCTTCTAACATCCCTCCCTTCCCTTGTCCCCATCTTCTCTTTTGTCCTGTAGGGCCAGATAACTTTCTATACCCCATTACCTGTATTTCTTATTTCCTACTAGTAAGAACAATACTCGACAGTTGTTCCTAAAACTTTGACTTCCAACTTCTCTTCATCCCTCCCTCTCCCCCAATTCCCTTTGGGAAGCAAGCAATTCAATATAGGCCATATCTGTGTAGTCTTGCAAATGACTTCCATAATAGTCGTGTTGTATAAGACTATATTTCCCTCCATCCTATCCTGCCCCCCATTGCTTCTGTTCTCTCTTTAGATCCTGTTCCTTCCCAAGTGTTGACTTCAAATTGCTCCCTCCTCCCACTGCCCTCTCTTTCATCCTCCCCCCCACCCTGCTTATCCCCTTCTCCCCCACTTTCCTGTATTGTAAGATAGGTTTTCATACCAAAATGAGTGTGTATTTTATTCCTTCCTTTAGTCAAATGTGATAGAGTAAGCTTCATGTTTGTCTCTCACCTCCCCTCTTTTTCCCTCCACTGAAGAGTCTTTTGCTTGCGTCTTTTATGAGAGATAATTTGCCCCATTCCATTTCTGCCCTTCTCCTCCCAATATATTTCTCTCTCACCACTTATTTTCATTTTTTTAAGATATGGTCCCATCCTATTCAATTCACTCTGTGCTCTGTGTGTGTGTGTGTGTGTGTGTGTGTGTGTGTGTGTGTGTGTGTGTAATCCCACCAACTACCCAGATACTGAAAAGTTTCAAAAGTTACAAATATTGTCTTTCCATGTAGGAATGTAAACAGTTCAACTTTAGTAAGTCCCTTATGACTTCTCTTTGCTGTTTACCTTTTCATGCTTCTCTTCATTCTTGTGTTTGAAGGTCAAATTTTCTTTTCAGCTTTGGTTTTTTCATTAAGAATGCTTGAAAGTCCTCTATTTCATTGAAAGACCATTTTTTCCCCTGAAGTATTATACTCAGTTTTGCTGGGTAGGTGATTCTTGGTTTAAGTCCTAGTTCCTTTGACTTCTAGAATATCCTATTCCATGCCCTTCAATCCCTTAATGTAGAAGCTGCTGGATCTTGTGTTATCCTGATTGTATTTCCACAATACTTGAATTGCTTCTTTCTAGCTGCTTGCAATATTTTCTCCTTGACCAGGGAACTCTGGAATTTGGCCACAATGTTCCTAGGAGTTTCTCTTTTTGGATCTCTTTCAGGAGGGGATCGGTGGATTCTTTCAATTTTTATTTTGCCCTCTGGTTCTAGAATCTCAGGGCAGTTTTCCTTGATAATTTCATGAAAGATGATGTCTAGACTCTTTTTTTGATCATGGCTTTCAGGTAGTCTCATAATTTTTAAATTGTCTCTCCTGGGTCTATTTTCCAGGTCAGTTGTTTTTCCAATGAGATATTTCACATTATCTTCCATTTTTTCATTCTTTTGGTTTTGTTTTGTGATTTCTTGATTTATCATAAAGTCATTATCCTCCATCTGTTCCATTCTAATTTTGAAAGAACTATTTTCTTCAGTGAGCTTTTGAACCTCCTTTTCCATTTGGCTCATTCTGCTTTTTAAAGCATTCTTCTCCTCATTGGCTTTTTGAACCTCTTTTGCCAATTGAGTTAGCCTATTTTTCAAGGTGTTATTTTCTTCAGCATTTTTTTGGGTCTCCTTTAGCAAGGTGTTGACCTGCTTTTCATGCTTTTCTTGCATCTCTCTCATTTCTCTTCCCAGTTTTTCCTCTACCTCTCTAACTTGATTTTCAAAATCCTTTCTGAGCTCTTCCATGGCCTGAGCCCATTGAATATTTATTTTGGATGTTTGGGATACAGAAGCCTTGACTTCTGTGTCTTTCCCTGATGGTAAGCATTATTCTTCCTCATCAGAAAGGATGGGAGGAGATATCTGTTCAACAAGAAAGTAACCTTCTATGGTCTTATTTTTTTTCCCTTTTTTTGGGCATTTTCCCAACCAGTTACTTAACTTTTGGGTCCTTTGTCAAGAGTAGGGTACACTCTGGGAATCTGTGAGATCTCAGTTCCGCCAAGGTGGCACAATCAAGCATATACTGGTCTGGATGCAGAGAGGGATTTTTGTTCCCAGAATCTTAGCAGATACCTCTCCACAGCCACTTGGCCTCCAGTGCCTATAAAGTCAGCACTGGGAGCTGATTTTCAGATAAGCTGGATGGGCGGAGCTCCCATTCAGTGTGAGACAAAGACCAGCTCTCCCAGGGCCTCCACCCAGGGCTGAGGTAAGACTCAGCTTTTCAATGCCCCCAGGGGTTTTTACTCTCTCCACCAACAAGCGGTCTGTATGGGCTGCTGTGCACCTTCTGTGGCTGCTGCCTGCTGCCAGAGCTCTGGGAAGGCCCTTCTCCCTTCCTGGGCAGCTGATAAATCCCCATCACTGACCTTTGGCACCTGTGGGCCAAAGGATCTAAGGACCCGCTACTGCGACTGGAGATTTCGCCCCCGAGCTGTCCTCCTCCCAGAGTCTCCTCACGCCATGCCACTTGGCCAAGGCTGGGCTGGGCTCTGCACTCGGCTCCATGTCCAGTGCAACTCACGTTTCTGTGGGCCTTTCAGGTCACCGTGGGCTGAAATCTCTTCCACTCTGTTGTTCTCCACTTCTGCTGCTCCAAAATTTGTTGAGAGTCCCTCTCTGCAGGTATTTTATGGGCTGTGGGGAGGACCATGCATAAGTGTGTCTTTCTAGTCTGCCATCTTGGCTCCGCTCCCCTGGATATTCTTGAATTGGGGAGTGATAGGGTCAGTCCTGTGCTTTAGGAAGATAACTTTGATAGGTGAGTTGAGGATGGATTGGAGTGGGGAAAGACTCGAAGCCTGGAAACCAACCAGGAAGCTATTGTAGTAGTCAAGAATGAGGTGATGAAAATTTGCACCAGGGGGAGTGTTAAAAGAGAGAAAAGGATGTATATAAGAGATAAGATGCTGTGAAGGTAGAATTTATAGGACATGGCAACAGATTGAATATGAGAAGTGAGAGAAAACGGGGAGTAGAGAGTCATACATTGATTAGTTGGAGAGGGAAACCTGGGTGACTGGCATTTTGAGGTTGAGAAAGATGTGGGTATGTTTGTAAGCAGCAGAAAAGTAGTCAATATACAGGGAGAGATCAAAGAATAGTTCAGGAGCAGGGATAATAGAAGGGACAATCTTCTGGAGAAGAAAGAATGGGATAGGATCACTTGTGCCTGTGAAGGGATATATCTTGTCACAGAGGTAGAACTCTTCATGTGAGACAATGGAAAATTAAGCAACAGTAGAGTAGAGGAGAAAAAGGATATCTAGGCAAAGGGCCACAATTTTTTTTTTAGTAAAATGTGAGGCAAACTACTCAGCTGAGTGAGTGGGAGACAGGGAGAATGATAAGAGGTTTAAAGGATATGAAGGTTGACCATCTGGTGATTAGTACGATGTAATGATTAGAGTAGTTATGAGAGACTTGTCTTGCCACCATGATGACTCAGTTGATATCATGTAACTTAAATTTGTAGTGGACTCAGAATGTCTTATAATATTCTCCATCTTTGCTCAGCAAAACATGAAAGATTGTGGGAGTAATTGTATGTTGAATTTTGGCAGGGCAAGATTGCAATAAGATAAAAGAGCAAGAAATAGGAGAGAAAAGGATAGTATAGAGTTGCACTGGTTTGCCAAAAGGTTAAGATATAAAGGGAGGGGAGAGTGATGCCTGGAGAAGAACTGAAGAGTAAAAGTGCTACATATCACAATGAGAAAGAAGAAGCAAGCTAGGAGTTGCAAGGCAGAGGGAGAAGTTGAATGACAGCAGATAAGGGAATGATCAGTTAAAGGAATTGGAGTTCATGAACATGGAAGTGGTATATATTTGTGATTGATGACAAGATCAAAGGTATGACCATCTCTATGTTTACCTGAAATGGGGTGGAGAAGTAGGTCATACAAATGAGTAAATTGAGAAGTTGTGAGGTAAGTCTATTTTAAGGAGTATTGCTATATATTCTGAAGTTCCCTAGTGTAAACAAGAGTTGGGAAGGGGAAAAATTAGCGAGGAAGGAAGGAGAATATCCTGGATGTCTGTAGACTACAGCAACTAGAATCTTGAATGGGAGATAAATACAAATTTAATGAGACTCAAAGGAGTGCATGTTACTAAATGATAGTAGTAGAGGAGTCTAGATGTGGAAATAGGAAGTAAAGAGTATTTTGACTCACCTATCTGGAACAGTGAGTTGGAGATCCGAGTGAAAGTGCAACCATTGGTGGAAAGGAGGGCCTGGGAATCTGAATGATGAGGAGGGAGCCAGGTCTCAGTGAGTGTGAGAAACTGGAAGGAGGAAGAAAAGAACATTTCTAACATGAAAGCAGGTTTGTGAAGCAAATGAAGCAAACATTCCACAGAGTGTAGTATAAGGTCTGGGTAGATCTTGTGTGGTATGTGGAGGGTGGGGTGGTGCACATTTGGTCAGTGGATGATGGGGAACAGTCCCTAAATGAGAGAATAGTTACTAATGTGTGCCTCTAACATGAGGGAATGGCCCATATTCCTGACAGAATGAAGAAGAAAGAGTGACTGGGGAGAAGCAGCTTAGTGTAGTGAAAATAGTACTAGACTTGATTTCTTTTGAACTTCTCACACTCTGCCATTAAGTAGCTATGTGTTCTCTGTGATTCTTGGGACCACAATTTCTCGTCTAAAATGAATGAGGACCAGAATCACAGACCAAAAGTGTGCTGGAGCCAGCTCTAACCAGCTGGGGAAACTTAAATTTTCAAGTGAGAGTTTATACCTCAGAAATCTGCAATTGCTACACATCAGGGCTTGATTTATTATTTTAGTGATGGTCTAGACTTAATAAAGTATTGATATTGCAGATTATATTTAAAAGTGTATGCATACATAAGAGCAGATTGTTAAACATTTACCAGAACACCCTGTATTGCTTTATAAACATTGCTTGAACTCAGCTAGAGTGCAGTAGAAGGCTCAGGGAATGAAGTCATTACCAGACTAGAGGCCTGGTGAGCTAATAATATCAACTGGTCTTTATACAGCATTTTAAGGTTTGCAGAGTGTTTTACGTCCATTATCGAATGTGAGCCTCACAACAGCCCTGCTAAGGACTCTTCCAGCTCTACTATTCTCTGAAAAGGAAAGTAGAGGGTGAGTTTGGTTATCTATTTTAAAAACTCTGGGGAGAGAGGGAGAGAGAGATAAGCAGAGCTTACATTATGTAAATAATGTAATTGGAGGGGCATCACAAGACCCAACTGTTTCAAAATATCCCCATTGCACAGTACCGCTTGTACCTCCTAAGCTGAAATCCTCTCTATTCTAGTTGCTAGAGGAAAAAAAGTGGAATGGTTATCTTCACAAGGTCACTTTTTAAGCTCACTTTTATTACCTGGTAGCAGAGAAAGGTCTGCCATTAGTACAAATTAATTACCCAGTTAAGACTTTCAAAGGTACAGAAAATCTGGTCCTGAGATGGTGAAATAAATAACCACTCTATTTAAATTTCTATACTAAAGTCCCACTTTATCTTGTCATGGAGATAACCTTCTGCTCTCTAATAATAAAATTGCAGAGCCTAAGCACTAGTAAATTGGACCAAACTGAAAAGGCTTCTAGCATGATAATTTACTGTATATCTGTGGCCCATGAGCCAGTCAAGCTAAGAGTCAGGTAGCTTATCACTAAAATGTTGCCAATGGGGCACCTTGGTGGCAGAGTGAATAGAGCACTGACCGTGTAGTCAGGAGGACCTGAGTTCAAATCCAACTTCAGACACTTGACA
This sequence comes from Notamacropus eugenii, assembly GCF_028372415.1. Taxonomy (NCBI): domain Eukaryota; kingdom Metazoa; phylum Chordata; class Mammalia; order Diprotodontia; family Macropodidae; genus Notamacropus; species Notamacropus eugenii. The sequence continues at coordinate 424,373,209 of NC_092876.1, read as the reverse complement.
CGAGCTGTGTGATCTTGGATGAGTCACTTAACCCTGATTACTTCACCTTCCCCCACAGAGAAAAAAGTTGCCATCAGTTAACAAATTCTTATTGACTACAGACCTTTTTGTGAGAGATAAAGAGTGCTTATAATCTTTAATCTCCTCTGGCATCACTGCTACTCTAGTTCAGGCTCTCATCACCTCATACCTTGATTACCCCACTAGTGGGCCACTCCAATCTGTCTTCCACTCAACCTCTAAAGTTTTTCCTAAAATACAGGTCTGATCATCTCCACCCTCTACTCAATCAACTCCAGTGGCTTCTTATTGCCTCCGAGAGCAAATACAAAGTATTCTGTTTGACATTCAAAACTCTTCATAACCTAGCCCCTCCTAACTTTCTGGTCTTCTCAAAACTTACTCCCCAAAACATACTCTCAGTGATGCTGACCTCCTGACTTTTCCACCTAAGATACTCTATCTCTCTGTCTGGGCACTCTCTCTGGCTGTCCTCCATGCTTCTTCCTGTCCTCTGACCACTGACATTCCTCACTTCCTTTAAGTCCCAATTAAAATTCCACCTTCTACAGGAAGCCTTCCCAACCCTTCTTAAAATTCTAGTGCCTTCCCTTCGTTTGCGGTTTTCTACTTTCTGTAATAGAGCTTGCTTTGTAATTTGTTTGCATATTATCTCCCCCATAAGAGTTTGTACATTTTTATTTTCCCCAGAGCTTAGCACAGTGCCTGGCACATAGTATTTAATGAATGTTTATTGATTGATTGAAATTATGGGCATGATGAACATAGAGAAGAATGGGAAGACATGAATGTAAAATAATATATACAGTGACTTTTATTGTTCAGTCACGTTCAATAACTTTGAATCGTTTGTGAACTCAAGTCTTCCTGACTCCAGGTCCGGCACTCTATCCACTGAGCCATCTAGCTGCCCTCTTCACAGTGAATACATCAATGTAAATGGAAAGAACAAGAACAAAATAGTATAAGCTAAATGATGATGACTGAGCTTGATTCCAAATGAGAAATATGAGAAGATGCTTCTCCCTGCACTTTTGCAGAGGAGAAAGAGCATGGCTGTGAAATACTGCATATAATACTGCGTATAATATCGGACTTTTGTTACGTTGGTTCATTTTTATGAACATTTTCCTTCCCCCTTTACTTTAAGGATGCTGTCTTCTAAGGAGTAGGAAGACGAATACAATGGGAAATGTAGGTGATGTAAAAAACAAAGTTTACTTTTAAAAGTAAAAAAGAAAGAAAATGAATGGCAGAATAGACTAGAAAATAAAAATCAAGAATTTATTGCATGCAAATGCAATATATGTAAGCTGTAGAGATCCTTATCTGAACTCACTTACACTGATGAGTCAAGTCTCCTGGAAGCTTCAGGCTCCACATCCTTCTCAGAGTTCCAGGGGTATCCTTGAGGAGGTGATTATGACATTCTGCTCTAAATTCATGAGTTTGAGCCCCCGTTGTGATCTTCCCAGTATTAATTACCAGTTATAGCTAGAACCTCCCTTATATCACTGATTGACCCACTGGTTACCATCCTAGTATTATTTAACTAATTAAAGTCAATTAATTTTTACAAAAAAGATATTTACTAAGAAAATAAAGCAAGATCAGAATTAAAAAATATATTTCCCTGAACTGGGGGCACACTCTTTTCTATACCACCTCAGTCCCTTGGGAGAAAGGACTCAAAGAAGTTACTACAAAGCATTTGCACTCACAAGTCCATTTCTTAATGCAGCCTAGCCAATCAATTCGCTCACCTCTAGAACCTGGTATCTTGGTTGTGGGTTCAATCTGTGACTGAACTGGATCCCAGTCACTCTTTGGGCCTGTGTTTGTGTTCCATTATCTTAGACTCTGGCATGGACTATTTTTCCTAGATTTCTGGTTACTATAATTACAAAATCTAACCTTTGGATCCTCATTAAAAAAGACAAGAAAGACCCAGAAATAATTTGACTCGGTTCATCTAGTGTTCATTAAACCTAAAAAAGATAAACTACCTAGGAGAGAACTCCTATTTCAAAAGATTTGGAGAGAAAACTAGAAATCTGTCTGTCAGAAACTAGACTTATACCAACATCTTACATCATATTCCATATTGAATTAAAAATGAGTACATCATCTGAGTAATAACTTATTCACACATATTGCAATCAATTCCCTATATATTTTTGATTTGTGGCCTTTAATAGACTTGCTTCAAATATTTTCCCTCGTTAACTGTTTCTTTTCTAAAATAACCTGCATTAATTTGGTTTATGAAGAAGCTTTGTGGTGTAATCGAAATTGTCCATTTTGTCTTTTGTGATCTCCTCTACCTTGTTTTGATCAAGAATTCTCTGCCCCAAGCAAACGATAACAATCATTTGATGTCTGAAAAATACTTATGCCATTTTATTCTCACAACCCTGGCAGGGACATGTTGTTCAGTCATGTCCCACACTTTGTGACTCCATTTAGGGTTTTCTTGGCAACGATACTGGAGTGGTTTGCCATTTCTTTCCCCAGTTCAGAGAAGGAACTGAGACAAAGAGGGTTAAATGACCAGTATCTGAGGCCAAATTTGAATTTAGGAAGATAAGTCTTTGCTGCTCTAGGCCTGACACTTTAGCCACTGTGCCACAAGGTAGTTGCTAATATTTTCCCCATTTTTACAGATAAGGAAACTGAGGTAGAAACAAGTTAAGTGATTTTCCCAGGATCACTCAATTAGTAAGTATCATATTCTGAATTTGAACTCAGGTCTTTCTGCTTCCAGGTCCAGTATTCTATCGACTCTTCTCTGTTTTTCTAACTTGCTTATGATGTCATGTATTCATTTGAAGTTTACTGTGGCATATAGTGTGAAATTCTGATCTAAGCCTAATTCCTACTTAGCTTCTTTCAAGTTTTCCAAGCAGTTTTGGTCAGGTAGTGCATCATTACACCAGGAGTTCAAGTCTTTGGGCTTATCAAACAGTATTATGATGTTCATTTGCTTCTGGTTTTTGCATATCGAATATGTTTCACTGATCTTCTATTATTGTTTGTGGTATAGTTTGAGATCTAATGCTGTCAGATTCCCCTTTCCCATTTTTTTCATTATTTCTTTTGATGTTCCTGACCTTTTGGCCCTCCAAATGAATTTTATTATTTTTTTCTATCTGTATAATGCAATTATTTTAGAAGTTAGATTCAATTGGCACTGAGTAAATCAATTTAAGTCATATTATCATTTTTATTGTGTTTGTGTAGTCAAGTGCTGAGTAATTAATGTTTCTTCAATTTTTAGCTAGGTCTATATTTCTGGGTGGTTTGCGATTGTATTTTTGTGGTGCCTGTCTGTGTGTTTTAGTGATTAGCTGACAAAAATATTTTTATATATTCTGCAGTTATTTTGAATGGAGTTTCTCTTTTCCCACTGGGTTTTGTTGGTAATATACAGAGAAGCTGATGATTTACATGTGTTTATTTTATATTTTGCCACTTTATTGAAATTATTGTTTCAAGTAATCTTTAGTTAAAAATTTAGAGAGTTTTGCAAAATGTGATAGCTTTTTTCTCTTCTTCCTGGGCTTATTTCCTCAATTTATTTTTTTGGTTTTATTGCTATAAGTAACATTTTTTCATATAAGGATGAATAATAGGGACGATAATGAATACCCTTCCTTTTTTTGCTCCTTTATCCCTGGTTTTAGATAAATATTATTTATCATCTTAAGGAAAGGTACATTTGTTGCTATGCTTTTCAATATTTCTAATGGAAATGTATGTTGAACTTTTTCAATAGCTTTTTTGACATGTGTTGATATAATCATGTGATTAATGTTGGTTTTTATGTTAATATGATCTTTTATATTTATATACTTATAAATATGTTTAGAAATACATTTATAGTTATATTATTCTAACATTTAACCAATCCTGCATTGCTTGTATAAATCCAATCCAGTCATAGGGTATTTTCAAAATGATCTAATAATGACTTTTAATTGAATAGTGTCAATATCCATTAGAAATGAAAAGAAACGTATTGTAATGGAGATATGCCTCTGACACATATGGGTTGTCTGACCCTCAGTAAATCACTCTTCTTTTTGGTGCTTTTGATAGCTCTCTAAGGGTGTGAAGGTGCCAACTTTCATTGGTAGATAGTTTCCTCCCCTAGGAGTTTCCTATACCAATGAAGTCTCAGGTTCAGACTCTCTCCCTATCCATCAGAGATACCAGTCTACAGTTTTCTTTCTCTACTTTATCTCTCTTTGGATCAGGTATTGAAACAACATTTATACCACAGAAGATTGTGGTAGGATTTTTTCTTTTCCTTAAGTTTGTAAACAGTTTATGTAATATTGGAATTACTTGTTGTTTAACTGTTAAATATAATTTGTAAGAATTTACTTGCAAGGACAAGGTGGTACAGTGAACAGGGTACCTGCTCTGAGTTCAGATCTGGCTTCAGACACTTCATTAGCTGTGTGACCCTGGGCAAGTCACTTAATCCCAATTGAGTCCCCCCAAAAAAAGAAAAAAAAAAAGAATTTACTTGCAAATTCATCTGGCCTTGGTGTTTTTTTTCTTGTGGCTTATTTAATTTTTTTTAAAGGAAATTTAATTATTTAAAATGTCTATTTATTTGTTTACTTGTGTCTTTATATTATTATAAGTACTCATCTATATCAGCAAGCTATATATCATTTAGTAGTTTTATCAGTTCTAGCTTTTCTAAAATTCCATTCAATTCCTTGACTTCTTTCATATTTCCTCCCACCCACCCACCATTACAGTGTACACAGTTATTCTCAGACTGCTTCTGGTGGCCTCATGGAAAATTAAGTATGCACAGATATCCTTTGATCAACTTTTTCTTCAAGGTATCACTTGGTTGACTCTCCCTGATTAGTTACTAAGTTAGAAAAACTGATGATACAGGGTGCCAAGTTTGGTAGAAGAACAAGCAGCATCCCACTGGTGGGGCTTGAGAAGACAAGATATGACTCCAGTCAAGAGGTGGAATAAGGAATGCTACTTTCCTGCCCTGATATAATGGTGGGGCCAAGGTCTTTCAGGCTCCCATTGTCCAAATGGTACATGGGCTCAACTAGAACTTTCATGTCGTTATATTTGCCAGAAGTATATAAAATCTTTATAAGAATGGTGAGTGTTGTCCTTGAAAATGTGAAATGGAAACAGGTAAGTTTTCACAGTCTATTTACTTCAGCAAACTACACTTTCAGCCATACAGTTCACTGTGAAAGGTGGACATAAAAAGACAGTAGGATATTACCATTGATGGTTTACATCTGAGAAAAGCAAGTGATTTCCTTGGGAAAATATGTGACTAAGAAAGCAATTAGACCAATCATTTAGTGAGAATGAGGGATAAAAGGCGGTTAGTGCCACTGGTAGCAATGGCAGGGCAAGGTATTTAGCTGGTTGGGTAGATTTTCAATGGAGAATTGTGGGAGTTCATGGCAAAGAACTGAGTTCCAGGAAAAGGCATGAATCAGTCTCAATCTGCACCATTGTTGGAAGGATGCATATTGAGGTGAGGTCAGATCCACTGAAGTATTGTTTTTCCCATTCCAACTAATTTATTTTATCTGGAAATCTTGAAAGGAAGACCATGCCATACAAAGATTAGTTGACAGAAAGAAATATTTAGTTTGAAGAAGAAAAGATGTAGGGGATGGCTGTCTTCAAGATTTTGAAATGCTGCTACATGAAAGAGGGATTATATTTGTTTTATTCAGCCATAGAGGGCAAAATTAGGAGCACATGGTGGATTTTGCAGATTAAGAACCAGTACCTTTTGCCTAAGGTCACAAACATGTCTGTTACTTCAACCTTACAAGGAGGGTGTGTTCACCCTTTGTTGCCAAAGAAGACCATGCCGTCAGAGAAATAATGACATGACTTGCACTTGACTTTGTTTTGAGTGAGGGAGGGCTGTGCATGTCACCAGCCTCACTTCTCCTCCAGAGCCATCTGAATCCAGTGACCAAATATTCATCAGGATGACTGGAGATGACCCAGGATGAGGCAATTAGAGTTAAGTGACTTGCCTGAGGTCACACATATAGTGAGTGTCAAGTGTCTGCGGTGAGATTTGAACTCAGGTCTTCCTGACTCCTGCACTGGTGCTCTATCCACTGCACCACCTAGCTGCCCAAGAGGATCATATGAAAATATAATTAGAACCAGAGAAGTTAAGAGATCATACAACCCAAACAACCTCATTTTATAAATGAAAAAAGTCAATAAAAACTAAATAAACTGAACAAAAGTCCTCTGTTTCATTGAATGACCATTTTTTTCTCCTGAAGTGTTATACCCAGTTTTGCTGGGTAGGTGATTCTTGATTTTAATCCTAGTTCCTTTGACTTCTGGAATATAATATTCCAAGCCCTTTCATCCCTTAATGTAGGAGATGCTATATCTTGTGTTATCCTGATTGTATTTCCACAATGCCTGAATTGTTTCTTTCTGGTTGCTTGCAATATTTTCTCCTTGAACTGGGAACTCTGAAATCAGGCTCCAATATTCCTAGGAGTTTTTCTTTTCAGATCTCTTTCAGGAGTGATTCGTGGATTCTTTCAATACCCTCTGGTTTGGGGCTACCTGAAAGCCATGATGAAAAAAAGAGCCTAGACATCATCTTTCATGAAATTATCAAGGAAAACTGCCCTGAGATTCTAGAACCAGAGGGTAAAATAAATATTGAAAGAATCCAGAAGGAGGGAGGATAGAGGGAGACGTAGTGAGACCAGTAAAGTTTTTGTAGACTAGAGTCAAATACATATCAGGGATTTTGGTACTGTCAGGAATACGTAATAAGGATAGGAATAAAGACAAATGACCTTCTTAGTTTCACCTAGCTTTTCCTTTCTACCCCTAGGAAGGTTCATTTGCATGTTAATCTCAAATTAGCATGGAGTTGAGAGGAGGATGTATATTAACCTAGACTTTAGACCCCTGCTCTAGATAGCACCTGTGACATTTGTTAGTTGGAATACCTAGATACAGTTGGGGGATTACAGACTGACTATTAGCAATTTAACAGGAGAGGTTAATAGGATGCAACCTCTATACCCCCAGTAGAAGTCAGCAGAGAGCAGGTCAGAAACTATTAGACTATTGGAGATGACAGTGAAGAGGTCGACCCAATAGAAAGTAGCAGAGAATAATGTGATGACATCATCAAAGAACATTAACAGCTCTATAGAGAAGTGTGATGTGTGTGTCATGGCCACATGTTTACCTATGAATGTACCTTAGCCACATATGTACTCTGGATAGGTTCCCTAGTCACATATATTCTCAGCACATATGCCTTCCCCCACTGGCTATAAGGTTACCTAGGGAAAGGTCTACTCCCTATTGGCAAGGAGTTCTTTCCTTATCACTTCATTTGGTGTGTTGTCTTTTTCTGTTTTACTTAATAAAAGTACCTTCCTCCTGTGCATTTTTTCCTATTTATTCTAAATATAGTTTGCTTTGTATTTGTTTGTTTGCAGGTTGTCTTCCCCCATTAGACTGTAAGGTTCTTGAGGTCAGGGACTATCTTTTGCCTCTTTTTTTTGTATCTCCAGCTCTTAGTGCCTGGCACATAGTAGGTGCTTAATAAATGTTTATTGATTGATTGAAGTAAACATATTAGTGGATGGTACTGAGTTTTGGTTCTAAGTGGATGCTGACCTACATTCACAGTTCTCCCTCTTTTTAAGAAAAATTAATGGGAACAAATTAAGTTTATTCACTTATACAGCAAACCTTATAATGCTTTACATTTTGAAGAAACCTTAAACATGCAATATTTATCTTTTGTGGCAATCACTTCTTTTATAACATTCTTTAACACCTTGTCATGAAAATACCCTTTTATCACATGGAATTAAGTGTACCCTTGATGAACAGTCCAGCTTTTGAAGACTAGCCTGTAGGTTTTCAATGGGCCTTAAGTCAGGCCAATGAAGAATGTTTCTCTATGCATCTTGAGTAAATTTCTTAATCTTTTCTGATGTAATGTGCTACAAGGCTGTAGTATAACTTTCCATTTCCATTTGGAAATTTCTATCATCCTGGAACAATTTTGCTTCTCAGCATGTCAATGTATTTATCAGAGTTCATTGTTCCCACAAGGAAAGAAGACTTCCAGGCCTATTGGAAGTGGAAAAAAATCCCAAACATATTTTGGATAGATATTTTTCAGGATGATAAAGTTTTTCAGTTCTTAAATGACTATCTGGACTTCATCTGTCAATGGTATAGCCTGGAAAACAAGTTTCACTGGTAAAATTTATTCTTTTCCCCCATTCAGTACTCCAGCCTTTTTATTGTATTGCATGTGCCAAATGATTTTCTTCTTAACAATGATTAAAATGTTTTAAAAAAACTCATTTTCTTGTTGTTCTTCCAGCCTCAAGAATCCTATGCCCCACTGCTGAGGAATCAATAGCAACGCTAGGCTTTACATCTTTTTGAAGATTAATTAGACTTTATCTGGGAATTGATTAGGCTTTATATTTGCAGTTCTTAGCATTGTTTTTTATTGCCTTTGGTCTTTGGTGTGACTTGTTTTGTTTTGGGTTTTTAAATTATTATTTATTTTTAACATTCATTTAAAAAAGTTTGAGTTACCAATTCTTTCTCTCTCTTTCATGCCTCCCCACCCATTGAAAGGCAAAGAATATATATCAATTATACCTATAAAATCATTGAAAACATTTCCATGTCAATTATGCTGCAAAGAAAAAACATGCAAAAAATGTATTTGCAAAAATAATTGCTGATGATCAGTGACTCACTTTATGGGTTATAGAGAGCCCTGAGATGCTCAAGTTAAATAAGACAAAAATCTCAATACTAGGGAGAATTGCTTTTTGTCCTCTTAAATGTTCTGGGTAGAAGAGTCTTTTTTCTAAAAATTTAACACCTAGCATGTGCAAGATTTGTCAGCTAGATTATTATATATTTGTAGTTGAATTGGTTTTGGTGCTTGGGGATTTGAAGGCATGACAGCCACCATCAGCAATTATCAAAGACCAACATTGCAATTGACCGAACAATTTGGTTGATTATCAGCAAAGCAATGGTCAGGCAAAATATGTATATATATAATGGGAATTATAATATAATTGGTTTTCTGCTTATGGTATTTGGTATTCTCTTATTAAGTAGTAAGTATTACTATACATATAAAACTGAATAATTTGTGAGGTTCAGTTTGAAGAAGTTTATTTCATAATTAAAATTTGAAAACAAGTCAAAAATGAAATTCTTGTAAATAAAAATTTGAACAATAATGAAAAAATTCACTTAATTATACACACAAGAGAATGTAGGAATAATACAGAAAAGACAAAGAAAAAAATATATTCCAGCATGAATTCCACCTAGGTATTACTCTGAGATGGCTCTGGAGGAGAAGTGGGGCTGGTGATCTGCACAGCCCTCCCTCACTCAAAACAAAGTCAAGTACAAGTCATGTCATCATTTCCCTGATGGCATGGTCTTCTTTGGCAATGAAGGATGAACACCAGCTATTACTCTAGCCCCCAGATATTTATGTCCTTACTCCTTACCTTCTACATTAGAAAGGAGCAGAGTCAGGATCCTTATCTTCTGTGTCCTGGATCAACTGGGGCAGAACTTTCTCCTCATCTTCTTCCTTTTGCTTGGGCAGGAGGCTTAGCCAAAGAGGCAAGCTTCTACCATAAAGCTATTTCCGGTGATTACAGCTGATTGAAATGAAGTCAGGTTTTTGGTAGGAGGGGACAAACAGAAAGTCTTCTGATTTTTTTCTGCCTTTGGAAGTTTAACTCTGAAATAAAAATAAAATAGCTCACTAAACTATGACTCCAGGTGGTCCTCTTTGACCACCAAGCCAGGATGTGAGATACTACCTTCAATAATCTGTGAAACAGAAAGCTGAGCCTACCCCCAACCCCTTCCTCCACCCCCACCCCCCACTGTCTAAAGCATACTAGGATGGCATTTTCAGTACTACTCAGGAAGATAATGGAGAACAAACTATCCAAAGCCTAACACTTTTGTCCGGTGAAAGATTCATGTAAAAGAAGTATAAAGGTCTAGGGGGAAAAATTCTAGATGGAGGAGAAAAAAGATACCTCAGCTACCTGCCTTTACAGTAGAGAAGTAAAAATCTACTACTCTTCCCCTGCTCTGGTTGCCAGTATCCATTATGCATATTTGGTTGCCTAGGACTCTTTCCTCTCTGCCCATCTCCTAGTATAGACCTGCACAACATAGACCTGCAGGCTGGCCTGCCCAAGGATTTCAGGTGGCTGCAAAATATGTAGAGGATATAAAAGAACTAAAGATGTAACAAGTGGTTTGTTCATGCCCTGCTTGAACTGCCTTCCACTAGTCACTATTGTGCCTAACATATAACTTGGTGGTGGGCTGCTGCTGCTGCTGCACACTCTCTCCTGTTTGTCACGTGATCCAAGGCAACTAACCATTGCCAATCTGTCTCTAGTCTGAGGGGAGCAAGAGTTGCATCTTTTTTTCTGTGTTTTTGGTCTTTACTGGCATTGAACAGGGAGAGACAAAGTGAGTGCAGTCATGTGCCACTGCAGCTGACACCTGCTATGAGATGAGAGACAACAAAGTGAAGGTTTCTTCCCTGCTCTTGCTGTATGCAGCCATCTTCCAAACTTAGATGAGTGTCTGGCAGTCTCTCCAAGGTCAGACACTCAGTTCAGTATTTCTTTGTATGTGAGCAGTTGCCATGGAGATTTTATGGTTCTAACACTGAATTTTTGGGGGTGACTTTATAAAATAGGTGATAAAAAGAATAGAAGAACGAATCAGAACATAGAGTGTTTAATCCAGAGTGGACAGACAGATACTTGTTTACTTACATAAGGGGACAAAATATTGTGCCTTGTTTGCCCAGAAGTAACAGTCATTCCAAAGGAATACTATCTTCATTGCCATTTCAAACCAAAATACCATGACTTAAACAAGTTGGACACCAGTGAAAAACAAATTAAAGCATCCAAATTATTGAATAATATCAGTGAGGAACAACAGTTTTTCAAGAAAGTAAACTCAGAAAATGAAGTGGCTACTAAGGTTAGTTTTTGGATTTTTAAAGAAATTGATTTGAAATGATTCTAGAGTATAATAAACTGCTGACAAGAAGTGTAATACGTTCTATCAACTAAATAAGTAAGAAAACTTGAAAAAATGTATTAAAACTTATACCACTTAGCAAAGTAATTTTTAAAACATTAATGTGATTTCATGATAAATAAAAATCTTAAGTAATTAGGGTAATTAATTGATATTAATTAAAATGTCCCTTTTAAAAAATATGATTTAATTGCAAAATAGTTTAATTATTAATTACACCTTTACTTGGAAATTGAGCCACTAAAAGCCTATCTGCTGCCTGAAGTTCAGCCTATTTAAATTTTGGCCCCTATCTACTGCCAAGTTGTGCAGATCTGTCCTAGGACCTTCACTGGCAACCCTCCACCATTTCAAATGAAACTCAATCTTTAACCCACTTACAAGGGGGTTAAAAATGATTAGCCTACCAAGCATCTTAACAGATTATCACATGTTCACTGTTCATAATGGCAGCTCTCTTAAGACTAAACATAGAACAGTTGCTGATAGGCCTTGGTAAAGGTAGTTTGCTTATGGAGAGTTCCCTATGTCAATTAAGTTACATATCTAGAACAAATTTAAAACAGCCAATAATTCAGCTTATAGAAAGAATTCAGGAACTTCCAGGGGCCAAGATGATAGAATAAGGCATGAAAATTGCCTGAACTCTCCCAAATTCACCTCCAAACAACATAAAATATTACCTCAAAATGAATTCTGGAATGGTAGAACCAACAAAAAAATGGAGTGAAACAATTTTTGCAGCCTAAGACAACTTGAAAAATTGGCAGTGAAGGTCTGTCTTACTTGGATAAAAGGGGAGTGTAGTTCCAGTGCAGCAACAACAGCCAGCAGCAGCCAGTAGCCAGGTCCCCATCTCCTTGGCCCTCAGCATAGATGCAGTGAGCAGCAGCCAGGCCTCTTGTGGCACCTGAATAACACCAGTCAAGCAGTGAGAGCCTTCTTTGGCCCCTGGCACAAAAAGCTTGAGACAGTGCCCTCTTCACCCCAGGAACAGAGCTCAACTTTAAAAGTAATGAATTAAGCTGGAAAAAAAAAATGAGCAAACAAATAAACAAAAGAACCTGACCATAGAAAGTTATTATGGTGACAGGTAAGATCAAAATACAAACTCAGAAGAGAATAAGAACATCAAAACGCCTACATGCAAAGCCTCAAAGAAAAATTTGAATTGGTCTCAGGCTGTAACAGCAAGGACCTTGGCATACACAGGAGGCTTCTTAGATTGGTCTCAGGCTGTAACAGCAAGGACCTTGGCATACACAGGAGGCTTCTTAGATCTGCTTTTCTAAAAGGAAAGCAACTTTTGAGGGGTCAACAATCACTTTAATCAAGCACATATATCATTCACTTAGTTCAGGGGAAAAAGTCAGCACCCTGAACTTCAGAGAAAATGCAAATAGAGAAATAAAGATTAACAGACAGGGCTTCCAACTGTCTGACCATTACATGTATACATAGTTACCAGAGAGAGAAGCACCAATATCTGGGTTTTCAAGGGAGGGGGGAGCTCCTTAACAGCTACCCAGAATCTCTTCTGGCCAAGCAAACACTTCCAATGAATAAGCCCCAAAACAAAACCTCAACTCAGAAGTTTTCAGAGCCAGAAGGCATCACAACCTTTGAGAACCAGTGCCTCATTAGAAATTATTAAAAGTGTGAGCCTTCCTACAAACCAAATCCCCCCTAATCAAGCTTCCCTCAATGGGCAGGTCCATTAATGGGTGGGAAAGATCTTTAGCTCTCCTTTATTTCTCTCTAAAAAAGAACTCCTGAAGGACTCAAAAAGGACTTTAAAAATCAAATAAGAGAGGTAGAAGAAAACATGGGAAAAGAAATGAGAGTGATTTGAGAAAATCATGAGAAGAGAGTCAACACCTTGATAAAGGAAGCACAAAAAAATGGAAGATGCATAAAAGTTTAGTGAATAAAGAATTCAGATATTAGATGTAAAAGGGACTTTATACATATATAATATCCTCCTTTTGCCTAAGGTCAAAAAGCAGGAACAAGATGGGAACTCAGGTCCCTTGACTCCTTATTTAGTGTTCTTCCTGCTATTGTGCTCTACTCAAATGAAATAATATTTATAAAGTGCTTAGCCCAGTGTCTGGCACAAAACAGGCACTTTATAAACGCTTATTCCCTTATTGCCATACTTCTGAACTATTCTACTATGAAATCAACTAACTTTCTGGAAGAAATCCCTACTGTTCCACAAAGTACCAAAGGTAATTAGTTCCTTAAGTACAAAGTACTTAAGGTACTAAAATATTGCCCTATGGTATTTCACTAACCTAAATTTCCTGAGTGCCATTAGGAAACACCATTGATTCTTCCTCCATTTGAAAAATGGCTTTGTTTCTGTAAGGCAGGCTGACCTGACCTACCGGTTTTCCCCCAAGCTCTCTCTTCACATTAACATCTTGAAGAATGCCTATAATCCTTTTCTGCCTCATATTATCTTCAAATGTAATGAGACTTAAAGCTCAGTCAAAAGAAGTATACATAAAAGAGTTAGGCTCCTTCTGAGGACAGCTCAGAAAAAATACACCAGTAAATCTCACACATTTCATAGGCTACAAAGACAGACAGCTATCCCCATTCTTGAGAGCTAAATAACACTGAAACTACCCCTGTGATCAAAAGCTTATGTTGTCCATTAAAAATTTAGGAACATAGGATTTAGATTTGGGAGGGGTCTTAGTGATTATCTGGTCATACCCCTCATTTTAGAAAGTAGGGAATCAAAGGAAAGAGAGAGAGAGAGAGAGAGAGAGAGAGAGAGAGAGAGAGAGAGAGAGAGAGAGAGAGAGAGAGAGAGAGAGAAAGAGAAGGGGAGAAAGAAAAAGTGAAGGACTTTGCCTGATTCCACGGAAAGTAGCAGGACTGGATTTGAATTCAGATTCACTGACTACAAGCCCAGTATTATTTTCAGTTTTCATGCTGTAAAATCTCTTATTGATCATCTGTCAAAAAAATCTCTTTATAGTATAACTGACTACAAAGGAAGGGTTTACTCACCTCTCATAGGTGATCCAACACTAGTTACATGATACAATCAAGGATCCTATAAAGGTAAAGTCTTGGTGTAAGAAAACAGGACCCTTGATTTCTCAAGAGCTTATCAATACCAGTAAAGTATCAGGTGATTGATTTATTCAACAACTTTCCTGTAGAATAAGTGACAAACAAAGCTAACTAAAAACAAGATTATTGGTTTAAAGAAAGTTTAAAGGGAGGGTTGACCTTCTTGTTTTTCATAGAAAGGAAGGGGGAAGGTCTGTTGTATCTGTATAGGTTTCATAGGGGAGAATTCCAGTGGGTATGTTGTTTTGGTAAAGAAAGTGTAGTCAATAAGAAAGCTAGCATGGGTCAATGAATAGAAGAGACTACAAGATAGATTAGAATTTTAAAAGTTTCCAGCTATAATTTAAAAGAAGAATAAATTAGCTCTGGTCTTCTATAGCTATGACCTTTACATGAAGTGGAGTCAAAGTAAAACACAGACAAAATCTAATATATTCCAAAGGCCCTACATTAATTCCTATGTGGCTGTTCAAATTTTATAGCAGGGCTTTCCGATTTTTATTTTCTCGGTCATAGACAACAACCTGCCCATGCTCACAGGAATATAAAAAAGCCTGTTTTATATGAACAAAATGAAGTGACCTCGTTCCCAAAGGGAAAGCTTCTTCCATCTGCATTGTCTGGATATTCTCCTAGGTAAACTTTCTCTGATTTCAGTTTTGCCATCGACTTAAAGTCTCCCTTGGAGAAGAGTAGGAGGAAAGAGGCTAGAGATGTCTATTCCGCGTCCCGCTGAGCCCCACAACAACACCTCCATGCTACATTCCCAGGGCAGACTTTGCTACATAGACATGAACAAAAGGCAGTGTTTATGACATGCTATGAAATTCTTGTTCCTGCTTCTTGAAACTCTGTCTTGAAACTATACTTACAATGATGAGAACTACTCCCCCCACCCCATTTGTTACTTATAGATGTAGGGATGGAAAGACCCCAGAATCCATCTAATTTAAGCTTCTCATTTTGTAGGTGAGGATATCAAGGTCCAGAAAGATTAAATAGTTTGCCCAAAGTTCCACAGGTAACCATGGCAGTGGTGGGATTTGTAGCCAAGCCTTCTAACTCCAGAGTTGATGCTTGTTCCACTGTTAAATCTATTATTGATTACAGATAGGCTGGCAAAGATGAATGAGGACTTTCTCTCTTTCCCTAGTTGCTTCTGTGTAGGGAGAGAGGGAGATAGGGCAGAGTTAGATGGACTGAAGTTTTATAAGGTCTTAGAAATCTTTTATTGGCTGGAGCCTTTTTCTTGCAGCTTAGTTTATTAAGAGAAGCCAGCAGAGAAATATTGAATTCAGGCTTTTGGGGGGGGGGGAAATCACTGGAACAATAATGAATCTCTGTTTCTCTCTTTTATTATTTATTCAGCAGCGTTAAGGATTTCTTTGCTATTTCAACATTTTGCCTCCTGGGACCTTTACCCTGGACTAAAACTCTTAGCACTAATCTCATTTTCTCTTAAGCAGACTGGCTAATTTGTGCCAAGGTACTTAGGGATTTCCCCCTCCTCTAACTTCTAAAGAGAGGAGAATGTGGAAACTTCAAAAGAAAGTTGATCCTGAGGTAGCCACAGTGACCTCTGCTGGATAAAACTAAGACTGCAGAGAACTGTAGCCTTTGAAACTGTTCACTACCGCCCCCTTCTGTTAGAGATGGTCTCATTTCTGATACTTTCCTGGTATTAACTCTTCTTTCTCCTCTTAACTTTGTGACAAGTCTGGATAATCCACGTGCCATCTTCAAGACTGTCTTTCTTTACACTCTGGTGATCTCATCGGCAACTATAGGTTCACTTTTCATTTCTGTTCAGAAAACTTCCAAATCTTTTTTGTATTCAATTTTAATTTCTCTCCTAAGTTCTAGTTCATCATGCCAATACTCTTGCAACAGTCTGCTGGTTGGTTTCCCTGTCCCAAATTTCTCCCCACTACATTCCATCTTCTACATATCTGCCAAAATGATTTTTCTAAAGTGTAGCACCGATAATGTCATCCTCCTACTCTAATAAAATCTTTTGTTGAGCCTTTAAAGCCCTACACAGCCTGCTCCCTTCTGCCCTTTTAGCCTTCTTAGACTTTATTCCCCTCCACGTACTTTATGGTCCAGCAACAATGACCTGTTCCTTGCATATAACACTTTATCTCTTGATTCTCTGCCTCTTTCCTGGCTGTCTACCATGACTAGAACGCTCCTCCTCCTCACCCATACCTCAGGGCTTGTCTGACCTTCTTCAAGACTCAGTACAAATCCCATCTTCTTTAAAAGTTCTTTCTTGGTCCCTCTCCCTTCCAACACATACCCAGTATGTTACCTCTGAGATTTCCTTCCATTTACAATGTATATATCTTGTGCATAGTTATTTCATAATGCCTCTTCCATTAGAATGCATGCATTTTGAAAGCAGGGACTGTGTTTTGGCTTTTATTTGTAACTGTAGCTCTTAACACAGTGTCTTAAGCATAGTAAACACTTGGTGGCTGTGTTTGTTGTCCTTTGTGCTGGAAGAGGATCAAAATGACCTCACTGTGTCAGGGTCAAGGTACAGTGTGTCTGATGGTTGATCAGAACAATACAAACTAGGAAGTCTCTGGCGTAGGGCTGGTAGGCTATCCAGCTTTCACAGGCATATAACAATGAAGTCAGCACAATAGCTCTGTAGACATTTATTTTAGTAGCAATCTAATTCCTCTTCTCTTCCACAGTTTCCTTTAGAGCCTCCTAAACCCTAAGCTAGCTCTGGCAATATATGCATCAACCTCATCATCTGTGTGTATATCTCTGGGAAGTATACTGCCAAGGTAAATGAACTTATCCATAGTATTCAATATTTCTCCATTTGCTGCAACTGATGGTTCCATGTATGGATGGTGTGGTGCTGACTAGTGGAGAACTTGTGTTATTTTAGTGTTGTCAGGCCAAAATTTAGCACAAGTGACAGAGAAGCAATCTATACTTTGTTGTATCTGAGCCTCAGAGGCTGCATTGAGTGCACAATCATCTTCCAACAAAAAATCATACACTAACTCTCCCTCTACTTTAGTCTTGGCGTGTAACCTTTTCAAGTTAAATAATTTTCCATCATTATGGTAGCTGACCTTGATTCCATTTTTGTCTTCACTGAACGTAATGTAAGACAACTTTGCTGAAAATGTTATGCTAAAAAAAAAGTGGGAGAAAGCACACAGCTTTGCTTCACTCCATTGGTGTATGGGAAAGTCTGAAACCATTGTCCATCATCCAGAACCTATACAAGCATGATGTTGTGGAACTAGCATACAATACTCATTAATTCTCCAGGGAGCCAAATTTTCCACAAACCCTCATGACTGACACTATCAAAGGCCTTGGTCAGATCGACAAATGTTGTCTACAGACCTCTGTTCTGTTCCTAGCATTTCTTCTGGAGTAGTCATGCAACAAACCATATTGACCATTCTTCAGCCCTTTCTGAAGTCACACAGATTCTTAAGACTGTCTTCCTAATGAAGAATCTGCCTATTAAGGAAGAATCTGGCCAACAATGAGTCAGAGAGAGCCCCCTCCCCACAATCTACCTCTTGATTATCACAGGACAATCCTTTCCTTTTCCTTTATAGAGATGGACAATGGAGGTATCCTTAAACTCCTGGGGGATGACCTCCTCTTGCCATGTAACCCAGAAAATTTCATTCACATTTTGTATGAGCAGTGAACCTTCTGTGTAAATCTCAGCTTGAATAGAATCAGCACCAGTGCTTTGCCACCCAAGAGGATCCTAGTGACATTCAAAACCTCTTCTTCAGTTGGAAGTTTAGCTAAGGAGGGATAGACTTCAAATGCTTAATAAAAAAAAACTTAATAAAAGCTTATTGACTGAGTCACAGTCTGACATCACCAAGTTTTGGTTAGACATCTCTAGTTGTGTTCCAGTGCACCTCAGACTCAATATATCCAAAACACAACTTGTTATCTTTAGTAATTAACCCAACTTTCCTCTAAACTTCCTGAAATCCTCTCACTAATAATTATCCCTCTGTGTCTCTCTGCACCTCAATCTTTCTTGACCTATCCCTCTTCTCCCAGGTATCACATTCCTTTGGCCCTAATTATCTCCCTTTACCTATACAATTAATGAAGTCAATACAGCATATCTTCTCTCCTTGAATACTTTCTTATTCCTCTTTTCACATCTTGTCAATCTTCAATCCTGGGGTATTCTCACCACTAAACGCCTGGCTTATTCTGCCACTGCTCAGGAATGACTAGTGGGACAGAGGAGACAATGAAGATAGTCATGAAAATATTACTGATGGAATTTATATTATATAATATTTTGTAATATTTCCCTCAAAAACTAATTAAAGTTTTTTGCTTGATCAAAGACCTAAATGGATGATAATAGCTGGCTATAAACAGGAGGTATTTCCAGTGGGTAGGAGCTACACCAGGAATGGAATTATCTGAGAATAAAAAGGAGAACTGTTACATAGAAAGGGGAAGCTATTCCATCCAGAAGCCTGTGACACATCGGGTGGGGCAAACCTCAGTCCAAAATGAAACATGATGTCATATGCCATATCTAGAGAGAAGTATAGTTGTGTGATCTCATAACTCAATCACTTTTTGCTTGGCACATAGAGTATTTATCTTGTTTTGGTCAGTTCTGTGTATCCTGGTTATCTCCTTGAATTTGGAAAATGCCTAGTTTATGATGTCTCTACTACCGCTAAAGACCGCTTCTGTTGCTTCTTCGTGGTGTTCATATGATCTTGAGTTATTGAAACTCAAGCTCTGTCTAGCAGGTCCCAATGAGTGGAAAGTTTTTGAGCACCTGCCCTAAAATGGACTTTGTGTGTATTCGCTTAAGATCAGAGATTTGAGAGGTTCATTATCAAAAGGCAGGCCCACCAGGTGATAAAAATAATTATTTTTGTCACAGTAACTCAAGAAACCATCAACAAAAGTGTGGTGGTATTGGTGGGGGAGTTTTGTGATCCATATTGGTGGAGAGTTTCCTCACTTATAAACAAAATGAGTCTTTTGGAGTACTGAAGCACCATGGTGTAACAGTTATGCCTTCACACTTCCTGAAAGGAATACACAGTATCCTGAAAACAAAGAGGCAAGATGAGTGTGACTAGGCATGAGAAAATGCACCCAGTAAATAACATCCTTTAGTTTGATGCATTCTGAGTTTTTACTGAAACCTGAGCCTATTTAATGCTGGGAAAGTTCAACTTCCTTGTTCAAAGCTAGGCTTATAGCATGGTTTACAGGACTAATGGATATCAAATATAGTTGTTCTTACCCAACAAGATTTTTTAAAAGAAATACATATAACCGAATCAGTGACATAGTTGTAACCCTTGAGCTCCCAGGCTACTATTGTTCAGTCAGTATTGTCGTAGAGATATCAGACTCCAGAAATGGCTGACACAACCTGTCCCAGAATTTACCAGTTTGTTGACTTTTTTTTTAAACTCAGTATAGGGACTTATGGGGAAGAGAATTGGGAATAGATTCAATCTTGAGAATTATACAAAAGCAAGGACTGAGTTGGCATGTTAGGAGGCATATGTTGGCGTAGCTGTCTTTCTTCTTTCCCTGGGAGCCTCAACAAGGTCAAGGAGAAATGCCCTATAGCATTACCCAGTTAATATTCCTTGGCCCACTAGCTAGAAGGAACCCCTCTTCGGGACCTCTGCTGGGATTCATGTGTAGGGAACAGGAAAGCAGCCAAAATCTTAGGCCCATGAGGGGCCTGTGAGAGACTTTCCTTTTTCTCCTGTGGAGTCTAGGTAGACACTTCTACCTTTGCCTTGTTGCCATAAAGCAAACTCCCTCCCTTCCTCCCAACAATGTTAGTCCTTGATCCTTTTAGCCTTCCCTGGGGAGGAGTTGAACACTGGGGTTGCACTGGCAGCATTGTGGAGGGGGCCAATCACTTTTACACTACAGTAAGCAGTGGGCTTGCCTGTTGCCACTGAACATACAAATGTCCACTCTCCTGCTACTGGAGCTTCACTCTACTGTTCACTGCCATTAGGGCCTGTGTATGTGCCTGCTCCTCCTTAGATACTGCTGATGGGCCCTGTCTCTCCCAGGGCCTTTGTTCTGTTAGGATTGATTGCTATCTTCTTTGCTGAGGTGAAATAACTGCTACTTCTTGGACTTGAGCCCTTCAGCCCTTTGATGGGACAGAGAGTATCCATAGACCTGAGTGCTATCACACTGCCACTTTGTGGACCTGAAGCTGCTGATCTAAGACAGGATTGACTCTGCTCCCATATGCAAAGGGTTACTGGGAGCCAGAAATACCACATCTTACCTGTGCTTAACAGGAGGTCAGTGGATGCTCTTACTGATAGGAATTCTGCCCTCCTATGTGTTGCAAGCCAGAATGTCACTGCCTGTGGCTGGTCCATGACAAGTGATGAGGTCAGGGGCTGCCAGACAGGAAAAATCACACATCTCCTAGGGATCTGGGTAATCATACCAGGGATTAGGTTCCTTTTCTCAGGCATCATCCTCTCCAAACCAGGAAAGTCTTCTTGTTGCCAGTTGACTCTCATTGAATGACATAGAAACTCCTAACATGTCAAACTCACAAAACTTCCACTAAAAGTAGGAATGTCTAGCTTGAGATCCACTTATATGTAGAGAAACAGTCTACTTATAAACTCAGAGAACTTTCCAAAACTGAATATATGAACAGATTGTCTAAAAGCACCAGTTGATTTTTCTGGGGTCAAAAAATATTAAATTGTCTTTTGTTTTTCTCTTTGTAGCCTCAGTACCTGTTAGAGTTTGTAGTCACTCTGTCAATTTATTAAGCTCTATTAAGTACTTACTATGTGCTAGGTGCTACACTAAATGCTGGGATATAAAGTTTGAAAAAACAAGAGAGTCCTTTCCCTGCAGGAGCAGACATTCTACTGGTGGAAAAACATAAAAATAGAGGAAGAAGTGAAATATTATTTGAATGGGAGAGACCAGTGGCAGAAATATAAGAAAATCTTTCTGTAGGATGCGGCACCTAAGCTGAGCCTTGATGAAAGGTAAGCACTTTAGGAGATGAGAAAGGAGTGAATCCAGCCATGGGAGACAACCTGTATAAAAACATGGAGTGGGAAATGTAAAACCGAGTTTGGGGAAATCAAAGAGACTACTTTGGCTGAAACACTGTATGTAAAAAGAGAGGTAATATGAAATGTCTTGACAAAGCAGCTGAAGCTTAATTGCGAAGGCTTTCAATACCAATCTGAGTTCAAATTTTATCTTCGAGCCAAAAGGGAGACTGTTGAAAAGTCACCAACTGCTTTTGAACATTTCCACTTGGATACCCTGTAGTCATCTCAAATATACCCAAATAACTTATTATCTGCCTCCAACAACTCACCCTTCATTGTAATCCCCCCATTTCAGTCACTTAGGTTGACAATCTTGGAGTCATCTTAATTCCTCTCTTTTTTCCTTCCACCTCCCTGTAAAGCCTGCCCCCTTTTCCCCCATGATTAAGCAGTTTGCTAAGTCTTGTTGAGTTTACCTCCCCAATATCTTTCCTATCCTTTTCACTCAAAAGACTACCCCCTTAGCTCAGGCCCTCATCACCTTTCAAGTCACGTAAGCATTGTAAAAGTAAGTATTGTAGTACCTTCCTAATTGATCTTTTGACTTCCATTGTCTTTCCTCTGCATTTCATTCTTCACATTCTGCCAAATAGGTTATTCTTCAAAGCATAGGTCTGACTATATCAACTCTTTGCTCAAAGAGATCCAGTGACTGGCTCTCTATTGCTTCTTAAATCAAACATAAATTCTTCTGTTTTGCATTTAAAGCAATTTACATTTTTGGTTCCAGTCTACCTTTGCAAATTTGTTATACATCACCCCGTTTACCCACTCTATGGCAAAGCCAAAATGGCCTTTCTGCTACTCCTCATATCCAACATTCCCCTTTCCAAATAAGTCTGTCCATAGTGTGTCTGTCCTTGCCTAAAATGTACTTCCTACTCATCTCTCTTATCTCCTGTCACATCTCAGTACATGTTCTTTTACATGAATCATTTCCTGATCTTTTGAGTTGTTGGTGTCTCCCCCTCTCAGAAATCACCATACCAAATTATATCTATCTATCATCTATCTATCTATCTATCTATCTATCTATCTATCTATCTATCTATCTATCTATCTATCTATCTTGATATATACTATTATAGTTACATTATATGTAATGTATTATATAACTACATCTTCTATATTACACACACATACATATATATGTATATAAGTGTGTGTGTGTGTGTGTGTGTGTGTGTGTATTTTGTACCTACTTATTTGTATAGACCAGGTTTTTCTCAGTAGAATATGTGCTTAGCACATAGGAGCTGTTTCATTAATACTGAATGATTGATTGAATAGGAGACTGACAAGGTCAAATCTGTGTTTGAGCAAGATCATCTTGTTGTCTACATCTTAGGAGTGGGTCTACCTCAGGCCAGCACCTTGTGAGTTCATGTTTGAGGGAATAAAATGAGGCACTTGAAGGTCATGCAGCAGTTTTTAAAAGGAGATATACTTTTTTTTAGAAGGGAAATTCAACAAGCATACTCCAGAATTTGGCTTGGGTAGATGTGCCCCTCAACCCAACCTTGTCTTCATATGGAAATGCATCTGATCATCAGGGTGTAGTGATTCTTGAAGTCTTGTGATATCTGCCAAGTCTGATGGACCTTAACTGGACTTGGGAGGGCCTTTTTATGTGCTTAGGAGACTAGGAATCCACTCTAAAATGACCAGAGACTACAAGGAAGCTAGGTCAAGGGATGAGCATCTTGAAGCTTAGGACTCCTCCTCATCCTTGGACTTGACAATCAAGTCCTAAGATTGCTTTGATACCTTTTAGGAAAAAAGTAGCCTAATTATATTGTGGTGGGGGACAGAGAGAAGGAAATCTAGCAAATATTGGTCCAATTACACCATGTAAAGGGTGGATTAGAGAGGGAGAGATCAAAATCCAGGAAGTTATTTCAATAGTCCACGTGAGGAGTAAGGAAGGCCTGAAGTAGGATGATGTAGGGTAGAAAAATGGAAAGAAAAGGATAGATTCAAGAACTGTTGTAAAGACAGAAACAACAAAAAATATTGGCACCTGGTTGGATATGAAGCATGAAAGAGAATAAAGACTGGAAAGATAGTGTTATGCTAAACTGAAATAAGTTAGAACAGTTTGGGGGAGAAATGCATGAGTTCTATTTTGAACGTGTTCAATTTGAGATGCCAGTGGGACATCAGGATGAAGATATTTACCAGAAAATTGGTGATATGGAACCAGAGCTTGGGAGAAAGATTAGAGCTGAATGTACAACCTCAGATATTTGGGAGTCTTCTGAATTGAGATTATAACTAAACTTATGGGAGAGGATGAGATCTCTATGAGAGTGTGGGGAGAAAAGAAGAGGATCCAGGACAGAACACAGGAAAGCTACATTTAGTGGGTTGGAGATGGATAATGATATAGCAAAGGATACTTAGGAGGGGTCAAACAAAGAAGAAAATCATCAGGACAGAGCAGCAGCCAAGGGAGCAGAGAATAACTATGAGTGAGAGGTGGTCAGTAGTACAGAGAGGTCAAGTAGAAAGTAAACTAAGAAAAGTCCATTGGCTTCAGCAATTAAGAAGGTATTTGGTAATAGCAGTTTCAGTGGGTTGATGGAGGCTAAAATCAAATTGCAAGAAATGACCTAGAGATTTCATCACCAGGCTTCTATGACAAGAAAACCGTTGAAAAATTAACAAAATAAAATATATTGGATTATAAATATAATGCACATACATATATGTATGTATGTATATAGATATAGATAGACAGATGGATATCAAGGATCCCAGATTAAGAACCCCTATATTACGGGACAGGGTTATGAGTCAGAAAGTAGGAGAAAAGCCACTTTTTTCAGGGGTCAGATTCCTTCAGGACTGAGCCCTGTCTATTCAAGACCAGAGTCTATATTTGTGTAGTAGGAGAGGTTTATTGAGGAAGCCTAGGTTGGATCATCTTTAGAGAGCTTCAATAAGTCAATAGATACATATTTAAAGACTATTATATGTCCTGCATTTCCAGAAACAATTAATAAAAAGATCACAACCAATTACACAACTATTTGTGTAATTTAGATGTTTACATGCTGAAAGGTAACTGGATCTGATGATATCTTGAGGTATGTTCTAGATTAAGAATCTCTCATTCTAGATGTGGCAGAGTACGTGTCCTTTGGATCAGATCCATTAGACTCAAAGATAAACACAGATTGGTAAGATTTATTTATTTTAAAAGTCTCATCTTGTTATATGCTGCATTCTTGCTTTGGAAATAACTGATTAAAGGCATATTATGCTTCTATTATATCTAGAGTAGGTCTACCAAACTCAAATAGAAACAGAGGTCACTAAACAACACATAAGGAAGTATCCCTGTGGGTCACATATTGACTTAGAAAATCATACATATTTGCTTATATATATGTGTATATATTATAAATGTGTAATATACATATATTTTACAACATGTATATATACACATATATGTATTTGTGTACATATACATGCATACATACATATACATACACACATGCATATACACATATGCCTGTATACATATATCAGAATGGTAAAATCAGATAGGAACTACATTTTAATCTGGTTCAGGCCACCCTCAGGAATCTTGTGGACTGCATATAGCTTGCAGGCCTGATGTTTAACACCTCTACTCTAAGGAACACTCTTCTTTAAATTCCAAACCAGAGACTTTTAATTAGATAACCAAGCAGGGCAAGACAGAAAGGGAAATAGGTGCTTGCCTACTTTTAGGTGAGAATTGTTTGAAGGGAAACAAAGGCAAGAGGACATTTAAAAAACTGTCTAACCTGCATGACTTACATCATGGTCACATAGGCTCTCTTGCATGGAACAGAAACCTCCCAGGAAGAGAGGTTCGGTCCTTTTTTGTTGGCTGACTGGCTGATCCAGTGGGGGAATCTCCACAAGAACTTTGTTCAAAGTTGTTATTGACTATTAAGGCTTCGGTAGCTACATAAGCAGAAATATTTATATTTACATGATTAAATATTATGATTGTATTTACAAACATATTTATAATTTATGTGTTATATTTATATGGTTGTAAATATATATATTTGCCATCATGTCATACCTCCATATAAAAGTCATATAAAATTAACATAATAGTAAAAGTACGTGCATATTTCTCATTACATCATACCATCATATAAACATATTATTGCTTGTTTTAGAAGAACATCAATGAATTCAAGGGGTTATATCTTGACCCATGTATGAGCTGGAGTAAAGTGAGGCAGAATTGCACAAAGCTGTCAGCCTCGTTCTTTCTTCCAGAGTCATCAAAATCCAGTTTCAAGACAGAAGTCAAGATGGTTGGTGGTAGCCCAGGATGCGGTGGATAATGCTAGCTTCTTTGATGTATGACCAGGCTCTAAGCCCTCCACAGCACCTGCTTCAGCTGTCTTTGGAAGAAATTATTCTCATCCACCCATTCTGCTGGGGGAAGTCTTTACATACTTGGGATAGAAATCTCCTTAACTCACCCATGGATTTGAGGCCTGTCAGTTACCCTTAATCTGGATTAGCCTGTCTGCCAAGATGATTTTACTGGAGTGTGGCTGCTGCTTATGCTACAGCTTCTTGGAGCCCCAGGTGAGAGCTGAGTCCCTGGTAGACACCAAAGGTGCATGAGCAACCCCGAAACGGTCATACCAAGTCTTTATGCCAGAGGTGTTATTCATTCTGGAACAACCCATTACATATATATATACATACATGTACATATGTGTATATATTACATGTATATAAGTTACAAATACACACATGTATGTTTATATGCACATATTTGAAATTTAGCAACATTAAAAATGCCTGTAATTTGACAATGTAATTTATCATTGTCGTACCCCATTGACCCAAAGTAGGATAGTCCTACACAAATGAATAACATTTAATTGTCCAGTGCTGTTCCTGCCTTCTTCCTTCCCACTCCCACTGTGACCTCTGTTTAATCATCGTTAATATTTAGATAGTTAATCTCGTGCTAGAAGGAAAGTTACCAAACAATGTAATAATCTCTAAGTGACTTTGCAATGAGTGACCTTGACATGGCTATTTGGTGTTTCCTTTTGTGATTCTTATGTAAACTAAATTGGCCTTGGTCTGCTAGAAAAATTTGAAGCATTCACCAAGGCAGCCAATACCCATTTCTATCTTAAAATTGTGCTTCATTATATTTGGGATCCAAAAATTCATTTGAGAAAATGAAATCAAGCGTGAAAGTTTTTCAAGGAGTTTACTTGAAAAGTATTTGCCAACAGGTTCAGAAGAAAAGGAAAATTCTAACGAAAGTCATAATGTTGCTGTGAGGGCTAAAATCAGTGTTGTTAAATTGATTTAAACTATGGGCCTCCGTCATGGTAAGGAAACAGTCAAGGATTGATGTTACCAAATACTTATTAACTATCTCTGGGTAAGGTAATGATCATTTCTGTCATTATGGTGAATCCACATAAAGTTGTTGAATATTTCAAGGAACCTGGACTTGTCTTTTTTCCCCCATCTCATTCAAAAGGAATGAGTGCTTTATCTATCATACAACCAAAAGATTATTGTCAGAGAAGCTTTTTGTGGAACACTATCTGGACAAAAGTATTCTTGAGGAGTGGCAAGTTTGATTCTTCAGGAAAACAAACTATGAAAGCAATGTGGTTTGGAATTAGGAGGATTTACTGGTAAGAGCACTCTACTTGGGATCAGGAGAATTTTGGTAAAAGTGGTACTACAATAAAAGACTATTATTGTTAGTCCTTCATTAAGGTCCTACTTCAGTTCCTCATTATGATATGGTGACCCTGGAATCTCAAAGGCTACTACACTAGACTTCATGACCTGCTACATCTCATAAAGTTGAAAAACCTTCAAGTACAGGCCTGGCCAAGGACTTTGTATCTTTAAACTAAAGTCCTGTCTCAACGAGTTCAGAGGGGCTCATCACCACAGGATTTTGTGATTTATTTTGACTTACAGGCCCATAGATTTAAAACTGAAAGGAATCTTAGAGATCATGTAGTCCAACTCCCTCATTTTACAAATGAGGAAACTAAAGCCCAATAAGGTTGAATTATTTCCTTAAATTCATACAGGTAGTTTTTTAAAAAGCCAGGATTCAAACCTAGGTCCTCTGATTACAGACTGTACATGATGCCTCAGCTGACTTGGTCATGAAATTGACTTATTAAAGAGTGAAGAATTTGTGACCTTCTTTGGTGGGAGGATGACCAATATCAGTGATAATGATTATACTAATTATTATGATTATCCTAATTATTAGTAATATTTTAACTATTTTAACTAATAAAATTACAGAGGTAGCAAAGCAAACATTCTCCAAAGAATTAAAGAGAAAGCCCTGAATGCACTGCCTTAAAAGTTTAGGAGACAGTCAGCCAGTTAATTAGAATTTATTATGTGCCTACTATGTTCCAAGAGCACATAGAAAAGCAAAAACCAAACCAAACTAAACCAAACAATAACAAAAACCAGTCCCTGCTCTCAAGGATACCGTAGTTGAATGGGGAAACGTGGAGAATAAGAATTATGGAAAAGATGATGTATTTATTTATTTTTTAATTAATTAATTAATTTAACTTTTAACATTCATTTTAACAAAATTTTGGGTTCCAAATTTTCTCCCCTTTTGTCCCCTCCCCCCACCCCAAAACACCAAGAATTCTAATTGCCCCTATCACCAATCTGCCCTCTCTTCTATCATCCCTCTCTGCCCTTGTCTCCATCTTCTCTTTTGTCCTGTAGGGCCAAATAACTTTCTATACCCCTTTACCTGTATTTCTTATTTCCTAGTGGCAAGAACAATACTCGACAGTTGTTCCTAAAACTTTGAGTTCCAACTTCGGAAAAGATGATTTATAACAAGATATCTATCTACGAATATACGATATTCTGGGAATAATCTCAGTTTGTTGTTTTGTCCAGTCATGTCTGATTCTTCATGATCCCATTTGGGGTTTTCTTGGCAAAGACACTGGAATGGTTTGCCATTTCCTTCCCTGGTTCATTTTATACATGAGGAAGCTGAGGCAAACAGGGTTAAGTGATTTGCCAGGGTCACATATGAACTCAGGTCTTCCTGACTCCAGGCCAGTTGCTCTATCCACTGTGCCACCTAGCTAATCTCAGGGGGAAGATTAAAGAGGTCTGGGAAAGGCTTTTTATAGAAGTTTGACTTCAGCTGATACTTGGAAGTAATGCTTGGGTTCCCTAAACCATACACTTTAAACCTTTAAGTAAACCATACATAAGTCCCTTAAACATACACCCTAGAATCTGGCACAGGCTAGCATTATTTTGGATTAGTAGCTTTTGGGGTAGCTGTGCTCTCCCCTTGAGAGGAAACTTGCTATAAACAGCATTGGATGCAGACACAGAAAATGCTCTTTCTACACCTAGCTCTGACACTAACTAGGTGTATGACCTTGGATAAATCACTTTATTTTTGTGGATTCCATTTCCTCCTCTAGGCTAGATTTGACTTGCTTCTTGTGAGATAATAGTTGTAAAGCAGTGTGCCTGGCACATAGTAGGTACTTAATAAATGAGCATTCCTTTCTCTTCTGATGTCCCTTAAGTTCAGATACTCTGACTGCAGTGATGTTTCTTTCTATCAGACATGCAACTGGAATTTCATTCTTGGGGGGTTGACTCTGAAGCTCTAAAAGGGCTTTGTAACCAGAGAAGTGCAAGGTGGAAGATGGAGGAGGTGTGTGGGGGGGATGGTATCTGAAGTATCATCCAGAAGATGCAAAACAGAAGAGAGGAGGTAGACATTTAGATTGGATTAGGTTGAAGTTTTGCTGGTTATTGGATTTTTCTTGAGTCCCTTATACAAAGGACATTTGGGGAAATTTTCTAGCAATTTCAGGAAATGTGGCAGAAATCTACATGTTACAAAATAAAAGCAACTGAATAAGATAGACTCATATCTCAAGAAAAGGTGGGAATTCTGTCATCATAAATGTATTAAGATCCTCAAGTGCTCAAGAGATTGAATCATCAGCCAATGATCAAGTAAGCCTAATAGAAAACTTATTACGAATTAGTCATCAGGGCTAACAATACAAGTGACAAAGACCTGAGGATCTTGCTTCTAGAAAGGATAAAAGTCAGTAAGTTTGCAGTAACATGCAGAGAGAGTACTAGGTTTACCTTTCATATTCACAAGGTAAAGTTTGGTTTTCCTCTTACAGAATAAGGTGAAAGGGCTAGACTAATCCCTGTTTGCTTTTCAGGTTATCCAGGAGAAGAATGGAAGAATTAGCTAAGGAGAAAATAAAAGAACAAAGGCATCTGATAGGGCAGAGGGTAATCCTAACCTGTGTAAGGAGTTTGGAGGAACAAGGAATGGGACAAAGGAGAAAGGGAAGAAGTAACACTGAAAATTCTCAGCTAAGAACTATTAACTTATTTTGAAGCTTTCCCCTTAGAGCAGAGGTGGGGAACCTGTGGCCTCCAGTGCTCAAGTCCTCAAGTGTGGCCTTTTGACTGAGTCCAAGGTTTACCGAACAAATCCTTTTATTAAGGGGATTTATTCTGTGAAGTTTGGATTCAGTCAAAGTGCCTCACTTGAGGACCTAGAGGGCCACATGTGTCCTGGAGGCTACAGATTCCCCATCCCTGCTTTAGAAAATGGAATTATCCCATAATAGAAAAAGAGATAAAGTTGTTAATTCCCTTCTGAGGAGTACTGAAACAAATATTTTGTTGCTTTGGCATAAATCATAAAAAGTTTTGTTCTTTCTGGGGCAAGTATCTAGGATAAGATGAAACATCTTCTGAGATCTGCCAAATGTGACAATCGCTATTAACTCCTGATGCTTCATGGAGAGATAAAGGATAATACCCAAAGGACCCTAGAAAGCATTATTAAAGTTTAAGAAATTCTATAAAGACCTTATAGGCACAGGAAGTATTTTCCTCCTTGTGATTGAAGAGAGAGATTTCGGGGGAGAAAGGCAGATTTTGAAAGTGGACACAAGGTTAAGAAATTGTCCAAGAATTGTATTTGCATTTCTGGTGCCATTTTCTTCTCTAGCTAATTTTACAGATGAAGAAACTGAGGCAAACAGGGATAAGTGGCACAGCTAGTATGTGTGGGGGGGGTCAGATTTGAACTCATGAAGATGAATCTTCCTGACTTCAGGCTTGGAACTCTATCCATTGTGCTACCTAGCTTGCTTTTGGCAAAATCTTGGATGAAGGACAGTTTGCCACCATGGAACTAGCAACTTCCAGGGATTATATGATTAAAAATCTCAGAGAAAAAGCCTATTATTAAAGAGAAGGAAGATAAAAATACTCTTTGTCAAGCTTTACTTCACTTTTCAGGAAGAGGAGAAGATGTATTTTGGCCTTAGCTATGCCTAAAATGGAAACCTACTGAGATATATTCAGAAACTGGGTCCTTTGGGTAAGTGCCTGGTTTTAATTCTGCAGAGATGGTGTATGCCCTGGAGTACTTACTTGCATGAGAAGGAAATTATTCACAGGAACCTAAAACTCAAGAACATTCTATTAAATGCTGAGATACACATTCAAATTACAGTCTTTATAGTAAGCAAGCCAGGACAGACTCCTTCAAAGGCACAGAACAATACGTCTTGCAAGAACTCTTCATGGAGAAAAGTGTATGTAAGAGTTTGAACCTGTGGCTCTGGGGTGTGGGATATGCCACCTTATAGCAGGGTTGTCTCTGTTCCATGCTTAAAATGAGAATTTTATATGTCAGAGAATCACTAAGCTGGCATATGACTTTCCAGAATAATTCTTCCCAAAGGCAAAAAATCTCTTGCAAAAGCTTCTAGTTTTAGCATCTACAAATGGATGAGGTTGTGAAGAAATGGGGAGCTAGGAAGCCTTGAAAGCCCACCCATTCTTTGAATATATCACCCAGGATAACTTGCATTTTCATGTATCTCCACACGTCACACATCCTTAGTCTTTACATCTGAAGATGAAAATTAATTTGGATATTATGACATTCTCCAGAGCCTAGGGCCACCTTCATCTTCTTCCCATTTGTTGGCTGCCACAGAGCCAACCTTACCCTAGAGGTCCACTGATTATGTAGAGGACTATATTCATGATCTGGATGAGAATATTTTGGAACTAGACCCAGAGTTTTTCTGAAGAAGAGAAGAGATTCTTAACGTAAAGACAGGCTACTGGGAAGCCATGGCATCAGTTTGTAGACAATCATTTAATACTAAAAATGGGCCCAGTAGACAAGCAGAAGAGCTTGTTTGTCTATCCTCACCAGTTTCTCACAGGAGGACTTCACCTGTAATTATGTGGATCCTATAAGCAAAGTCCTGAAAGGAGAAATCCCTTGGTTCCCATAACTGTGACTTGAAGCAAAGAATTTTAAGACCTTTTTTGTTCACACACGTAACAGGACCTATCATCTACTGTACCTAAGTGGGAATGCTTATAAGTGATGACTGAAAATTCAGGAAGTTTGTCAGGGCAGATGCTGAAGCCATCTCCAGGCTGCTGTCTTGAAAAGCTTATCTCAAGGGGTCCAGCACCCTACCAAAAGCTTCCTGCTTCAACACATGGGCTCTGTGGTTCCTAGGAAGAAGCTGAGATTATTAGCCCTGCTTAGAATCCCAAACAAGAATTCCAGGTTATGTACTAGTCCTACCTAAGTAATAGAAGGATGTGTGTTTCAGTGCTTTTGTTCCTCCTGCCTTATTCCCCCATCTCTCTCTGTCTCAATGATCATTGAATCTTAGGGATTTTCAATACCTCTGATATAATTTGATTACGATTTAATTTAATTTTTGCCTTCTTAAAAAAAACACAAAAAGTGATTGAGTATTTTTTTCATATTACTATAGTTCTTTTTTTTTTCTGAAAAACACCTCTTCATATTCTTTGACCATTTATCATTTGGGGAATGGCCCTTTTTGTTTCTTTGTTCTTCCCTCATCCATAGATCAGACAGGTAAAATTTTCCATGCTACTGTAATTTGCTTATTATATTTCCCTTTATTTCTGAATAATGTACTCATTTTGACTTTATGTTAGTATATTGTATGAAGATATTGGTCTATACCTAGTTTCTGCTAAATTGCTTTCCAGTTTTTTAGCATTCTTTTTTTTTTTGACAAATAGTGAATCAGTTTACCCAAAGTATCTGACTATTTGAAGTTTAAAAGAATACAACCAGGTCAGAATTATTGTCTGAGGATACACTGAGTCCCACATCCTGGGGGGAAATTTGTCCTGAGTTCTTGACCTGGTAACTGGGATAGAAAATAGAATCATTTTGCATTCTTTTAACATCAAAGTTGATTCTTTGTATTTCTCAATTAGGTAAGAGTTGTCTTTTTTTTTTTTAAATTGTATTTATGGTCCATAAGTGCCCCATTGCATTTTAACTCTTGATCCTAAATTTTTGGACTGCCTTAGGTTAGGCCTCACCCAGAATATCTGGCTGAAATTGGGAGGGTTCTCCCCAACACCATCTCACCCCCGTTCCCCTCAATGGTCTCATAGAATTTCAGAGGAAAAATGGATTTCCATGAGTATCTCTTCCAAGCCATACATGAGAAGAATCCTCAGTGTAATATAACGCATGAGTGTTCCCTCTAACCTCTACTTGAAACCTCCAAGGAGAAGGAACCCACCATTTCTTTGTTTCAATATTTTATTTTTCCCCACTCACATGTTAAAACAATTTTTAAAAACAGTTTTATTAAGATTTTGAGTTCCAAATTCTTTCTCCCTCCCTCTCTCCTTTTCCTCCCCCCTCCCTGAGATGGTAAGTAATCCAGTACGGTTTACACATTTGCAATCATATAAAATATTTCCATATTAGTCATGTTGTATAAGACTAAAAGAATATGTGAATGAATGAATGAATGAAAGTGAAAAAAAGCATCCTTAAATCTGTATTCAGACAGTATCAGTTATTTTTCTCAAGGTGAATTGCAAGTTTCCTTTGTTATCCTGGTTCCTTTCCTGCTCTCATGTGGATAGATAGCATGAGTCCTTTAGGACTGTCTTGGACCATTGTATTGCTGAGAATAGCTAAGGCATTCACAGTTTTTCATTGTATAACTTTGCCGTTACAGTGTACAAAGTTCTCCTGGTTCTGTTCACTTCACTTTGCATCAATTCGTGAAAGTCCTTCCAAGTTTTTCTGAAATCATTCTGCTTGCCATTTCTTATAGCATAATAATATTCCATCACAATCATATTACACAACTTATTTAGCCATTCTCCAGTTGATGGACATCATCTCAAATTCAAATTGTTAGCCATCATAAAAAGAGCTGCTATAAATATTTTTGTACAAATTGATTCCCCCGCCCCCTGCCTTTTATTTGATATCTTTGGGTCAGACCTAGTAGTAGCATTGCTGGGTCAAAGGGTATACACAGTTTTATAGTCCTTTGAACAAAGAAACCTACCATTTCTCAAGGCATCCCATAGCATCTTTGGACAGCTCTAGTAGTTAGAGAGTCTTCCCTGACATCAAAACTCAGTTGACCTCTTTGTATTTACCATCCATTGATCCTGGGGGCAAACTAAACAAATCTAATGACTCCTCTACTTCAAAGTTATCTGAAAGAGAATTACCATGGTCTTCTCTACCTTTCCCACACTCCTTTGAGTTTTCCCTTTTCCAGACTAAAACTTCCAAGTCCTTCAACTGATTTTTATATTACCTGAAGTCAAGGCTCTTCACCATCTTGGTTGTCCTTCTCTGGACACTTTACCAATTATCAATGTTCTTCTGATATAACAGTACCCAGAACTGAAAATACTATTGCAGATGATGTATGATAAGGGCAAAGACCATTACTTTTTAATTCCTGGCAATTATACCACTTTTAAGGAGTCACTATACTACATTATCAATTACCCCCCACCCCCAAAGCTGTTACATGTGGAACTAACTCATATGGAACTTATGGTCCACTAAAACCCCTAGATGTTTTTCAGAGCAATTGCTGTCTTTCCATTTTATACCTGCAAAGTTGATTTTTTTGGTACCCAAATATAGGACTTTGCATTTATCTGTTTAATTTAAACTCATGTTCAGCTCAACATGCTGGCCTGTCAATATTCTTTCAGATCATGATTTGATAATTTACTGTGTCAGTTTGTTATTTCTTCCACCTTTGTGCCATATACAGATTCTATAGATTTACCTATCCCTTTATCCAAGTCACTTAGGAAAATGTTAAAGAGCACAGAGCCAAACTAATTCCTAGGTCACTCCAAAGGAAAGTTCCTGCCACAGTGACATTGAGCCATTAATAAAAACAAAACAAAACAAAACAAAGCCACTTCTTGAGTTTAGCTATGAAATCAGTGCTGAATTCATGCAATTGTATGGTTATCCTAGTCTAACACATTTCTTCATCTGTTCCACAAGAATATCATAGAATACTTTAGCAAAATTTTTATGAAAATCTAAGTAAACTACCCTCAGCATTCTTCTGATAGTTTAATAATCCTGTCAAAAAAGGAAATGAAGTTACTATGGCAAGACCTGTGCTTGATGAAGCTATGATGACTCTTTGTAACCGCTATTTTCCTTTCTAGATATTTACTAACCATCTTATTTAATGATGCTTTCAAGAATTTTCTGAGGAATGAAAGTCAAGATGATTGTCTTATAGTCTGAAGATACTATTCTCCCTTTTTGGAAATTGGAATAACATTTGCCCTTCTCCAGTCTTGTAGTACATGTCCTATATTTCATGACCTTTCAAATATCATTGACAGTAGTGTATTGATCACATCTATCTGTTCTTTTTTTTTGGATTTTATTTTATTTTATTTTTTTATTATTATTTTTTAATGTTTAACAATCACTGCCATACAATTGAGATTTTATCCCCCCCACACCTACCCCTCACTACCCCCCTCCCTTCCCACGACTGCATACAATTCTGTATAGGTTCTACATATACTTTCCTATTGAGTATATTTTCACTATAGTCATGCTATGTAGTCAGACTAAAATAAATGAAAGAAATCATATAACAAATCAAAACATGATACACAAACACATACACATACACAAACATGATCTGCTACATTTTGTGAATGACTTCCATATTTCTTTCTCTGAGTGTGGAAGGCATTTTGCCTTGAGAATCACCTTTGGGATTTTTTTTTTTATAAGAAGTTTTTGCGTTATTACAAAATTCCAAGTCTACCAGAAAAAACTCTCGCACACTGTGGTCATTGCTGTGCACAAAGTTCTCCTTGTTCTGCTCCTTTCACTCAGCATCAGGTCATATAAGTCCTTCCAGGCCTCTCTGAAGTCTTCTTGTTCATCATTTCTTATGGCACAATAGTACTCCATTACATTCATATACCATAATTTATTCAGCCATTCCCCAATTGATGGACATCCCCTTGACTTCCAGTTTTTGGCAACTACATAGAGTGCTGCTATAAATATTTTTGTACATGTGGGACCCTTTCCCATTTTTATGATCTCTTGGGGATATAGTCCTAGTAGCGATATTGCTGGGTCAAAGGGTATGCACATTTTTGTAGCCCTTTGGGCATAGTTCCAAATTGCTCTCCAGAATGGTTGGATGCGCTCGCAGCTCCGCCAACAATGAATTAGTGTTCCAACTCTCCCACATCCTCTCCAGCATTTATCATTTTCTTGTTCTGTCATGTTTGCCAATCTTATAGGTGTGATGTGGTACCTCAGAGTTGTTTTGATTTGCATCTCTCTAATCAATAGTGATTTAGAGCATTTTTTCATATGATTATAGATATCTTTAATTTCTTCCTCTGAAAATTGCCTGTTCATATCCTTTGACCATTTATCAATTGGGGAATGACTTGTATGATTATACATATGAGTCAGTTCTCTATATATTCTAGAAATGAGGCCTTTATCCCCGAGCTTAGCTGTAAAAATTCTTTCCCAATTTACTACATCCCTCCGGATTTTGGTTGCATTGGGTTTGGTTGTGCAAAAACTTGTCAGTTTAATGTAATCAAAGTTATCCATTTTGCATTTCATAATGCTTTCTATCTCTCCTTTAGTAAAGAATTCTTCCCTTCTCCATAGATCTGATAAATACACTATTCCTTGAGTTTCAAGTTTATTCATGGTATCAATCTTTATACCTAAATCATGTACCCATTTGGACTTTATTCTTGTGTGCGGTGTCAGGTATGGGTCTATGCCTAATTTCCGCCACACTGTTATCCAGTTTTCCCAGCAATTTTTGTCAAACAATGAGTTCTTATCCCAGAAGCTGGGGTCCTTGGGTTTATCAAACAGAAGGTTGCTATATTCCTTGCCTACTGCATCTTGAGTGCCAAGTCTATTCCACTTGTCTACCTCTCTGTTTCTTAGCCAATACCAAGTGGTTTTGATAATTGCTGCTTTATAGTACAGTTTGAGGTCTGGTAGCGCTAGGCCACCTTCCCAAGCATTTCTTTTCATTAGTCCCTTTGATATTCTGGACCTTTTGTTTTTCCAAATGAATTTTGATATTATTTTATCCAGCTCTAGAAAATAATTGTCTGATAGTTTAATTGGTATGGCACTAAATAAGTATATTAATTTAGGTAGAATTGTCATTTTTATTATATTAGCACGGCCTACCCATGAGCAACTAATGTTTTTCCACTTATTTAAATCTGACTTTATTTGTGCAAAAAGTGTCTTGTAATTGTGTTCATATAATCCCTGGGTTTGTTTTGGCAGGTAGACTCCTAAGTATTTTATACTGTCTACTCTAGCTTTAAATGGGATTTCTCTTTCTATCTCTTGCTGTTGGACTTTGTTGCTAATATATAGGAACACAGAAGATTTCTGTGGGTTTATTTTGTAACCTGCAACTTTGCCAAAGTTGTTTATTAATTCAAGTAATTTTTTACTTGAATCTCTGGGATTCTCTAGGTAAATCATCATATCATCTGCAAAGAGTGATAACTTAGTTTGTTCTTTGGCTATTCTTATTCCTTGAATATCTTTATCTTGTCTAATTGCTACAGCTAACATTTCTAGTACCATATTGAATAATAGTGGTGATAATGGACAACCTTGTTTCACCCCTGATCTTATTGGGAATACATCTAGCTTATCCCCATTGCATATAATGCTTGCTGAAGGTTTTAGATAGATACTGCTTATTATTTTATGGAACGCTCCCTTTATTCCTACGTTCTCCAGTGTTTTTAGTAGGAATGGGTGTTATATTTTGTCAAAAGCTTTTTCTGCATCTATTGAGATAATCATGTGGTTTTTGTTAGCTTTGTTGTTGATGTGATCGATAATGCTAATAGTTTTCCTAATATTGAACCAGCCCTGTAATCCTGGTATGAATCCTACCTGATCATAATGTATTAATCTCGTGATAAGATGCTGTATTCGTTTTGCTAAAATTTTATCTAAAATTTTTGCATCTATATTCATTAGGGAAATTGGTCTATAATTTTCTTTCTCTGTTTTGTCTCTTCCTGGTTTGGGTATAAAAACCATATTTGTATCATAGAAAGAATTTGGGAGGACTCCTTCTTCCCCAATTTTCAAAAATAGTCTATATAGTATTGGAATTAACTGTTCTTTAAATGTTTGATAGAATTCACTTGTGAATCCATCTGGCCCTGGAGATTGTTTCCTAGGGAGTTCATTGATGGCTTGTTCAATTTCTTTTTCTGAGATGGGGTTGTTTAAGTATTCAACTTCCTCTTCTGTTAATTTGGGCAATTTTTATTTTTTAAAATATTCATCCATCTCGTTTAGATTATCAAATTTGTGGGCATAAAGTTGGGCAAAGTAGTTTCTAATTATTGTTTTAATTTCCTCCTCATTGGAGGTGAGTTCACCCCTTTTATTTTTAATATTAGTAATTTGATTTTCTTCTTTCTTTTTTTTAATCAGATTGACCAAAGGTTTATCAATTTTATTAGTTTTTTCATAAAACCAACTATTGGTTTTATTTATTAATTCAATAGTTTTCTTAATTTCAATTTTATTAATCTCTCCTTTGGTTTTCAGTATTTCTAATTTGGTATTTACTTGGGGATTTTCAATTTGTTCTTTTTCTAGCTTTTTCAACTGCAAGCCTAAGTCATTGATCTCCTCTTTCTCTATTTTATTTATGTAAGCATTCAAAGATATAAAACTTCCCCTAATAACTGCTTTTGCAGTATCCCATAAGTTTTGGTATGTTGTCTCACTATTGTCATTCTCTTGAATGAAATTGTTGATTGTTTCTATGATTTCTTCTTTAACCCAACCCTTCTTTAGAATTAGATTATTTAGTTTCCAATTGATTTTTGGTTTCTCTTTCCATGGCCTTTTATTACATGTAATTTTTAATGCATTATGATCTGAAAAGGATGCATTGATTATCTCTACCTTTCTGCACTGGATTGTGAGATTTTTATGTCCTAGTACATGGTCAATTTTTGTAAATGTTCCATGTACCGCTGAGAAAAAGGTATATTCCTTTCTATTCCCATTTAATTTTCTCCAAAGATCTATCATATCTACCTTATCCAGAGTTTTATTTACCTCCTTAACCTCTTTCTTGTTTATTTTGAGGTTAGATTTATTGAGTTCAGAGAGGGGGAGGTTGAGGTCCCCCACTAGTACAGTTTTGCTATCAATTTCTTCCTTCAACTCCCCCAACCTCTCCTCTAAGAATTTGGATGCTATACCACTTGGAGCATACATGTTTAGTAATGATATTGCTTCATTGTCTATGGTGCCTTTTAGCAGGATATAGTTTCCATCCTTATCCCTTTTGATTAGATCTATTTCTGCTTTTGCTTTGTCTGAGATTAGGATTGCTACTCCTGCCTTTCTTACATGAGCTGAAGCACAACATATTCTGCTCCATCCTTTGACGTTTAACCTATGTGTATCCCCCTGTTTCAAATGTGTTTCTTGTAAGCAGCATATTGTTGGATTATGGCTTTTAATCCATTCTGCTATCCGTCTCCGTTTTATGGGAGAGTTCATTCCATTCACATTCACAGTTATGATTACAATCTGTGTATTTCCCTCCAACCTCTTTCCCACCATTTGTGCTTTTAACTCTCCCATCTCCCTTCCCCTCCTCAATAGTATTCACTTTTCTCCCCCTCCTCCTGCAGCCTTCCCCTCCTTCTTTTAGCCCCCCTCCCTTTTACTCCCCTTTACTCTTATTGCTTCTTTCCTCCCTTTTAGCCACCCTCCCCTTTCTTCCCCCTTCCCCTCCTACTACCTATAGAGCTAGTTAGGATTATCTACTTAAGATTATTCTTCCCTCCTTTAAACCAATCAGATGAGAGTACCTCTCAAACAATGCTCATCTCCCTCCCCTCCTTCCCTCTACTTTGGTTTTGTATTTCTTCCTGTGATATAATTTGCCATTTTCTGCTTCCCCCTTTTCACACCTCCTATTACAATCCCTTCTCATACTTAAATCATATTTTTGACATGACATCATTTACTTTATACCCGTTCCCTCTACATATATCCCTTTTATCATAATAGCTGCACAGTTCTCAAGATTAACAGGTATCATCTTCCCTTATAGGGAGGTAAACAGTTTGCCCTAATTGAGTAGCAAGTTTTTGTTTCTGTTTTTTCACCCCTGTTTACCTTTTTATGATTCTCTGGAGACCTGCATTTGAAGATCAAATTGTCTATTGAGTTCTGGTGTTTTGGTCAGGAAGCTCTGGAAATCCCTTATTTCGTTGAATGACTTTCTCCTTGCCTGAAATGTTATGCTAAACTTTGCTGGGTAGTTGATCCTTGGTTGAAGTCCCAACTCCTTTGCCTTATGGAATATTGGGTTCCAATTCTTTCGATCTTTTAATGTAGAAGCTGCAAGGTCCTGTGTGATCCTGACTGTATGTCCTTGATATTTGAATTGTTTCTTTCTGGCTGCTTGTAGTATTTTCTCCTTCACTTGATAGCTCTGGAATTTGACAACGATATTTCTTGGGGTTTTGAGTTTGGGATCCCTTTCGGGAGGGGAACGGTGGATTCTTTCGATGACTATTTTGCCCTCTGGGTCTAGTACTTCTGGGCAGTTTTCCTTGATGATTTCCTGGAAGATATTGTCCAGACTCTTTTCTTCATCATGGGTTTCTGGCAGGCCAATAATTCTTAAATTTTCTCTCCTGGATCTATTTTCCAGGTCAGTTGTTTTTCCAATTAAATATTTTACATTTTCTTCTATCTTTCCATTCTTTAGATTTTGTTTGACTGATTCTTGTTGCCTCATTGAGTCATTAGTTTCTACTTGCCCAATTCTAATCTTCATCGTATTGTTTTCTTCAGTTAACTTTTCCATCTCCTTTTCCATCTGACCAATTTTTCCCTTTAAGGAGCTATTTTCTCCATTTAATTTTTGTACTTCTTTTTCCATTCGACCAATTTTCCCAGTTAGGTTTTGTGTTTCCTTTTCCATTTGATCAATTTTCCCAATTATGTTTTGGGTTTCCTTTTCCATTTGATTAACTCTTCCTTTTAGGGAATTATTCTCTCCAGTTAATTTTTGAACTTCCGTTTCCATTTGTTCAGTTTTCCTTTTCAGAGTGATGTTCTCATCAGTGAATTCTTTTTTTATAATTTTAAAATAATTGGCCAGTTTTTCTTTTATTTCCTTCTTCAGCTGTTCCAGGTAATCTAGTTGAGCTTGAGAGAAATTCATAGTCCCTTCTGAGGTTTCAGATGGAAGTACAGTATTGGCTCTGACCTCTTTGGTGTTTGTGTTTTGGTTTTTATCCCCATAGAAAGATTCTATGGTTTTTTCACTTTTCGTCTGCTTTTTCCGATTCATGATGTTGGCTGAGTGTTGTAGCTTCTGGTTCTTTCAGTCAGAAGGTACAGATCTTTGTGTTGAGCTGATGTGTGTCGAGGCTAAAAGCAGGTTTTTGTTTTTTGTTTCCCAGATCAACCCTGGGGTTAGTTTGTTAGGTGTGTGGGAGGGGTGGTCTGGTCTCAGGAGATCTCCTCAGTTGACCTGAGGCAAAGGCAAGGTCAGGGGATGGTGATCCCAGCTTCCCTATTGTCTTTCCTTTTCCCCTGAAGGGCTGGGGCACGCCTAGATGCTAATGCGTGTTCCCGCCCCTTCTGGGGCTCGTCTCAGGGCGCTGAGGCCTGCCTGGGTCTCAGTGTGAATTTTCTCTGCCCTGGGTTGTCTGTCCTTCCAGATTGCCTCCGCCACAGTAGGAAGAATCCCCCCCCTTGCTATTTTTCTAGCCTCTGGTGTTATGAGACTATTTGCCCCCTTCTGCTGTTCCCGCTGATCCAGGATTTATCTGGGGAAATATTTTATGGTTCTTTCACGGTCATCAGGGGGGAGGAGAGAGCATTTACTGATCACTCCGCCATCCTGGCTCCTGGAAGTTCAAGTAGGTGACTTACCGAAATTTAGCCTTCAGGCTAAAGGTTTCAAGGGCTGCTGCGCTGATATCTGGTGCTCAGCGGCTCTCACCAGCTCAGTTTGGCTGGTCTCCTGCTCTGCTGGTTTCGCCCGCCACTCTCGGGCTTCTCAGGTCCCTTCCGCCCTGCTGCGCTGACCACGCTGCGCTGTGCGCTGGGGGCTTACCCCCGCGGAACAGATCTTTCCTGTGGACCTTCCAGTCTAACCTGGGCTCTGAATCTGTCAAAGTCTGTCACCCACTGGATTCCACACCTCCAAAGTTTGGTCAGATTCTCCTTTCAGAGATATCCAGAGGAGTTTGTCTAGGAGCTTAGGTGAGTTGTTGCTTTCACTCTGCCATCTTGGCTCCGCCCGGAAAAAACTATCTGTTCTTTCAAGAACTGAGAATGGAATTTACCTGATCCCGATGACTTGAATTCATTAAGTGCAGTTAGATGCCCTCTTAGTTATCTTGGACCTCAGCAGTCATTTTAATTTTATCATTTCCAGTATAAAAGGTATTCTCTTTTACAGAGAAAACAGAAATAAACTTGTTCTTTATAATTTTCCAGTGTTGAATTTTGTTATTTTTCATTTACATCAATGTAATCATTGCATACTCCAGTATCTCTTCCAAGAAAACTACATGGACAAATTCATGGTGTCATGTAGAGTTGGACATGACTGACAACAAAGTCATTATATATAGTCAGGTTTTGGGTTCTGATTTTTTTCACTCTGCATCTACATGTGTAAATCTATGCTTATTTGTATTCATCACTTTTTTCTTCATTACAGCACAGTAATAATTTTGTCAATTTAGTCCCTTCAGAAGTTATGGACATCTATTTGTTTCTAGTTCTTTGCTACCACAAAAAGTACGAATACAAATATTTTGATACATATAATTTTTATTTTTGTCAGTGACCTCAGGAGTTGAATAAAGTTGTTATACTAATTGCTGAGATTATCTTTGACTTTATCAATGTTGTGGACCAGGTATCCCACACCCAGGATGATTAGTATGGTGTTATTGATCTTGCCTATCACTGAGACTAGTGAGGAACAATTTCTTTTACCTCATAACTTTACCATTCTTCCTCAAGGTTATTTGAATTCTCCTTCTGTTGGGACTGGAAGCTCAATTCCGTGTGGACGGTCTCGGGCGGGTAAAAGTGGGACTTCTAAATCTTAGAGTCTTACGAGGCCCTCCATGAACAGCGGGGGTTCGAGAAGGTCAGACTGAGCTAGCTCGGCTAGCTCGGGTATTTCCGCCTCTCCCCCGGAGATACCTGATGGGTGGAGTCTCCCTGCCCTCGAGGTCGTCCCGGATTGGAGCACACCTAGTTACCTAACAGCATGGTATTGAGATGCAAACTGTGTGGCTGAAGATTAAGTAGGATTGAGGAAGCCAGAAAGCTCTCTCTTAGCACATGTGGATCCAAAGAGAAAAGTAGGGCTCCGCTTCTTTTCTTTCCTCTCTCCCCTCCCCCTCTCTCCCCGCTTGTACTTCTACTTCCAATCCCTTAAGCTTAGCCTCCTTAGGAAATCTCCCCCTCTTCCTCCTAAGGAAGACCCCCCTGCATTTGTAACCCGGACCCTGAAATAAAGCTCAACCCCTGTTTGACTCTGGAACGTCCTTTCTCTCATACGTTTATCCGGTTTGGCCAACCGAAGACCTGGGACAGGTAAGAAAGACTCGGGTAGCCCAATACAGGCCTCTAGGCTTGGCATCCTTCAAATTCTCCTTCAA
Organism: Notamacropus eugenii; assembly: GCF_028372415.1. Lineage (NCBI taxonomy): Eukaryota > Metazoa > Chordata > Mammalia > Diprotodontia > Macropodidae > Notamacropus > Notamacropus eugenii. The sequence goes on along the minus strand of NC_092876.1, from coordinate 424,329,707 downwards.
TTGACCTGAAAGAGATCTCACTGTCTGAGGGCATTGGTGTTCACCACTATACTGACAGTGCAGTATTTACTGAATCAGATAAGGCTATGGTGGCGGACACCCAAGATTTGATGATAGTTCATATGAGATGTGGGTTGGTAGATGTAACAGTAAGCACCCTGACCTACACAGTGTGGCCTACTATCACATGTCCTGTGATTTGCTTTTTTAAAAGGAAAGCGACTTTTGTGGGGGGGCAACAATCACTTTAATTAAGAACATGTATCATTCACCAATAGAGAAAAATAGAAGAAGAGAAATGAAGACCAACAGACAGGGTTCCCAATTGTCTGACCATTACATACATACATAGTTATCAGAAAGCGAAGCACCAACATCTAGGTTTTCAAAGCTGGAGGGCTACTAAGCAGCTTCCCAGAGTCTCATCTGGCACACAAACCTTCTTCCAAGATCCTTATATACTTTTTAGAGTGAGAGGGCTTCATAACCCTTGAGAACCAATGCTTCAGTAGAAAATTTAATAAGAGGTGTGGGCCTTCCTACAAATCTTCCCAGGCCCATTAATGAATGGGGAAGATCTTCCTATTAAGAAGCAAAATTATATTAACAATAAGAAAAAAATGAATTATCAATACAGAAGATCAATCTTAAGAAGATTCAGGGGTCAGCTCTCCTGGAATTTTGGGGGAAAAGTTATATAAGGAGAGCTCAGATGATCCTGAAAATAGTCTACAGTTGCCTGGTGACATTTGGTCTCCCATCAATTAGATGAAAATTAGAGGTTTATTAAAAAATTTAAGTTCTGGAGAACTCATATTCTCCACCTGGGTATTTTCATAGTCCCCATTTACTGAGTTGCTCAAAAGTGTGCCCCTGTCTAATGGTGATCAGAATAGGCTATGACTTTGGAAGATCGAAAGCAAACTGTCCATCAGTCTTTCCCCTTGGGTTTTTATGATCCTGGACATTGTTTTCTTGGACGTTCCTTTTCATAAGAAACAAGATGACATCAGGGTCATCCCTCCAAAGATAAGCTGCCAGAAGCAATTTCAACTGAAAGAAATCTAAGTTATCAACAATACAAAAAAATGCTCCAAATCATTAATTAGTAAAGTGCTGATTTAAAAAGCTCTATGGTCCTACCTCAAACTCATCAGATAAGCAAAGATAACAAAAAATGAAAAGTACAGTAGTTAGAGTTGGCACACTATTGCACTGTTGGTGGGGCTATAAATTGATCCAGGCAGTCTGGAAAACAATTTGGAACTACGTTGAAAAATTCCCTAAACTGCCTAACACTTAATCCAGCTGTATCACTACTATATTCCATATACCTATATATACCCATACCCCAAAGACAGCAAAGAATTGGAGTCAAGAAACATTTATTAGATAACTATTGGTATATACTAAGCACAATGCTAAGTTCTGGGGATACATAGAAAGGCAAAAACAGTCCTTTTCTCAAGATCACAGTCTCATGGAATCAACTATGTGCAAATAAGATATATACAGGATAAGTTAGAGATGATCTTAGAGACAAGATTCTAGTGCTAAAGGGAACTGGGAAAGGCTTCTTCTAGAATATTGCATTTTATTTGGGCACTGAGGGAATCTAGGAAAACCAGGAAATAAACATGAGGAGGGACATAATTCTAAATTCTAGTCATGGGGGACAACCAGATAAGGTACCTAAAGTCAAGAGATATAGTATTGTTTTCAAGGTGTTTTAAAATGTAAAAAAATACTGGAAAGGTAGGAAGGGTCCAGGTTATGAAGGACTTTAAAAGCCAGGGGATTTTGTATTTGGTCCTAGAGGCAATAAAACTCAAATTTATTGGTGGGTGATATAGACAGATTTATGCCTAGAAAGATTAATTTGATGGTTAAATGGAAGATAGATAACAGTGTGGAGAGATTTGAGGCAGGAATACTACTTCAGACTATTTCAGTAGTCCAGGTGTGAGGTGATGATGATTTGCACCAGGATGATAGCAGTGTCAGAGGAGAGAAGGGAGCGTACATGGGGGATGTTTCAAAAGGAGAATGAATAAGAATTCAAAACAGAATGGATATGGAAAGTGAGAAAGAGAGTGAAGAATCAAAGATAATACCTAAGTTGTGAGCCTAGGAGAATGATGCTCCCTCTGGTAGCAATAGTGAACATAGGAAGAGGATACCCTGAGCCTTAAGCTATCACTCCTTGACACAGATTATTGGTAGCCTCTTTTTACTTTGAAATGACTTCCTGGTCTCCTTAGAACATCAAATGGCCCTTCCCTATTTACCAGATGATACTTCTAGAAAGTACTAGGTTTTGGTTGGTGGGTCAGGAAACACTGAATGGTGTATAGGGGGTATAAAAGGGAGTCCTTTCGTCAACTTAGGCCCTGGGAGAGGACGCATGCACTAGACATAACTTATTAGCTATCTTTTTAAGTTGAATTTTGTTTCTCAGTTATCAAATTTTTTTTTGCTGACATCCAGCCAAAAAAAAAAAAAGGAAGAAAAACAAAATCCTTATAATAAATAAGCATAGTCGAATAAAACAAATTCCTACATAGGACATGTCTAAAAATGTGTGTCTCATTTACATTTGTCCATTGCTTCCCTATCAGGAGGTGAGTAGCATTCTATATAAGTATTTTAGAATCATGGTTAATCAATGCACTACTCAGAGTTTTAATTCTTTCAAAATTGTTCATTTTTAAAATGTTGCTGTTATGGTATAAACTGTTCTCCTGGTTCTGTTTACTTCAGTTTGTATCAATTCATATAAATCTTCTGAATTTCCTTGAAACTTTTTTTGTCATTTTACCTTCACATGTCATAATTTGTTCAACCATTCCTCAATAGATGGGCACTCCTTTAGTTTCCATTCTTTGCCACTAAAAAAAAAGAGCTTCTATAAATACTTAGGTAAAAAAAAGACCGCCTCTCCACTTTGATCTCTTTGGGGGTATATGCCTAATAGTGGTTTAATTTGTTTTAAATGATATGTAAAGTATATTAACTTGGAGGTGGGGGGAAGAGACACATTTTCAGATTGCTTTCTAAAATGGTTAAACCAAGAAACAGCTATATCAATAATCAATGGAAATAGTGTAGAGTTGCCTAGTGATACTTGGTCTCCCATCAACTAGAATTGAGAGTATGCCCATCAACTGGGGAATGTCTGAACAAGTTTGGGTGAGAGAAATGACTATGAATAACCAATTGAGGAGATCTAGAGTTGCCCCCTTTTCCTAAAGTTCTGATTTTTAAAGTTCAGTCTCTTGAAGGACATTACTGAAAATGAGATTGGATTAATTTTCTTTTTTTAATTATTTTATTTCTTTTTCAGTTTTCTACAGTCACTTTCATATATCTTAGATTTTTTTTCTCTTCCTTCCCCTTCCTTTGTCTTCCCTCCACACTCACTCTCCAAGACAGTGCAATCTTATGCACATACATTCTACACATACATTCTTATTAAATACATTTTCATCTTAATCATGTTGCATAGAAGAATTAAAATAAATGAGAGAAACCATAAAACAAAACAAAACATAACACAAGAGAAAATGGTCTGCTTCATTTTGCAATCCAATTCTATAATTCTTTCTCTGGATGTGGAAGGTGTTTTGCTTCAAGAATGCCCTGGGAATTTTTTAGGTCCTTGCCTTCCTGTGAAGGACTAAATCTACCAGAAAAATTCCTCACACACTGTGATTGTTGCTGTGTGCAAAGTTCTCCTGGTTCTGCTCTTTTCACTCAGCATCAATTCATATAAGTCCTTCCAGGCCTCTCTGAAGTCTTCCTGTTCATCATTTCTTATAGCACAATAGTATTCCATTACATTCATATACCACAACTTGTTCAGCCATTCCCCAATTGATGGACATCCCCTTGATTTCCAGTTTTGGGCCATCACAAAGAGAGTTACTTGGACTAACTTTCTTGTTCAGATCCCACCCAGTTGGAGAAGCTATTGTACTCTGCTTAGGTCTGGGTGGGGATAAATTCTTTGAATAGATTGCTCAAGACTAGGGATAACTTAAGAAGTAAATGACACAAAGTTCAGGTCCAGCCGCTATTGCAATATTCATTTTCCCATTAATTGTTAACCAATCAGAGTTGATTGCCACCCTCAGGAACACCCTTCTTTCAGTAGGTATATGTCCAGAGGGCACCCCTCCCCCCATGATTGTCCGTAGTCAAAGAGATACCAAATGACTATCCTTTTATTGAAATGCTGACATTACTAATAAAATGATGAAATTATGGAGAAATTTGTCTTGCTAAACCTTTTTAAATCCCACATGTGGTATATGATTGTAATGGAATATTATTGTGCTATTAAAAATGATAAGCAGGATCATTTCAGAACAACCTGGACTTGCATGAACTGATGCAAAGTGAAGTGAGCAGATCCAGGAAAACAGCTTACACAGTAACAACAATGCTGTATGATGATCAGCTGTGAATGACAGCTATTCTCAGCAATACAATGACCCAAGCCAGTTCCAAAAGACTCATGATGAAAAGTGCTATCCATATCTAGAGAAAGAATTGATGGAATCTAAAGGCAGATTGATACTATTTTTCACTTTTTTAAAAATTTTTCTCTTTGTTTTCTTTCACAATATGATTGATATGGAAATGGGAACCAGATGGCTCAGGAGGATAAAGTGAGGCTGGTGATCTTGCGCAGCCCTCCTTCACTCAAAACAAAGTCAAGTGCAAGTTATGTCATCATCTCTGATGGCATTGTCTTCTTCAAACACCACAACACTATGGAGATATGTTTTGCATGATTGCACATGTATAGCCTATATCAAACTAATTACTATTTCAGGGAGGGAGAGACAGGGAAGAGAGAGAGAGAATTTAGAACTGTTAATTTAAAAAATGAATGTTAAATATTTTCTTTACGTGTAACTGGGAAAAATAAAATATTATTTTAAAAAGACTTTCCCCTAGTTAACTGATTTTCTTCTAATTTTAGCTGTATTGGATTTGTTTATGAAAAACTTCTTAGTTTTATATAATCAAAATTTACCATTTCATCTTCTGTGATTCTTTGTATCCCTTGTTTGGGCACAAATGCTCTTATCCTTAGATCTGAAAGGTAATTTCTTCCTTGTTCCTCTAATTTATTTCTGACCACGACCTTTTTATATCTAGATTATGTGTCCATTTGGGACTTATCTTGACATATAATATAAAGTATTGGTCTAAACCTAATTTATTCCATAGTGTTTTCCAGTTTTCTCAGTAATTTTTGTCCAAAAGTGGGCTTACTCTGGTTCTTATTTTAATATCTTAGGCCTTTGAACCTGTTAGCTATCTTGATACAGAAAGTCAAAACTTAATGGAGACCAATGATGCCATCAAAGGTATGGTCATTTATGTTGTAGACATGGTACTATTTCTGGCAATCATGACTTTTATGAACTACATTGGATACTCCTCCTGGCTATTTAAAGAAGATTATATTGTTTTTATGGTTTTTTAAAAAATAATTTTCATTAAGCTCCTCCTATAGTTGAAAAGTGGCTTTAAAATTATTTTAGTGGTGGAAAGTTCCATTGAAAAATTTGGGGTCTTTGCCATTAAAAAGTGGGATCTGGTAGGAGGTGTATTTGTTTTGCACCACAGTAGCTACACAATAACTTTGCTGTTGCTTCTTTCAGTGGCCACAATGAGGATGAGAACGGTGGGTGGGGCACTGGGGCCATCACTGGAGAGAAATGCCTCACAGGGCAGAACCAGGAGCAATAACCAGTAGTCAAGAGATCAATTTAGTTTGAATGGCAGGAGATGGAAAAGTCCTAACAGTTAGAGTTTTACAAAAATAGAATTAGATGGCAGCTGAAATCTCTCCTAACTTTCAAAGATTCTGGATTCTGCAAGGCAAAGTTTAAATAGTTGGGGTATCATCTCAGCATTGTTTTGAAAAACACACATATTGGCCTAAGTAGGCTTTTGTTTGTGGAATCCTTTCTTTAAAACCAACCCAGGGCCCCAGGAGGGAATGCCTGACGTAGGCTCTAGTGCCAAAGGTTAGCCTAGGTGACTGAGCTCCGCCCAAGGACGAGGGGATGAAGTTTGTGTTGGGGGGAAGGGCAGGCAGGTACTTCAAGGGTTTGCGAAGTCACAAGGTAGTGAAAGTCATTCAAGTTCCATTGGTGACCAAGAGAATACTCTAATTTTCAGGTTGGTAAACAGACTTTAATTTAAGGGAAGACTAAGGCAGCGAAGGGACCATTAAATTTTTGAGACAGAGCTCAAGGTCTTGGGAAAGAGAGGATTTAACTCTGAACGTCATGAATGCAGCTGGTAATAAGCACTAATCCATCTTAACCAGAACCATAGGTCCCAGAAGTCCAAGGCTAGGGAGGCAAGAAAAGGATTATAACAAAGGAGTCTACCCCTTGGACTAGAGCTCAAAGGCTTGCGGAATCTCCATCAGCTTTATTTTTTCTTTTCCTCAAGCTAAAGACAATAATTTCATGAGACATGACAGAGGCTGCTGAACCTGCGGTAAGAGAACTAGCCCCCAAGGAGAATGCAGAACCCCTAGGAATCGTAGAACTGGGGCCTGCTACTGGGGCCAAAGAGGAGGAGCAGGAGACACAGGTGAAGTTCAGAGAGGAAAAGCAGTCTTCTGTAGAAGATGCTACTGGAGATGGGGAGGGAGCAGCTGCCCCAGTCGAGACTCCCAAGGAGGTAAGGGAGGAAGCAGGAGCATCAATTGGCCAAGTAGACCAGAGGGAAGCAGAAGAGAGTAAAACCCTGAAGCCAAGTGACTGCGAGGAGGATACACAGAAAAAACACGAGGACAAAATAAGGGAATCCCCCGGGAACGTGGAGGAGGAAAAAGAACAGCAGACAGAGGGAAAAGAAGAGAGGAGTGAGGTCCTGGACGATAGAGGAGTACAGGCGATCAGCCAGGAAAGGAGATGCGAGCTGGAGGCCAGCGGCAGCTCTGAGCGCCAACGGCAAGAGGAGAGCCAGGTAGCAGCCAAAGGAGCCCAGGACCCGGGAGACCGGGAGCCAGAGGCACAGGTAGGGGCGGAGCACCGCGTTGGGGGGGAAACAGCGGTGGTAACGGCAGCAGCAGGAGCAGCTTCCCAGGAAGCGGTCCAGGAAGGCGTGAAACTGTTACAGCCTGAGGGAGAGCTAGCACAGCCTGGAGCGGGGATGGACGGAGAGGACCTCGAAAGGGAGGGGGCAAAAGGACTAGAAGACCGAAATTCCGAAAATGGCGAGAGCTACGGAGGAGAAGAAAACAGCCCGGTACACCAAATGGAGCCTGTAGGTACGACGGCCAGCGAGCAGGGGGAGGAGGTGGAGGAGCAGAGCCTTGAGAGCCCTGACCCCGGCAGTTTGATAGATGACGAGCAGGAAGATGAGACTCCTCAAGGTGCACGTTACCCCGAGAGCATGGAAGTGGAGGCTGTAGAAGGGTTGGCTGAGCAGGAAAGCGGAGGCCAGGAAGGTGTAAAGGATTCCGTCGCTGGAGGAGATCCTAGCGAAGCAGTGCAGGAGGAATGTGCCAGCCTAGGTGCCAAGAGGGATGTCCAGGAAGAAGCCCTGGAAGAGGGAGGAGAAAATTGTGATAAGGAGAACGCTAACGTAGAAGTCGTGGCCCAGGGCGAGGAGGAAAACTGTGATGGGAGCCCACAGAAGGAGGAGGAAAATGAGGAGTCTGCTCTAGAGAGAAACTTAGAGGCAGCGCTGAGCAACCACCTGTCCGAGACTATCTCTGAAGGTGCCGGTGCTGAAGCCGAGACAAATAAACTAGGGGAAGAGCTGAACGGCGGGAGAGAGGAAGGAGAACCATCTGAGGAGGAGGCTTCAGGAGAGAGTGCCTCAGCTCCCGAGCCGCCCCCAGGGAATGAGCACGACATTTCCCTCTTCGTTAAGGTAAGCCCCGCTTCCCTGCTCTCTGCCTTACATTCCACTCAACCCTTCCCCTCTGTGAGTGTGGACTGCTCACACTGGCGGAGAGGTTGGGCAGGGTGGGCTTCCCTCTTCCTACTCTAAGCTCCTGGATTTCCAGGGAAGAGTCGAAATTAGGGGTAATTTTGAAAGTGCAAACTTTCCACTGTCCTTTGTCCTGAAAATAATGACTGCTATTCGAGCCGACTATTAAAAAAAGTCCTCCTCCCATTTTCCTTCCTTCTCTCCTTTCTCCTCTCCCTACATCTCCGTCCTCCTCCCCCTCCCCACCCCATTTACCTGCAAAGTAGCTACTAACCCGCTGCTGGGGTCAAAGTAGTGCTAAGTAGTTTCTGCCAATAGGATTAAAGATGTGAAAATGTCACTGATAGGGATAATCAGGAAGCAGGTGAAGTGAAAAGTTAATCACAGTACTTCACATTTCAGCGATTGAAGAGATGATCTATGTTTTCAGTCTCCAAAAATTCCATGAAGATGCCATTTCCAGTAGAATAGAGTATTTCCAATGAAAAATGTACTTTTAAAAGATTATGCTACGTGCAGTTAAAGTGCCACACACAGAAAAAGAAATATATATAGTAGTAGTAAGCTATGATGATTAAAAATTCCTTTATTCATATGTTAAAACTTCAAATTCATTTTACCTACTAGGAAATTGCTACATACATTGTTTAGGGTAGTTGTATAAGTTTTATATTTAAATTTGAAGATGTAGGAGTATTAAAAAAACACAATAATCAGTCACCTAACATGGTTTCACATAAAGATCCTTGTTAATAAGTTCTAGATGACAGGAGAGAAGGCTATAAATTGAGAGGAAGAATGTGCTTTATTTTTGCGTCATAATCCTTTAAGAAATTATTGACAGAGTTCTAGAAGTTAGTGAACTCAAATGTAAGCAGATACTTAAAGTAAAAAAAAAAAAGAATGTGAAACTTCTTTACATAATTAAGTTAAAGTAAATCTTGGAATTTTTTGATAGACTGGGAGATGTGGAAGAAAAGGCACTCACCATTTCTTCACTCAAGGGAAACAATCACTTTCCAAAGAGAGATAGCCACTAGCTTGTGTAGGATGTTTTCAAAACGAATCTAAGTATGTATTTTCAAGATTGGTAGGTGGTTGTCTATATCCTCCAATATGTACTAGTCTACAGAGATTAAAAACTTTTATTTTACCATCTTGATGGCTAGATTTAGGAACCTTGTTTAGATAGGTAGACCCAATGTTTGCTCTCCTTTGGCACCTCAGTCATAGACTTAGGTTCTACTTTATTCTTTTTCTTAATTTCTTCTGGTTGATTAAAAAAAAAAAACTTCAACATTTCTCTCCTCCCCTGTGCTTATTTCAAGGTCACCAAATCTCACTTTTACTATGACTTCTCTATAGCATTTGACATTATTTACTCCCCCCTCCTCCCTGATACTCTTCTTTGGCTTCCATGACATTGCCCTTTCCTCATTTCCCCTTGCTCCTACTTTCCTGAGTCTTTTCTTTGTTGGTGTCTCTTTCTACCCCATTTGTTAATATTTCTAAAAGTTCAATCATTACCTCTGTTTTTCTCTTCCTACATTCATCCCCTTCACAAATGGATCCTGCTGTACAGTTTCCACTACTGCTTTTATGCTGTTAACTGTTTTCTATTTCTTTAGCCCTGACCTCTCACTTGTGTTCCACTCCAATGACTTTTCCACCACTTACAATATATTTTATGCAAATGTCCTGACATATCCTCAAAATAAACTTCTTAAAACTATTCTCTTCTTTCTCCCCTCCCCAATTTCCTGTTTCATCTATGACGCTAACCACTATCTTAGGCACTCAATGCAAAACCTCAGAACTATCTTTGTTATAATGCTTTTTTACATATTTTATTCCTTATGAGACCCCTATGAATAGGAAGAACAGGTGTTAATTCCATCTGACAACTGAGTAAATGCAAACAAAAGGTTAAAACTTCCCCATGGCCAAACCGTGAACAGAGCTAAGGCCAGTATTGAGGCCTCTAATTTCTGCCTCCAGCTCTAGATCATTATACTCATTAACTGATTTTTTTTTGGTTGTTGTTTGGTCATTTCAGTCATGCCTGACTCTTCATGACCTCATTTGAGGTTTCTTTGGCAAAGATACTGGAGTGGTTTGGTATTTCCTTCTCCAGCTCATTTTACAGATGAGTTAAATGGCAAAGAGAGTTAAATGGCTTGCCCAGGGTCACAGAGTTTAGGAAGTGTTTGAAGTCAGATTTGAACTCATGTACATGAGTCTTCCCAACTTCAGGCCCAATGTCATAGCTATTACATCACCTAACTTCACCTTCCCCCCTGCCCCCAATTTTTTTTGTCTGGGTGTTAGAAGTGCTGGTTCAATGCCCCCATTTCCATTAAAAAGAACATAATGTGGTAGAGAATATTTCTGACTGATGATTTTTAAAGGGAATTCCAAACCTTTAAAATCCAGACTTATTGTGTTCTCTTGAAACCTGATTGTGTTAACCCACTTATGACCTTCAAAACATTCTTGTGGATTTTTGTCATGTGGAGCTTTAAAATATGCAAGGAGACCTTTTCAAACACTGTTAGGGAATTTTTAGCTGCTCAGCTACCAATGACTTTATTGGATTTGTGGGGATAAAAAAAATCCTGCTTTGAAAAACAATCCCCTTAGGCACTTAATTATCCCTTTTTCTGGGGCAAGAATGTGATAGGGAAGAAAACAAATGATTAGTTTCTCAAGTTTTACTGGGAAGTAGTATAGCTGATTTGTTTGTATAGAAAAATGCAACCTGAAGGGCATTAATAAATGAATAGCTTATTCAAAAATAAAATAAGTGAATTTAAAAATTTTTTTGTTGTTTTTAAAGGAAACAAATCCATAAACACATTTTTAAAGCAGGTTTCTAACTAAAGCAAACTTTGAAGGTCACTCAAAGCTTGTCTCTCATTAAACTATTATACTTTTTCAACCTCCTGAACTATTAATACCATTTAAAACACAATAAAGGTCAAAATCTTGTATCATCTTTCTAATGATGCCAAATTCAAAACAAATAGCCCTTGTTTTAACCTCCATACTGAATTCCTTTTTATATATAACATTTTTTTCTAGGTTTCTTTTTTAGATTCAATGATTTTTGGAATCAGGTTGTTTTGATATCATGATTAAGACTTCCATGGAAGATGCCACAGATGCCCTATATCTTTAGGCAAGCAGAAGTGATGGCCATAAGTAGTTAACAAACAACAACAGTCATAATATATAACAATTCATTTTTCCTTTGAGGCCAAGCAGTGGGTTCATACCTTTTGCTTTCATATGAGAGTTCTTTTTGTCTTTTTTTATTAGCCATCCTATTTATAAGCTTTAATCTCATTCTTGAAGTTCATTTTTTTAATAAATAGCAAATTATTTGGGTCCAAAGGATTCATTCATTCACCCAGTCAAAAGATTTAATGCCTACCGGTTGATCAGTTGTGGAGGAAGCAAGGATGAATAAACCCTCATAGAGCTTACAACATGACAGGGGAGATATGATTGAAACAAATAACTATATTACACAGTACAATGTGAAAATGAAGCCTGACATATAAAAAGGAATGAAGAGATCATATCTGGCTTGGGGAAATAGGAAAGACTTCATGGAAGAGGCACTTTTGAGTTGAGCCTCAGAAGGATGAGTAAGAAGAGTTGAACAGAATTTTAGGGAAAAGGCATTCCAAGCAAGGAATATTGAAAACAAAGGAACAGAAGAGAAGAAGCACAAGTAATTCTAGAGAGAAAAAAAAGTCTAGTTTGGCAATGATCCAAGTAGTGATTTGCTTCTTTGGAACATATGACAATAATTGCCCCAACTTTTTTTTCCCCTAAGCTATATGAGATGAATTTAGTGGCTCTAGTTACTAAAAAAAATACTCCATCTTTGTAGGAACTTAACTCTAGCTAAAGTCTTACTCTGATGCCTTATCATATCACAGAGGTGAGACTGCACTATAAAAGACTGTTCCAATGGAGAGGTTTCTTATCAGACTAGCCATAGTGTGATGATATTTTGTGTGAGTGTGAGTGTGTGTGTGTGAGAGTGTGAGTGTGTGTGTGTGTATGTTTGGCTTCAGCAACTCTGAAGACCATCTATTGTAGTAGTATTGCAGTTTGTATTGAAGGACTGTGCCAAGAACTTAAATACAGATCCTCTAGTATTGAATTGGTAGAAGCTGATGGCTTATTAACTCTTTTACGACATCTTGTTATGAGGAAGTACTCACATTGGGAATGATCTGAGATTCACTTTTATGACACTTTCATGTATTTTTCTCAGTAATTTTTTACTATTTTTTAAAATTCCCTGTGTCACCATTCAAACAGGTAACTGCTTTCTACTTCTCTGAGAAGAATCAAGCCATTTGACTTGATCTTTTTCAACTACCCTCCCCCATTACACTAATTTTTCATCATTATCACCCACCACTTTTATAGTGATTCTGGGCATGTCATTCAGCCTCAGGTACAATGTAAATAAAGACATCTTCAAAAGGTGGACTGTGAGACTCAAGTGAGAAAAGACATGTAAAGTACTTTAAAAACCATAAAATGCTATATAAGTATTATGACGATTGTAATAATTATGTGATTATTGTTATTGGAAAAGAGGTTTTTCATTCAGATACATTGATACAATCATAAAGTCAGTTCCTATTCTTACTCTCATTATAATTGTCATTATTATCCTTAGCCTCAGTTAATTTCCTTATCTATACGCTTAATCTCATTTCAGGATCTAGCACCAACCGTAATACACTCTTTCTCATTCATGTTGTCTTTTCTTCTCTAGTTAGCTACTTCCCATCTGCCTACAAACATGCTCAGATCTCCTCAATCCAAACCTAAAATTTCCCTGATATATTGGTCCATCCTTCTCAACTCCTTCACTGTTAAATTTCTTGGTGAAAATTTATTTATAACCATTGCTTCCACTTTCTTATTACCTTTTCTGTTCTTAACCCTTTGTAATCTGAATTCCATCCCAGTCTTTCTAATGAATGCATTGCTAAAATACAGATAAACTATTTCTTTAATTACCAGCCTAGTAACCTTGTTAAAAAAGGAAATTGAATGAATCCTCTATGACCTGTTTTTGATGATTCTGTCTCCACTGTAGCACTTAAATCCATTCCGTTTCTCAACTTTATTCTTTCATCACTTGAACACACAGGTGCTCGTTACCACTTTATAGTACTATTTTAATACGTTTTTTAAAAAAAAAAACCATACTTTTATTGATGTTGAGTTTTTGTTGCATACAAAACTATAAATCTGTTATGTATAATGCTTTTCTTTTTAAACTATATAACATTATCATGTAAATTTCTTTTTTCCCTCTTTTCTCCCATTTTCCCACCCTGGAGATGGCTACCATTAGACACAAATATGTTTATATGTGTAAAATTATTCTATACACACTTCTGTTTGTCAGTTCTTTCTCTGGATGCAGATAATTCCTTCCTTCACATGTCCTTTGTAGTTAATTGTGGTATTTATAATAGTCAAAATGACTTTTGCTCAAAGTTGTTCTTAAAACAATGTTGTTGTTACTGTATACAGTGTTCTCTTGGTTCTATTTATTTCACTCATCTTTATTTTGGCAAGTCTTTCCATGTTTTTCTAAGATTATCAAGTTCATTTTTTCTTATAGCACAGTAGCATTCCATCACAATCATATAATACTTGGTCAGCCATTCCCCAACTGATGGACATTACCTAACTTTACCCCATATCTCTCCTCCCCATTGAGAGAGACATCCTAAATTTTAAAAAAATAATATTTTTTAAAGAGAAAGAAGAAGAAAAAGCACTAAAACTGATCAGTATCTTTAAAACAATCTAAAAATATATACAGTGTTCTGCACTATGGACCTTCCACTTTTGCAAGTGGAGAGGAGAATGTATCTTCTCATATCTCTTCTTTGTTGCCATGTGGTCTCTGTAATTTTGCGAATGTTTGTTTTTGAATGGTTGTGTCTTTCCATTTATATTTGTGTTTATTGTTTTGTTGGATCTTTTTAATTATTCATTAGATTATGTAAATCTTTCCATGTTTCCCAGAATTTATCATATTTGTCATCTCTTATAGAATAGTAATAATATTCCATTGCATTCATTTACCACACATTATTTAGCCTTTCACCAACTGATAAGTAAATACTTTGCTTGCAGGTCTTTTCTACCACAAAAAGGGTTGCTATAAATATTTTTGTGTATATGGGGTTTTTCTTCTCATAAGTGACATTTTTGGGAATATTTGATGGAATCTGAGTCAAAGGATAGCTACATTTTAATCACTCTATGTGCCTAATTCCAAATTGCTTTCCAAAATAGGTCCACCAACAATGCACTAGTGTGCTTATCCTTCCACAACCCTTAACACTGATTATTCTGATCTTTTGTCCTTCTTTTTTTTTTTTACAATTTACAGTATGTGAGGTAAAACCTCAAATTAAAAAATGTTTCTCTTATTATTAGTGATTTATTAATAACGTGCATTTCTTTAGTGAATTACTTACAGCATTCATATCTTTGACCACTTATCTGTTGGGAAATGGCTTTTGATTCTATCTATCTGGGACAGCTAAGTGGCACAGTGTGCCAAGCCTGGAGTCAGGAAGACTTGTCTTCATGAATTCAAATCCGGCCTTAGATACTTGCTAGCTCTGTGAACCTATCATTTATATCTGTTGTTGTTGATCCATTTTTCAGCTATATCTGACTCAATGACCCCATTTGAGGTCACACAGCTAGTAAGTGTCTGAGACCAGATTTGATTGAGCAATTGGAAGACCCAATTTTAAACTCTATTAATTTTATTTTAGAAGACATTAAACCTGCCAAAGATATAATGGTGATCTGAAAATATTTCAGGTTAGGAATGGGGAAAAAAACCCCAAACTCACCTTAATATGTTTTAGGAGCTATTTATAGGAATGTGTTGACTAGGTAAGCTATTTTTGAAACATAACTCTTTGCTTTCAATTTCTCAACCATAGTAATTGCCCGAGTGGTATAGCTTTTGAACAAACATTGACATTTTGCAGCGCACAATTATTCTAAAAAACAATCACGTCTGTGTGCTTATTGCCACACAGGCTCTCTATGAATAAACCAATTGTAGCTGGGTTCCCTGTTGCTTTTCATTGCAGCAAGAGAAAGCATGTTGTGGCACATTTTTCTGCTGCTGTTTTTTGGTCTCCAGAGGGCTTAGGAAAAAAAAGAGCATTCATTTTTGTAATGTTATATAAATTGTCAGATTTAAAAGAATATAGACAACAATGTATCCAAGGAATATTCATTTTGTAATTTCATTTTCCTCCTTTCTGAACAAAAAACAACTCAACATTTGCTTTCTGATAATCTTTAAAGACCAACTTCCAATTGTGATGAAAAATTCCTTATAAATTTGTTCAGTGAATGTAAAAGTAGAACACTAAAGGTATTGAGATAGAGTGGAAAGAACACTAGATTTGGAGTCAAGAGGATGGGAGTTCAGATCCCAGATCAGCCCTTAAAATCTGTATTAACTTGATTATGCTGCCTGGGTCTCAGTTTTCTTTTTAGAATGGATGATCTCCATAACATCTCTTCCAGCCCTAAATCAGCGATTCTTCAGTTTGGTTTATAAAACCAAAATCCATTTTCCTAGAACATATCTAAGTGCCAGAGCACAGAAGAAAGCTTCCCTGTATACTTCCTGTTTTCTCCTTCCCTATTTTCCAGGTATTTTAAAATTTCTATCCAGGCCTATGTATGCTGCTGGATTTTGTTGTAGTTCCGCCATTTTAGTTGTGTCCAACTCTTTGTGACCCCATTTAGGGGTTTTCTTGGCAGAGATATTGGAGTGGTTTGCCATTTCCTTCTCCAGCTCATTTTACGGCTGATGAAACTAAGGCACAGAGGGTTGAGTGACTTGCCCAGGGTCACACAACTAGTAAATGTGTGAGACCAGATGTGCCAGGAAGATGGGTCTTCCTGACTCCTGGCCCAGCACTGTATCTACTGCCTCACCTGGATATTTGATAGAGGGGAGGGGAAAAGTAAGATGTAAACTGGTTTGTTTGTTTTGTTCTTGCTTCACAAGTGTTTTGCACAGTGTCCTTACACATAGTAAGAACTTAAAAATGCTTTTGGATAGGAATTCTGGGAAGTTTATCAGAATGGGTGACCACAACACTTCTGCTTTGACTGGATAATCTATACAGCAAATGTATTCCTGTATAAATTGTAAATGTAAAATGTACAAATTAATACAGCTAAGAAAATGATCATAGAATCATAGAATGTGAGGACGAGGAGGGAGCTTAGAGGTGAAAGGGTACAACTAGATGATTTCTGAGGTCACTTCCAGCTCTTGACCAATGACCACAAGGTTACTGGGTCTCACTTGCTCATTTTTCAAATGAACAAACAAGGTTGAAGGGGTAACGTGATTTGGGGAAGCTCACACAGCAAGTTAGTAGCGGATCTGGGTCTTACACAAGTGTCCTGATTCCCAGTTTAGGGATTTCTTTTGGTGACTTGGATGTATCCTTTGTATCACGATATTTAGCAGCAGAATAACTAGATGGAATTTAGACAGGTCTTTTGAGGGCATCTCAGATCCCACCGTGCAACAATTATTCTCATTTATATGCTTCCATAACTATATATATCATATACATAGTTATTGACCTACATATAGTTATGGAAGTACATAAATTGGAGTATAACTTATCTATATGTATATATGCATACGCACGTACATATATTTATACTGCATTATGCGTGGGGTAGTGGATGTAAGTGGGCAGGAGATGGTTAGTACTTCTGCATCATCACAATATTCCCAGATCCTCACTCATTTCTTTATCATTGATCTCCACCTCTCCTCCTCCCCATCGTCTTCCTTGAGAAGAATTTCTTCATCTCATTCCCTCTTTCTTTCCACACTGCTACTTGCCTCTGTACCATTTTTCACTGCTTGTTTTTGTGCACTTTTAAAGGATCACTGCCTCCCTGATTCCGGGTGCCAATTATGGTCTTTCCTGGAAAGTACCCAAGACCTGGGAGCGCCTTCCTCATTTCATAATTTCATAAATTATCAATTCAAGTGTAAATTGTTCTCTGGTTCTGTTCAGTTCACTCTGGGTCAGTTCACACAAGTCCTTCCATGTTTTTGTGAAACCCTCTTTTTCCTTATTACCATACTATAGTACTCATACATTACAATTTGTTGAGCCATTCCCCAATTAGTGGGTAGCCTTTTAGTTTCCAGGGGTTTTTTTTGTCACTATAAAATTAGTTACTAGAAATATTTTTGTGCATATATGGCATTTTCTTCTTTCTTTGATCTCTTTTGGGTATAAACTTAGCAGTGATAAAGTTAGGTCAAAGGACATTCACTGTTTAGTAACTTTTTGTGGATAATTCCACATTTCTTTCTACAATCATTGAGCCCATCCACAGTTTCAACAATAGTGCATCCACGTACCTGTTTTCCTGTAACCCCTTCAATATTTAAACAGTTGAAAATTTCTTTTTCTTTTTGGTAATATTTGCCAATATGATTATCATGAGATAGAACCTCAGAATTTCATTAAAAATGTGCATTGCTCTAATTATTAATGCTGGAGAAAGAAATAGCAAACCACTCCAGTATCTTTGCCAAGAAAACCCCAAAAGGGTCAGGCATGACTGAAAATGACTAAATGACAAATTATTAGTGACTTGGAGTAGTTTTCATGGGGCTATAGATAGCCTGAGTGTTTTCAAATTCCCAGTAGACATTAAGCTTCAGGATTTGGGAATAAGAAATTGAAATCCTTGGAAATTTTTGAGAATTTTTGAAATTATAAATTATTCTGTATTTTTCATACATGAGGAGGGGAGTCTGATGAGGAGCTCACTGAGTGGAATTCTGTAGCAAAGATTTTTGTCCCAGTTAACTGTTTCCATTCTAATATTCACTATATTGGATTCACTTATGTAAAACATTTTAATTTTTTGGAAACAAAATTATCCATTTTCTCTTCTGTGATCCTTTCTAAACTTTCTTTGACTCTTGATTCTTCTCCTATCCATTGGTCTGACAGGTAATTTCTTGCTTTTATAACTTGTTTGTGCTTGATGTTTTCTATCTAGTTCACATATTCATTTGAACCTAACATTTTGTTTTTATTGTGATTAATTATATTGATGAACTAAAGTTGAGACATTCTTACGTTCGGATATAAATCTGACATGGTCATAATGAATGACTTCTTGGATGAACTGATGTAGTTTATTTGGCATGATTTTATTTTAAATTTTCAAATGAATATTAATGAATGATCATAGACTATAATTCTCTTTGTTTTATCATTCTCTGGTTTATATGCTAGAACTATAATTGTCTCGTAAAAGGTCTGATAGAGTGCTTTTGAGAATTATTTGTATAATATCCATACTTATTTTTCTTTTAAAATCTGATGAAATTTTCTTGTGAATCTATCAGGACCAGGAGTATTTTTCTTTGTTAATTACTTTGCAGTTAGTTCTATTTCCTTTTCTAAGATTGGATTACTGAAGAACTCGATATGTTCTTCTTATTGTCGTTGTTCAGTGGTGTTTGATTTCGTGACCCCATTTGGGCCTTTCTTGGCAAAGATACTGGAGTATTTTGGGTTTTCCTTCTCTAGGTCATTTTACAGATGAGTATACTGAGACAAGCAGGGTTAAGACTTGCTCGGGTTCACACAGCTAGCAGGTATCTGAGATCATATTTGAACTCGGGTCTTCCTGCCTACATGTCTGGTGATCTATCCACCCTGCTCCTTTGTTAGTTGGGGTATATCATATTTTTGAAAGTATTCCTCCATTTCTTTTGTGTTCTCAGTTTTATTAGCATGTACTTGTATAGTAGCTTCTGACAATTCTTTTGATTTCTTCCGGTCTTGTTATTTTACCTTGCTCATCCGTTATTTTGTTGATTTGATTTTTCTGACCTCTTCATTTTAATCATGTTAGCTAAAATTGTTAGTCTTTTCAAAGAACCAGATTTTAGTTACATTTATAATTTCTGAAGGCTTTCATATTTTAGTTTACCTGTATCTCCTCCAATTTTCAATACCTTTTCTTTTTATTTTAGGCTTATTTATTTGTTGGCTTTTTAATTAAAAAGAACATATTCAGTTTACTCATCCTCTGTTTTTCTATTTTGTATGCTTCTATGTTTTTAGGAGTATCATTTTCCTTTGAGGACTACTTTAACTCAATCCCAGGAATTTGGATACATTTTTTCATCATTGTTTTCTTTCACATAATTGCTCATTATTTCCATGCTTTGCCCTTTGACCTACTCATTTCCATGCTTCCATTTGGGTCTGTGTTTTTTCTCTGTGTTCCCTGAATTGATTTGTATTTTTATTGAGTTATAGTTTATAAAATAGTCCAGTTTTATTTTTTGTTGCCATAGAATGGTGGCATGAAGACAGCCACAGAAGGTGTGCAGCAACAGCAAGGGAACCTCAGAGTTCCTTTAATTTGTGTTTCTCTACTTATTAGAGTGATTTGGAGCATGTTTGTTTATGTGCTTTGGGGTTGTTCATAGTTTTGATTTCTTCTCTTGAAAACAGCCTGTTAATATCCTTTGACCATTATCTTTTGAGATCTCTTTTCTGAGGTTATTGGTGGATTTTTTTCAATGTCTATATTGGCCTCTGGTTCCAGGATAACAGGGCGGTTTCTTGGATTCCTTTGAAGCAGGTGGTCTCTCTGCTGGTTTTCCCTGGTTTTTCTAAATGATCTGTCGACCTTCTTTTCCTTTCACACATTTCCAAGATTTTATCCTTTATTTTGTTTATCTTGTGCAGTTTTCACTATTAAAACATATTGCAGGTTGTCCACTCCACTGTGTACTTTCCATTGGTTTGAAAATCCTACAACTTTCTTTTGACATTGCCTTATTCCAAGACTTGTAGGCATACAGAATTGCAGGAAGAAAGTTGTTTAAAAACAAAAGAAAAGATAGATCTTTGTTTAAAAGAGAATCTTGGAGCTATAAAAACCCATCTATCCTACTTTCCTCTTCTTGGTTACTTCTATGTGCCTATCCAAGGCAGATGCATGCTCATGGATGAACCTTATTGGGCTGTCTATCCAACGTTATCTGGCCAATATATATACTTTTCATTTATTTGTCTTTTCTTTACTCCAATGTAGCCAGGTAAAAAAGAGATGTTGGGGCCTTTTGCATACATTCTCATTACTGACTCAGAAGCCAGTACAAAAGCCTTTTCTCACCAGAGGCAAATGGACTGAAAATAGTTACAGACTACCTGCACATGCCGCAAAGGCCACATCAGATATTGCATCAGATTGAGCACTTGGTCATAAGGGCTGGACTTTTATTGGCCAGTATGTATATGTACATACGTGCATAAATAAAATGATATATTTCGTTATTCAGTCATTTTCAGTTATGTCCAACTCTTCACTATCCCATTTAGGATTTTCCTGGCAAGGATACTGGAATGATTTGCCATTTCTTTTTTCAGTTAATTTTATAGAGGAGGAAACTGAGGCAAATTGGGTTAAGTGACTTGCCCAGGGTCACACAGATAAGTTTGTGTGAGTTTAGGAAGATGAGTCTTCCTGACTCCAGTCCCAACACTATTTGCTGTGCCACCTAGCTCTAGCTCTCTCAGATTACATACACAACATATTATTAGCCCACATTTAACAGAAAACTCTAAACACAATTCCTCTGCTGTATCAGCCTCAGAGGATTGTAAAATAATAGATCTAGAGCTGGCAGAAACACCAGGGACATCTTGTTCAACATTCTTAATTTACATATAAGGAAACTGAGGTGCAGAGAGTTTAACTGACTTGCTCAAGGGTAGACAGAGCAGGATTTAAACTCCTGTCCTCTAGTGCTTTTAACTTGAATATCCCCCTTATCACTTTAAAAGTGCTCTGTCCCCTATCCTAACCTCTCTTGTGTTTTCCTCCTTTACCCCTCTATCCATCTTTCTGAAGCCTTCCATGACAGACCGTATGATACGTTGTGAGTTCTTACATTTTGTTAACAGATATTTTATTTTATCTTGAATACTTTTAAAACATATTTTTGATTGGGCAGCATGCTTGTTGGTGAAAGACATGACGGACATGGAACCGTTTCAAAATCTTGTCAAGTCTACCTACTTCTACAGGATCCATCTTGTCTTTATAGAATACTACATTTTGCTGAATAGATAATTATGCTTTCATGGCCCATGTCTTTTAATGTTATAGATCTGTATTCCAATTGCCCCAAACCTCCTTTTGTCCTCCTTGAAGAGACTTCTGTGGTGTTAATATTTGTTTCTTAGTAAGTAATTTCTTTATTTCTGGGAACTTGTAATAATCTTTCCTTATATTTGTAAGTATGTAATAAATGCTAACTTGTGTTCTTCCTTGTGTATTCTTTCATAGATTTTTTTTTCCATTAGTGACAAAAATTTTTTTAAACTTAAAATTTTATTTTTAATTTATGGAATAAAACCAGCATTTCCATAACATAATACAATAAAAAAGATGACTGCATATGAAACTACAAATCTACTATGCACAACTTGCTATTCTTTTTAAATATCCAACAAAATTATAGTGTATATTTTTTCTTTTTTTTTCTTCCCTTCTCCCTTCCTCAGAGATGGGGCACAAAAAGGTATACACACAGGTGTAAAATTATTCTATACATATTTCTATTTATCAGTTCTTCCTCTGGAGGCAAATTGTGTCTTCCTTCATATGTTCTTTAGAGTTAATTTGGATATCTGTAATAGATAAAATAACTTACTCTCTCAAAGTCATTCTTAAAACTATTGCTGTTACTGTATATAATGTTCTCTTATTATGCCTGAAGGGTATAGATATTTTAATAACTTTCTGGACATAATTCCAGATTGCTTTCCAAAATCGATAGATCATAGATTTTTCACCAATTCTGGAAAACTTATTTGATTATTTGAAATAAACTCTCTACCCTTTTCCCCCCATGTTTTCTGCCATATTGGTAATTCTGAGATTGCTATATCATGGTCAATCTTCTCAGCATGTTACTCAGGACTGTGTATTTTTCAGTAGTTTGAACAACTCAAAGATTTTTCTTTTTAATTTTCAGATTCTTAGTATTGTATGGAATAGGATATTTATTGTGCCAAGTTTGCTGCTTGTTGCTTCTTTGGACTTTTAAAGTTTTTCTGTAGTATTATACACAGTCATTTTCTTCCTCATTTTTACTTTTTAATCCAGTATTTCACTTGAATATGATCTTATAATTTCTTTGAGCTCTCCTTTTATTTGATTATGTCATTTTCTTAGAATAGATTATTTTTATTTACTTTTTTTGAATGTGTCATTTGTCCATTTGAATATATCTCTGGAAATATATTATGTGGTACCTTTATTTTTTCTGATGCTTCTGGTATTCAAGCTTATTCGGTTATCCTGTATTATTTTTTAATTGTGTTGATACTTCTTTGCTTTGTTCATTTCAAGTTTTAGCCTTGACTTTCTTGTATTTTAAGCTTTTTTCCCCCTTCTTTTAATATTGTATTTATTATTCTCTGTCTGTCTGTCTCACTTTTTTCTCTTGCTCAATTCTGTCTCTCTGTCTCTGTCTCCATCTCTCTCTCTCTCTCTCTCTCTCTCTCTCTCTCTCTCTCCATTTTTCTTTCATGCCAACTTTTTTTTTAAATTAGTTTCACATTCACTATTTCTGTCATTCTTCAAATGATGTTTGGACAATGTGATTATTTCAAGTTTCATACATTATTTATACAGCCTAGTAAAGCCTCATTTACTTATTCATTTGCTAAAAAAATAAAACTAACTGTTCAAAGCACTGAGAATGTTTTCATATTAAAGCAAGTATAAATTATACTTTATCAGTTATAGCAAACATTGATAATAAAGATGTCACAACATGCTAAGGAATCATATTTGTCATTTCCCCCCCCCTTAATGCTTTTGTTTATGGTAAGGAAATGGAATATGCCAGAAGGCAAAAAGACAAAAATCTCAGAATTTTGTTACTTAGCTGTTTGATGTTGTATTATTTTCTCCCTCTCTCCCTCCCTTTCCTCCCTCCTTCCCTCCATACTTTCCTTCCTTCCTTCCTTCCTCCCTTCCATATGTATTTTCCCCATTTCTGAAAGGAAATGATTATACTTAGCATGAAGTAAAAATATTATGAGGATTGCATTTGGGAAGCATCTAGCTATGTGTTCTGGAGGAATAGGTGAGTTTGACCTTGCTATACACACTGGATGAATTTCTCCTTATTTGTATTCTGAATGTACAGCTGCTAGGAGAATAAGAAAATTGCACCCACTCCAGCTAAGGCTTTTCCTGGGAATACATAGGGTGCAAGAGCATGATGGGAGAACCAACATTGCTACATTCCTAATAGTCCTCTTTCCTGTCCCCTGTCTCCCTCCCAGCCACCCCCTGTCTCTAGTTGGCTCTTTGGCAATGTGCAGCCCAGAGGAGTGAAGTGAGGAAATCATATTTCTCTCTGTAACTTTCATAAAGGCATGTGAAGTTTCCTGAGACATCTTGATACGCCCTAAGATACGCTGCCATATTGTATGAACCAGATCCAGCAGTCAGCAACTATCATTTAGTAGAAAATATGAACACCAAGCACCTTGTGTACGTATTATTCGATTGGGACCAATTCTGTGATTGTTCAGGGCAACTAACTTAGCTGCTTTCCCAAATGAAGTGAGTTCCATGGAGCCTAAGTTCCAGAGATTCTGTAGAATCTCCTGTTACTAGAGCACAGAAGAGAATTTATGAGGAAACACCCCCCTTTCAGTTTTCTTGGCTTGATTTCAACCTAAGATCAGACTTGTCAACTATGTTGTTAAATGATCAGATTAAGAAAGCTGAAAAAATATGCCATATAATGATTTAAATTTCTAGATGAAACATTTAATGCTTACGAAAACATAGAATAAAATAGGAAATAAGCTTTTTATAGAAATAAAATATTATCTTACATTTTGATCAGTTTTCTCAATCAGAAACATTTCATAAAACATACATTTCATAAAATGAAGTATATCTTGTAATTACTAGGAATTTAGATTCTTATCAGTATCATGATAGAAAGGTCAACTTTCAATGATTGTTAAAACTGACATAATTTAATTTAAAATAGTTCAAGAAAATATAAATCAATGGAACATTTTTTTTAACTTTCCTAGATTCACAACATATATGTCTGGTAGAAGCTGCAAATCAGACCCAAATATCAATCAAGGGATTAGAAAATTATCAAAGGAGAGAAAGTTTTTTTTAAAAAATCAAGTTTTTAACTCGAGATGAAGGAATAATTTTATATAGTTAAGGAATAATTATATATATGTTATGTAGATAATATATATGCCCTACATTTATATTTTTTTATATAGCTAAGTTTCCATGTCTTGAATAGTAAAAAAGAAAATTCTAAGGACTGCGTAATTTAGTCATTTGACAATATATACATACCTTTGAAGCAGTCTACATAACCATCACTAAACACCACATACAATAGTATGTACATGTCATCAGATATTAAATGTCAGAAATAAATGTTAAGCTAACACCACTTAATAATCTTCTTTTTCCAAACCAATAATGTTTTCTAGAATAAAGAGTTCTTTTGTTAAAAAAATAATCCTTTGGAGGACTTTAACAAGGAAACAAAGTTTTATCTCTTAGTAAAAAAGTTCAGCCGGTACCTAACCATGTTATTAAATGTGGATTAGAAATAGCACAGAGTTTTTAAAAGCATAATTCTTCCATTAGGATAAATAGCAAATACTGTTTGGTTTGGCCTTGTACTACTTTTGATATCATTTCAGCTATGATGCTGGGTAAACAAAATATCTTGTGACAATTTAAAGCAAAGAAAAATTATTTCAATTAAGCTAATAGGTTAAATCATTTAATCTATCTGATGACATATACATTATTATGAAATATGTTTGTGAAAATAGATATGACACATTGCTGGGTATATGGAGTTTTTAAGTATTTAGGATTTGTACATCTGCAGTGTTCTATTATTTTTATGTGTAGCAACCAATCAGGGCATCTCAATTTAATTGAATTCTCCCAATCCACTTGAAATGAGAGGATGTAAGGGGCAGGAACAGAGTCAATGAGCTGTAAGATTGTTCTTCCTTCAGGCCCATTTGCACCTTCTAAAAACTGATTCTGTTTTAGAAATTGATTGACCCATTTCAGCTGTGAATCTGCAGACAGTTGAAGTTCCCCTGGGTGGCGATAGCCTTAGCATAAATTTGAAAGCAAATGAATCCAGCCAAGATATCAGTTGAGAAAGAATTCAGCTTTGACATATGAGAAAAAAGAATTCAGCTCCCAAGCTTAGTGCTCACCCCTCTTGTCCTTCTATGGAATGTAACAATAGAGGAGGAGATTTCTTTCCCAACCCTTGTTCCATTTGGAATACCATCTTTCATGTGCCCTGAAAAAGAGAATTCAAAGATCTTGCTTCTGGAACTTGATCTTCCTCGTATAGCAAAGTGGTCAAACTGATGTCTAGAATCTACTTGACCAGCAAAACCTCTAAGCGTTGCCTGAACTAGATTAAAATGTAACTGGGAAATGCTTAACAAAATGAATAAAAATACAATACAACATAGTTACTGTTCATTTGTGTTTTTCTAAGTCAGTCAATATATAGCCCACAGGGATCCTCTTCTACTTGAATTTGACACAATTGATTAGAGAATGAAACATAGTGAATTCAAGAGCCCCAGAAAATCTATCTGTGAAGTTCAGTTTGGTGAATTGATAAGAGGAGTTGTAAGGCTAGCACCTGGATGCTAAGATCCTGCTCAGGTCATGGCAGATGCCAGAACCAAGACTCCTGATGGTCCTGGGGTGTGGGCTCGTTTTTTTTTTCAGAAAGCACATGGTAGTATTATGAACCAGGATGTCATCTGAGTCTGAAGTTGGAGGCAGTGATTACAGGGAAGCAGCATCCAACATAGGCTGCGAGACCAATGTTGACTGGAGCAATGCTAGAACATCAGTACCCTTGCAACCATGAAAGCGAGTTGCCCCATCTCATGAAAATCTGTTCCCTCAGAGCGTGTGCCTCTCTACTTGGTGTTCAAACTTCCCACTCACATTTACTTGTGGGAAAATATACTCAAGGCTCATGGAAGAGATATTGTATTCCTACTGCTGTATTGCTATGCCTTTGCCTTGAGCTAGTCATGTCTTCTGTCCAATTAAAGTAAAGGTAAGTGCACCAGTAATGTCTCATTACTTTGATCCTGGAGTAGTGATCCCCCAAGGGGTGTGAGGTTGAGTTTGTGGGGGTAACCCCGAAAGTATAGTCTATATGTTGCATCCAGGGATTCTTCCTACATGTGAGTTCCAGAATAGTATCCTCAGTTCTAAGAAGTCTGTGGGTAAGAATCCACTTGCAAACATAGCTCACAAGTCCCCCTGATTGATTACTGTGACTGGTTAACCAGAAAATATACAAGGAAAAACATTTAATAAAGTAGAATATTAATAAATTTTTAATATAATAATAAAATAATATTAATAATAAAGTAGAATATTAATAAAAATTTAGTAGAATATTAATAAAAATAACAACCAAAAATTCCCTTCCATAAACTCAAGTTAACAACAAATACATACAATTTCTATCCCGCTATGTAGGGATCACATCTGTGCCATACAAGAGTGCCAGGGCACCTTTGTGGAAGGGCAAACACAAAGGAAACATATATAACTAAGGTAAAAATGGTGGGTCAATTCAAACCTCTGTGCAAAGCTGATGATGGCTCAATTGAACTGCGGTCTTCTGGGTCTAAACCTTTGCATGCAACATTTTTCTATTAATCGCCAAGAAGCATCAAGTTTGCAGCTCCTTTCTGAGTATCATTTTCTGCTATAGCCAGTCTTCGGCTAGCCAGCTACCTTCAGTCACTTAAAGTCCTATTCATCATCCATGAAAGATGCCATGATTACTAAGCTTCTCTCCTTTAATGGTTAGTAAGTTTTCCCCACATAATTTCCTTTATAAATGGCCATGAAGCTCTTTCTTCAGGCAACGCATACAAAGACCTTCTCAGCCAGACTACTCAAAGAAGGTATCAGACGACCAGTTTAAGATCGTTCTTCTCTCTGAACTTATCTATATTCTACTCTTATTGCCTCAGTTTAACCCTCATCTGATATTTTTTATTTTTAAATTAATCTTAGTTCCATTGAGAGTCATTTTAGTTTTTAGTTCTGAAACTCTCTGACGTTAGCAAAGATTCCCAGGATGGTATTTCCACAAATGACCAAGGAGCTAAGTAAAATTGTGAATAAGTAAAACTGTATCCCCATCATACTTCTCAGTATCGTGCAAAAGATAAAACTGTATTGACTGGAAAAGATTGAAAGGTTGAGTGTAGTGGTGCATGTCTGTAATCCTAACTACTGGAATGCTGAGGCTGGCAGATCTCTTGAGATACTTCTTGGGAGTTCTGAGTTGCTTTCGGTTATGTCCACTAGGTGTCTGCACTCAGTCTAGGATGAACACGAAAGGGTTGCCTAAGGAGGGGCCAAGTGGACCAGGTCAGAAATAGAGCTAGTCAAAGTTCTTGCTTTTATCTGTAGTGGGATCAGACTGATGAGTAGCCCTTGCACTTCTAGCCTAGGTCTTAAAGGAAACTTTATTCTGTTTTCTCCTCAAGTGACAATTTACATCGTGTCCCCTGCATTGAAATTGAAAAATGTAATTTTTAATGTCTAAAAATTAAATTAAGAACATGATTTCCAAGATGGAACATGATCTTTGTCTTTTTGGTAAACATTTATAAGTGCTATATTTTTCTTATTTTTATGTCTATCCACACTTAGGACACCGATCCTTTCCCAGCCACTTTTCCATAGGATATAAACATCTATAATTTTAGTGTATTTTATCTTTGTTCTGAGCTTAATTATAAATTCAATTCACAGGTTATGTCTACCTTGTGTCACAATGGTAACTGAGGAAACAAACCCTCAAATTTCTGAGTAGATCAATTTATTAACAAGGCCAGCAGCTGCCAGTCAGCTGGGTCCAAGACCTTATTGTGATTATTTCAAGAGTATCCTGGTACATTCCATGGTTATTACAAAAATATAATACAACATCTTGTGGTTGGAATCTACTATCTCAATTTCCCAGAATTATATCAACATTTCGATTTCCCTATAACCATATGAATTACAGCAAAGCAACGTCTAACTCACAAAATGGAAGATAATTACAAAATGGAAAGAACCAAATGAAATGGTCTTGGTTTTGGTTTCCACAACTGTTAGAAGTGAGAGTCATATTTCACCATTTTTTATAGCATAGGACAGTACATTTCTGTTTCCTGCTGAATTTGACCTTATAATGACCAACAACATATGATAAAGTATCATTATAATATCCACACCTGTAACACCTCTTATCCTCACTTCTAAATGTTCTGGAGATATTCCAAGAAAAGCACAGTAGATAAATGTAGTCATTGAAATACATTTTTAAAAAAATAGGTACTAAAAATATTCCTTCCATTTTTGGATAAGTGCCATAAAAAGTCTGACATAATAGCCCTCTCTTTTTTTCCTCAGGAATTTATTATATATTCACACTCTCTGTCTCTTATTGCTTTGGCTTCATGTATTTTTGCAACATTTCAGTGCTCCAAAAGAAGACGGGAAAGGAAAGGGAAAAAAAGATATGAAGTCCATATTCATGTGTTTCAGGTATTAATGTCTGAAACTTGCACATTCACTCTCTCCTACAGAACTATATGTTTTTCTGGGTAATTTGCATTAATTACGCCTTGCAGACAGGTTAAAAAATATCCAACAGACTGGAAATTGGCTCTGCACACTTAGTGGAGTCATAGCAATGACACAGCTAAAGGTATTGGGCATTCAAAAACTCTCAAATACAGATATTCCTTCATTCATTGCTATTAAACTTACTCCTTTTACATCTATTTTTTCAATAAAACACCATCTTTTTGTCCTTTTATATCCTTTTCTGCCTTTTTCTCTTCATCCCCAAATTGAGAAAGAAGGAAAACCAAAAACCCTTTTTCTAAACGTGCAGTCAGGCAAAAGAAATTCCCCCATTGGCCATGTCAAAAAAAAATTTATCCCAATCTGTGATCTGTGTCAGAGGGTAAGTAGCGTATCTCATCACGAGTCCTTTGGAATCATGATTTGTCATTGTGTTTTTTTTCTTTGTTGTTGTTTTTTAAATTAATTTATTTAACTTTTAACATTCATTTTCACAAAATTTTGGGTTCCAAATTTTCTCCCCATTTCTCCCCTTTCCCCACCCCAAAACACTGAGCATTCTAATTGCCCCTATCACCAATCTGCCCTCTCTTCTATCATCCCTCCCTTCTCTTATCCCCATCTTCTCTTTTGTCCTGTAGGGCCAGATAATTTTCTATACCCCATTACCTGTATTTCTTATTTCCTGGTAGCAAGAACAGTACTCGACAGTTGTTCCTAAAACTTTGAGTTCCAACTTCTCTTCATCCCTCCCTCCCCACCCATTCCCTTTGGGAAGGCAAGCAATTCAATATAGGCCATATCTGTGTAATTTTGCAAATGACTTCCATGATAGTCGTGTTGTGTAAGACTATATTTCCCTCCATCCTGTCCTGCCCCCCATTGCTTCTGTTCTCTCTTTGGATCCTGTCCTTCCCCAGGAGTGCTGACTTCAAATTGCTCTCTCCTCCCCATGCCTTCCCTTCCATCCTCCCCCCCACCCTGCTTATCCCCTTATCCCCCACTTTCCTATATTGTAAGAGAGGTTTTCATACCAAAATGAGTGTGCATTTTATTCCTTCCTTTAGTCAAATGTGATGAGAGTAAATTTTATGTTTTCTCTCACCTCCCCTCTTTTTCCCTCCACTAAGAAGTCTTTAGCCTGTCTCTTTTATGAGAGATAATTTGCCCCCTTCCATTTCTCCCTTTCTCCTCCCAACATGTTTCTCTCTCACCGCTTAATTTCATTTTTTTAAGATATGATCCCATCCTATTCCATTCACTCTGTGCTGTGTGTGTGTGTGTGTGTGTGTGTATGTAATCCCACCAACTACCCAGATATTGAAAAGTTTTAAGAGTTACAAATATTGTCTTTCCATGTAGGAATGTAAACAGTTCAACTTTAGTAAAGTCCCTTATGACTTCTCTTTGCTGCTTATCTTTTCATGCTTCTCTTCATTCTTGTGTTTGAAAGTCAAATTTTCTTTTCAGCTCTGGTCTTTTCATCAAGAATGCTTGAAAGTCCTCAGTTTCATTGAAAGACCATTTTTTCCCCTGAAGTATTTTACTCAGTTTTGCTGGGTAGGTGATTCTTGGTTTAAGTCCTAGTTCCTTTGACTTCTGGAATATCCTATTCCATGCCCTTCGATCCCTTAATGTAGAAGCTGCTAGATCTTGTGTTATCCTGATTGTATTTCCACAATACTTGAATTGTTTCTTTCTAGCTGCTTGCAATATTTTCTCCTTGACCAGGGAACTCTGGAATTTGGCCACAATGTTCCTAGGAGTTTCTCTTTTTGGATCTCTTTCAGGAGGGGATCGGTGGATTCTTTCAATATTTATTTTGCCCTCTGGTTCTAGAATCTCAGGGCAGTTTTCCTTGATAATTTCATGAAAGATGATGTCTAGGCTCTTTTTTTGATCATGGCTTTCAGGTAGTCCCATAATTTTTAAATTATCTCTCTTAGATCTATTTTCCAGGTCAGTTGTTTTTCCAATGAGATATTTCACATTATCTTCCATTTTGTCATTCTTTTGGTTTTGTTTTGTTATTTCTTGGTTTCTCATAAAGTCATTATCCTCCATCTGTTCCATTCTAATTTTGAAAGAACTATTTTCTTAAGTGAGCTTTTGAACCTCCTTTTCCATTTGGCTAATTCTGCTTTTTAAGGCATTCTTCTCCTCATTGGCTTTTTGAACCTCTTTTGCCAATTGAGTTAGCCTATTTTTCAAGGTGTTATTTTCTTCAGCATTTTTTTGGGTCTCCTTTAGCAAGGTGTTGACTTGCTTTTCATGCTTTTCTTTCATCTCTCTCATTTCTCTTCCCAGTTTTTCCTCCACCTCTCTAACTTGATTTTCAAAATCCTTTTTGAGCTCTTCCATGGCCTGAGCCCATTGAATGTTTATTTTGGATGTTTGGGATACAGAAGCCTTGATTTCTATGTCTTTCCCTGATGGTAAGCCTTGTTCTTCCTCATCAGAAAGGAAGGGAGGAGATATCTGTTCACCAAGAAAGTAACCTTCTATGGTCTTATTTTTTTCCCCTTTTCTGGGTATTTTCCCAGCCAGTGACTTGACTTCTGAGCTTCCTCTTCACAGCCACCTCACCTCCAGAGCCATCCAGCCAGGGCTTGGGGTCTGAGATTCAAATGCTGCTTCAAAGCCTCAGGGCTTTGGGCGGGGGCAGGGCTGCTATTCAGTGTGAGATTAAGTTCAGGTGCTCAGGTTGGGGCAGGGCAACCACAAGGGGCTTAGTTCCCTCAGGGGGTTTATGCTGAGACCTTCAACAATGGATCTGAGCTCCTGCCTGCTTTGGGAGTCCCTGTCAGCTGCTGCCTCTGCTGCTGTGTTCCGAGGGGGCCTGAATTATGGGGACAACCCACTCCCCTCTCAGCCACCCAAAAAGACTCTCTCACTGACCTTTGTCACCTGTGGGTGGAGGGACCTGCCCAGCCGCTAGAGATTCTGTCCTTGAAGCCTGCTCAGATCTGCTTCTCTCGGTGTGGCATGGCCAAGGCAGGGCTGGGCTCTGCTCCAGGTCCGGTGTGTGACGGACCTTTTGGGTCAGTTCTTCAGGTGTCTCTGGAACAGTAATCTCTTCCACTCCATTGTTCTGTAGCTTCTACTGCTCCAGAATTTGTTGGGAGTTCTTCTTTACAGGTAATTTATGGGCTGTGGGTTTGGAGCTAGCATATGTGTGTCTTTCTACTCCGCCATCTTCGATTTGTCATTGTGTTGATCAGAGTTCATAAGTCTATCAAAATAGTTTGTCTTCATAATATTGTTGTCATTGCTTAAATTGGTCTCCTGGTTTTGCTCCCTTCACTTTGTAACAGTTCATAAAAGTCTTCTCAGGTTTCTCTGAAACTGTCCTCTTCATCATTTTTATAACACAATAGTAGTACATCACATTCATATACAATAACTTGCTTAGACATTCCCTAATAGATAGGTACTCTGTCAGTTTACAATTTTTTGCCAGCACAATAAATTGCTATAAATATTTTTGTGGCCATGGGTCCTTCTGTTCTTTCTATTGTTTCTCCAGAGTATCAATCTAATATTAGTGTCATTGAGTCAAAGAGTATACACAGTTTAATAATTTGGGGTCATAGTTCCAAATTGCTTTCAAGAATGGCTGTATTGGTTCATAATTCCAAAAAAAGCACAATAATCTACATGTTTCCCCATATCCCCTCCAGCATTTGTTATTTTTTGTCAGTTTTGCCAATCTGATGAATGTGAGGAAGGACACAGTTATTTTAATTTGCATTTCTCTATTTGTTAGTGATTTAGAGCATTTTTCCATATAACAATGATAACTTGGACTTCCTCCTCTGAAAATTACCTGTTCATATTCTTTGACCACTTATCAGAGAATGGTTCTTATTCTTATACATTTGAATCAGTTCTCTATAAAATGAGACCTTTATCAGAGAAACTTACTGCAATGATTTCCCTCTTTACCTGCTTCTTTTCTAATTTTAGCTGCATTGATTTTATTTGTGCAACAAGTTTTTAATTTATGCAATGAGAATTATTCATCTTACCTCTTATCATCCTCTTTATCCTTCATTTGGTCATGAACTCTTCCCTTATCTATAGTTATGACAGGTAATTTCTTGCTTGTTCTAATTTGTTTATGATGTGTCTACATCATACAGCCATTTGGAGTTTGTCTTGCTATATTGTTATATATGTTGACTTGTGTCTAGTGTGGGCTAGATTGCTTTCCAATTTTTCCAGTAGTTTTTGTCAAATATCAAGTTGGGATTACTGGATTTATCAAACACTAGGATCTTGTACTTCTTTGCTTCTGTATATTGGGTATCTAATAAATTCTGTAAATTGGGTATCCAAGCTGTTCCACTGATCAAGTTCTCTATTTCTTAAATACTTTTGACTTGTTTAGATGATTACTGCTTTGTAGTATATAGTTTGAGATCTGATCCTGCTGGGCTTCCTTCTTTCCTAGTTTTTTCCTTAGGAGATTCTGAACTTTTTTTTCCTTTATGTAAACTTTGTGGTCACTTTTTTCTAACTCTATAAAATAATCCTTTGGTAGTTGGGTCAATACGGCACTGAATAAGTGAATTGATTTAGGGAGGAATGTTAAAGTGGTTCAGTCTATCCATGGAAAATTATTATTTCTCCAATCATTTTAATCTGATTTTGTTTGTATAAAGAGTGTTTTGTAGTTACATTTTTGTAGCTCCTGTGTATGTCTTGATGGGTGGAATCCCAAGTATTTTTTTACTTCTTGTACTTATTTAAATTCTAATATCTCTTCCTGCTGGATTTGTTGGTAATATACAAAAATGTCAAGGTTTTGTGTGGATTTATTTTATACCTTGCAACTTTGCTGGAGTTGTTAATTATTTCAATAATTTTGGAGGGGTTGACTCTGTGGGGTTCTCTAAAGAAACCATCATATTATCTGCAAAAAGACCCCAATAATTTTGTTTCCTTTCTTTTTCCTTTATTATTGCTATTCCTAGTATTTCTGGTACTATAATGGTGATAATGGGCATCCTTATTTTGCCATTAATCTTATTGGAAATCTTATTGCTATTGAATATAATCTTAGCTCTTCATTTTGGATATTTACTACTTATCATATTAAGAAAAGATGCATTTATTCCTATACCATCTAGTTGTTGCATTTTTTTTAAACAGGAAGGTATGTTATATATTTTCAAAAACTTTTTCTGCATCTATTGATATAATTATATGATTTTGTGTTCTTTTCTCATTAATATGCTACTATAATAAAGAATTATGTTTATAGTTTTCCTAATATCAAACTCCTCTGTATTACTTGTATAAATTCAGCCTAGTCATAGTGTATAATCCTTGTTATATGTTGTTGTGGTCTCCTTGCTGATATTTTATTTCACAGTTTTGCAGGAATACTCATTAGGAATATTGGTCTGTGGTTGTATTTCTCTGCTCTCTCTGTCCCTGGTTTAGGTTAACTAGATCGTATTTTTACCACAGAAAGATTTTGGTGGAATATCTGGAGGGATTATCTGCATTAAATTCATCTCCACTTTCTTGGGGTATTGAGTTTTGTGTTATTCCAGGATCTCTAGGACAGCTCAGGTTTCATGCTGGCAAGTTTCCAATACTTTCAAAATAATCTAATAGCAGAAAAAGTCTGACTGATGTTCTCCTTTTGTTAGTCCTGCAAGTTCCTGATCTGATCTAGATTTGGGTTTGAGCAACACACTTGTGGGTTTACCCCTAGTTGGAATGCCAAGGAGATTGCTATTAGACTCAAGTCAGCTGGAAAATTCTGAATGACAAAATTGTAGGCTCCCTTTCTTCTGGGATTCTTGGTTATTCCCCTTTAGGCTTCATATTGGGCTAGGGGTTGGAACTGAGAACCTGCCCTGCTTCTTGGGTCAAAACTATGCAACTACTGCTTACTTCTGAAGTTTCTCCTTGCTTTTCTTATAGCTATGGTCACTCACAATCACTTCTCTACCTTGGAATGCAACCCCTCACTCAGTCTGGAATCTGTAACTTGGAACTGGGTGAAAAATGTCACTTGATAATTGTTCCTCAAATCTTGAAAAGTCGTATCCTTCTTTTTTGTTTCTGGGACCTCTTCTTGTTCTGGTATATGGCCTTTTCTTTCAGGTCCTTAGCTGAAATGCTCTATACTGGGTGCTCATGTGTGTTACTGGAACCCTCTTCAGCATCCTCAAGATCACTCTGTTTTCATTCCAACCTGGACTAGATAAACAATGTACAGTTATTCCCCCCCCCCCCCTTGGATCTCCAGATTAGGAATCAGTTTGGTGGGTTTCCTAGATCTTTTTGAGATTCCTTTTTTTTTTGGTGGGGGTGGGGGTTGGGGAGGAGTAGGGTAGGTTGGGGAGAAGGGTAGCCGCCAGTGAGATGGGGGTGCTTAAGTTGTGCTTTTTCATGCTATTCTGCCATCTTGGTTCTACAACTCCCATTTACATTAACAGTGCCCATCTACTTACACCCCACACTCAGAATGCTGGCTCAGCTGCACAGCAGGTAGGGATCTAGCAGAGCTATGTAAGCTGAGGTAAAAGTACAGCAAGTAGAGAATATAGAGAATGTATGTAAAAGAAAATGGTGAGAGACCAAGGCAGCCTGTTTTGTGAATCTGTCCTATAGCTATTAAACTGACTGAATGTCATTCCAAAAGAGGTGATCCAAAAATGTTTTGAGTAATGACAGCATCATTACAACAAATATGTCTCTTCTTAAGAAATTGCTTTAAAAAGACAATGCTATTGTGGATGTAAAAATTATTCAAAGATAAGAAAAAATCAGGTCTAGTGAAAAAAACCCTTAGTCACAAAAGAAGAGATAGAAAAAAAGTAATGGAAGTCAGTCAGCAGGCAAGTAATAGGCACCTATTAGGTGCTTGAGATACACACAAAAAACAACCCACCCATTCACAAGATACAATCCATATTCTTAAGAAGCTTGCAGTCTAACAGAGTATGAAGGAAAAATGAAGTATTTTTGGATGAGATGAAAACAGTTTTGATTTTCTGGATTCAAGAGCAAGCATAGAGTTGCAAGTCTTTGAATCCTGCTACCATTCAAAGCAAAACTTTGAGGCTTTTTGACTATTAATGACCTTCATATTGTTATTTTAGGCAAGAAGTTATTTTCTTCCGTAACTTTTTTTAATTGGTTGGCTTTCTTATAATAATTTTCTTGCATTACTATTCTTTTCCCCTAATTTTTCCTCAACTTCTCTTCTTTGATTTTTAAAGTTCTTTTTTAAGTTCTTCCAAGAACTTTTTGAGTATATGACTATTTGACATTTTTCTTTGAAATTTCCGAAGTAGCTGTTTTGACTTTGCTGTCTTCTTCTGAGTGTGAAACCAGATTTTCTCTATTACTATAGTAGCTATCTATAGCTGGGTTCTTTCTCTTTTGCCTTCTCATTTTTAGCAATGTATTTCTTGACTGTTAAGCTCATGTTAGAGCTGGGCTCTAGTCCCAAGGTGTGGGAGATAATGTTTCAGACTTCAGGTTTTTCATGCTGTTGTTTTCTGAATTCTATCTGGGAGCCTTTGACCTCTTGGTTCTTCCAATGCTCTGTAATCCAAGTCCAGGTGTGGTCACTTATCCTCTGGGTTATACACTGGTCTCTGAGTAACATCAGGCGCTCCTCTCTGTCCCTGAGGCATAAGGAGCGCCCCCAGCATCACTGTCACCAAAATACTCCCTGTGGCCCCTCCTGGGGCTGCAAGCTTCAGCTGACCCCTCTGCCCTGGAACTGAAAGCAGGGCCTCCGCTCTCCTATGAGACTACAGCAAAGCAGGGCCGTCCTTCTCTGCACTCTCACTAGTCACCTGATTACTGCCCTGAAGTCTGCTTTCTTTGTCCTTCCCAGCTCTGATTAGTCTGACCCCCCCTCCTGCCCCGCCCCTTCCTGCCCCACCCCTTCCTGCCACGCCCCTTCAGCGAGCTCCTCCCACCACAGACATGGGACTCAAACTCATGTGACTTAGGTTTCCATGTGACTTAATCAGGTCACTTAGGCTTATTAATGAATAGGAAAGATCTTCCCATTCCATTAAAAATACATTAGTTTCATTAAAAATACATTAATCATACACCTGACTAGAATATCCATTAGTTAAAATGAAAGACTTTGAATCAAAAAGCACAGTGTATACAGTAACAAAGCATACACAGTACGCGTAGGGAGGACACAAACTGAAGACCTGTAATTGTTTCTGATGATGTTATATCCTCGTTCTCTGCTTTCTCTCAGGTTGCTTTTTCTGCTTTTTCTCCAGTTATTCAGGATTTCTGCTTTCTGCTCCCATTTTGGGGGTTACAGAGGCTAGGAAATCTTTTCCTGACAAGAAAAGGTTGAAGTTTTGGTTGCATAGCCCTTGCTGATGCCATGAACCACCAAGCCTCATGCCTTTACCCATCTGCAGCTGTGTTTGACTTTCCTTTCCTCCTCCCCCCATCCCCATGTCCCACTCCCACCTCCCCTTTTTTCTAGCTTCCCTTTGTATGTGGTCTTCCCCATTAGACTGTCAACTCCTTGAGGGAAACGACTATCTTTTTATATTTTTTTAAAATTTATAATCCCAGTCACAGAGGCACTGGATAAATTTCTGTTGAATTGAAGTAGTAAACCAAAGCCAGCAGATTGCCCCAGGATAAGGAGTCCCTTCTTTTAGATCAAGGTTCTAGGTGTTTTATCTAGATTTGGAGTTAAGAAATTCCTTTCAACTCCTGTTTAAGCCTTGAATCCTCTTAATCCTCTCTCTCCCACCTAACAAACAAAACCACTGAAGCAATGTAGAGCATGAGATGTGAAAATGATGCTAAGAGCAAGAAAAAACAAGAGCCAAGTGAAGTAGACAAATAGACTGAGTACAGATTCCTACCTTTGTAATGAATATCTATTGGAAATAAAAGTGCTGATCCTTTCTTTCCTGCATTCTGGCGAGTATAATCTATGCTGGTGTCTTTAAACCTAAGAAAAAAATAGAAATTTTATTTCATTTGGACTTGGAAGGAAAATATGATTTCAATTCAGGGTATGTCAAAAAACCCTTTTTTCATGGAACTCATCACATGGAAATATGCATATTTCTTTAATTATAAATGACTTTGTCTTACATATGAAATCTAAAAATTTCATAGGAAACATAATTAATAAAGCTTAAGAAATTCAAAATCAAAAAATAAAATTGTCTCTCCATCAGTACACTAATAAACGTTTATTAGTCACCTGCTGTTTCAGCCACAAGAGATAATGGAGTGTAGTAGTTAGAAAGCTGGCATTGGAGCCAGGAAGATTCCCAGTTTATGTCTCACTTCTGACACATAATAGTTAAGTGACCTTGACCTTTAGCCTCACAGAGCTGTAGGTAACTCCCTAAGACTATAAAATTCAAAATTATATATTAATACACAAAACTATAAATGACTAAACTTTATTGATAGAAGAAATTTCCTTACCTGATGCTTCCCACAAGTCCAAAAACAGTGTCCTCAAGGAGCTTATATTTTACTAGGTGTCATAGTTTGCTGCACATGTTCAGCCTATATCAAACTGCTTGCCTTTTCCGTGGGAGGGTGAGGAGAGGAAAAGCAAGGAGGGAGAAAATTTACAACACAAAATTTGAAAAAAAAAGTTATTTTTACATGTAATTGGGGAGAAAATATTAAAGTAAATTAATTAAAATATTAAATTAATTAAATTAGCCAGATAAGTGTGATAAAAAATGAACATGTTTTGGATCAGCATGAATGTGTAATATCGTTAACAAACAAATGGATCATCACAATAAAGCCAGTGGCCTTTTATTTCTCATTCTCCTTGATCTCCCTGCAGCCTATTACACTATAGATCAGTCTCTCCTCCTTGATACTCTCTAGGCTTTTGGGACACCACTCTCTCCTTATTTTTGTTTTTCATATCTGATTGCTCCTTCTCTTTTTTTGCTGAATCCTCTTCCAAGTCATATCCTTTAACTATAGGTGTTCCTCATTCTGTCTTGGGCCCTCTTCTCTTCTTTCTTTATACTACTTCACATGGTAATCTTATGAGCTCCCAAGGATTTAATTACCATCTTTATGCTGACAATTCTCAAATTTACCTATCCTACCTCAGCCTCTCTGCTGATCTCCAGTCTTGTATCTTCAATTGCCTTTTGGACATCTAGAACTGGATGTTCGGTAGGCATCTCAAACTCAACATGTCCAAGAAAAAAACCTCAGTATCTTTACCCCTAATTACCCCACTTCCCTAGAGGGTAGTACACCACTATTCTCCCAGTCCTTCAAAGTTGCTAGAAGTCATCCTGTACTCCTTATGATCTCTCACGGCCAGAATCCTAGCTCTTGCCAAGGCCTGACAATTTCACTTTTGCAACATCAATTATATATTCCCCCCTCTTTCTTCTGATACTACTGTTGAGGTTTGCGGTGATGTGGGGACCCCAAAATACCAACACACTGCATGCTGCTCAAATAAATTCGACACAAGTCTTCTTAAAGCCAAGGAAAAAGTTTATTAAAGATTCGCCATACTGGGTTGACTCTTAAGGAGCCTAAGTATTTGTAACGCAAGTGGGCCATATAGAATCCCAGCTAGACAGAGTCTGAGATGGATTGAATCTGAGCACCTTCATGGAGGCGAGATGGAACTTAAATACAGAAAAAGACTGAGGGAAGAATCCAGGTGTCACCAAGTAGTCTGGGGTTCCAGGGATGGTCTTGATAGTGGAGGTCAGCCTGGAATGTAGATCAAACCCAGGGAGGATCCTGATGGGCATGGCCAGTAGTCCAGACAATCCACAATCCTGGATAGGCGACTTGAATCTCAAGAGAATGCTCAAAGGGAGGAATATCAAAAGAATGCTAAATAGTCTGGACAACAGGATTTTGATAAGATAGGGTGCATCTGGGCTGGGAGAAATGGAAGGGGAATCCAAGGAGCCCCCCAAAGGCCAGACTTTCAGACAAATAGGACAAAAGCCTTCCCAATTCAAAGGAAAAAAGGTCTTGGTTTGGGCTTGTACCCCATCACCACTACCACTCTATTGTAGGGTCACATCACCCCAGCAATATTCCTTCCTTTAAGGTTCACTCTGTATCACTTGGGGGTATACCACAATGTGTAGGGTGGGTCTTCTGGACACTGGTCTTCCAGTCATGTGATTTAGATGATTTCTTGTGTATTGCATCCAAAAGATGCTTTTAGATACATCCCAACTCTGAACAAAGGTCTTCTGGGAAGTTTCTCTCTATTTCTAGTTTCTGGCTCAGCTAAAATACTTGCCTATGTTTTTCTCATGAGAAGAGTAAGCACTGCCATGGCTACTTAGTTAAAATAAGTCACAGAATTTCTTAAGAGTTCTTTTAGGAAAAGTGGCCACCTTTGTTTTAAAACATTAAAAAGCCTTCTTGCTCCCTTTAGAATTTTGGCTAGGTCTCTCATCAATAACAGGAGATTTTTCAGCCCCCTGGGTCCTTCAAGCTAGCTAATTTTCTTAGGATTAATTTTTCATTAAACCAAATTTCCTAGTCTTTGGACTTGGGGTTTCCAGGGGTGACTTGATTCTGGTTCATGGTGAACATTCTCTATAACGTTCTAATTTTAATTTGTGAAGAACAGACTACAAGCCATGTAAAGTATAGTAGTACCAAAATACCAAAAACTTTGGAAGTTGGAATTTCTCAGTTTTCCAATTCTAAGCTTCTTTCATTCTCCCATACAGAAAAGTGAGGAAAAGGTATCCAGATAAGACCAAAGTCATTGCCTCTTCTACTAGTTTAGTTTCATTCCTGAACTTTCATATGGAGATATAAGTAGTCAAAGTTAAAGGTTTTGAGATCAGCCTTACACATTTATATCATCCAGTCCTGCTATGTTCTATCAAATTCCAAGTCACTCCCCCTCTTAAGGCAAAGTACCTGCCTTAAAATCTTTCCTTCCATCTCAAACATTTCCTTGTACCTGGAGACTTAAATATATGTGTTAATGTCTCCACGAATATCTTGGCCTCATAACATATCAAATTCTTAAACTCTTGTGATGTACAGCAGATCAGATCTAAGCAGTCTGCAGGGGCTGATCAGTCATTGGATCTCACTATCAACAATAAATTGTAGCACCTCCATGATTTTGACTTCAGAAAATTCTCCTTTATGATCACAAACTCCTATTCTTTCATGTTTCTCTCTGCGTCACTCCTTCTAAATCTATTCATCATCCTAACTATAACTTTCTGTTCTTCTTTCCTTTCCTGTTCTCCTAGCGCAGGGTTGAAGGACCGGTGGCCTCAAGGCCACATGTGGCCTTCTAGGTGCTTGGGTAGGACCTTTTGACTCAAGTCCAAATTTCACAGAACAATTCTTTTATTAAAGGAATTTATTTTTTGAAGTTTTTATGCACTCAAAGTGCCACACTTGAGGGTCTGGAAGACCACATGTGGCCTTGAGGCTGCAGGTTCCCTACCCCTGTGACCTAGTCCTATAACCTCTCTGGTCTTACTTTGCTCTAAGCATAGATTTAACCCTATAGGTGACTAATTAAATTCTACATACACCATCATTTAACTTTCTTGCATCCTTATTCCCTTAATTTAGATTCTGACAATACTCAACCTTGGTTCACCTCCACCATTTAGCTTTC
The DNA here is from genome assembly GCF_028372415.1 of Notamacropus eugenii. Taxonomy (NCBI): domain Eukaryota; kingdom Metazoa; phylum Chordata; class Mammalia; order Diprotodontia; family Macropodidae; genus Notamacropus; species Notamacropus eugenii. The sequence goes on along the minus strand of NC_092876.1, from coordinate 424,288,267 downwards.
TATGATTCCTCACAAGCTTCCGCATTCTTCCATAGTAAATCTCTCCTTGAGCTCCAATTCCCCATTGCCAAATTCTTGATGTGTAACTCCACCAATCTGTCCTGTAGGTATCTCAAATTCAACATGTCTAAAACAGAAACCATTATTTCTCTCCCCAAATCTACCCTTCATCTTCACTTCCCTATTTCTTTTGAGGGCACCATTATTCTTTTTTGGAATCTCAGGACCATCTTTGACTATTTTCTCTCCTTCAGCTCTACCTACTCCATAGCCAGTTAATTGCCGTATATTATAGATTTGATCTCTATAAATATATCTCACATTTGTCTCTTTATTTCTACTCACATGGCCAGAATCTTAGTTTAAGCTTGCATCGACTTTTCTGTTTCTCTCATCTCCAATTCCATTCATACCATTGCCAAAATGGTGTTATTAAAGCACAGTTCTGACCATGCACTAACCTACTAAAAAATTTTTAAGAGTTTCTTTTCAGTTCTAAGATGAAATACAAGCCTCTCTGGATTTAAAGACCTTCATAGTCTGGCTCTAACTTATATTTCCATACTTATTTTACTTTGCACAATTGTATATACAGAAGGTCCTGGTTAGCTTAGTCTTAACTGGTACTGGATAAAGATCACAAAATGATAGCCAAAAATGGGAACTAGCATCTTTAGAAATAGTGAAAAAAAAGAATGGTTTGGAATTTTATCTTGAAAAATGAAACGATAATTATGAAAACAAGTTTATTTTATCTTATTTGACAAAATTTAGCTTACAATTACAACTATGTACCAATTTTTTAGCAGAATGAATCAAATGTTAATGGAAAGAGCTATACTTTTTCCGACAATATAAGTATGGTAGCACAACATAATAACATTCTTTGCTTCATGGTCAACTTTTTTCAGGACAAAAAAGTTTATTGTTGCAAATATATTCAAGGGTTTAATCTCCTCAAGGATGACTTTTTTTTTTTTGATTTTCAAATCATGTACTTTTGAAGTTCCTACCAGTGCCTATAGTCAGAAGCTCATGAATTATGGACAGAGATGGGCAGAAATAGAAGCTACTGTTAATAGGAAAATGATGCTTTAATAGAGATGAATACAGTCACTTCACAAGTGAAGATTTTCAAGTTATGCAGACATTTGTAGGTAACTTTCTTTTTTTATAATAGGGAATATTTTATTTTTTCCCCAATTACATGTTAAAACAATTTTTAACATTTGTTTTTTTTTAAATTTTGAATTCCAAATTCTCTTCCTGCTTCCCCTCCCCAATTCCTGAGTCAGCAAAGAATCAGATATAGCTCATACATGTACAATCATACAAAAGTAGTCATTTTGTATAAGAAGATTCCAATAAAAGAAAAAGAATGAAAGATAGAAAAATAGCATGCTTCAATCTGTATTCAAACAATATCAGTTCTTTCTCTGGAGACAGATAATGTGTTTCATCATTAGTCCTTTGGGATTGTCTTGGATCATTGCATTGCTGAGCCTTGATCAAGCATTCACAGTTCTTCATCAAACAATATGGCTGTTACTGTGTACAATGTTCTCCTGGTGTCGGCAACTTTCTAAAAAAGCATTATGATAAAATGGATGCTTAACTAGCCTTCTCTCTCTTTCACACGTGCACATCCACATGCACACACAAACACACACACACAATCCCTCACTGTTAAACTATGGATAAGGCATGTAACCTTTGTGGTTGTTGACATTCGTCACAGTTCAAATGAGATACTATGTATAAAATACTTTGTAAATTTCAAAGTGTTACAATGTAGCTATTTGTTGTTGTTGTTGTTGTTACTTTCATAGACGTTCTCAACATGAATGTAATTACAAGTCCAAACCAAAATGAATTGCAACCTCATACCTGCAGGAAATTAGGCATTGCTTCTTTATTATTTTTATTATTTTGGTCCAGACCCATGATTTCATCAGTACAAGGACTCTGTGGTGTGGAATTTCCTTTACTAATTCCATGCAGCAACTCTTCATTCAGCTGTAACTTCTAGTTATAATTTCAAAGAATTATTTGTGAAATTAAGAGGCTGCTACTTGCCTATGGTCAATAGTTAGCATATGTCAGAAGACATATATCAGGAGTTGAATTCTGGCCTTTATGTCTCCAAATCCAGCTCTATCAACTCTCAATACCAGGGAAACAAAGACTAAAAACAAAAAACCAGAACATCTCTGCCCTAGCATGTCTAGTTTAGCACCTGGCACATAGTAGGTGCTTAACATACTTATTGTTTGTCTCTCCCCTCTCTCCCAAAGGAATGTACTTCTTTCCCTAATATTTAATCATGCTTAAAAAAAATTTAAAACACACACTTTTTATTGTTATATATCACATAAGATTTAAATCGGTAAAATTTTTAGTCCTGGTATTTGTTTTTGAGGAATAATTCTGACTTTTTTATTTTCCCGAATCACCAAAACTCTGAAAGAACATTCAATTCAGACTTTTCTAGCTTCCTCTCAAATCAAGATTTCTTTAATGTAAATATTTTCCACAAGCTTTTTGAGCCTCAACTATATTTCAGAATCTTGGCCATAAAAAAACAAAAGCATTTTGCTCTTTGTCCCCTTGCAGACATTGTAGTATATTTTAAGAATCCCTTCGGACACGCACACGCACACACACACACACACACACACACACACACACACACACACACACACACACACACACAAAAGCATATTATGCCCCTTCTTTTCAAATTCAAACTAGACAATTTATCACCTTTAAAAAAATAATTGAAAATTTACAACAATGCCACTAGGTGGCACCAAGAGCATGAAAACCAAGTTTAAGTGATTTAAGGACATAACAGATATTTAAGAAGACAATGAAAATGGCAACGTAAACCTAAGAGTTTAACTGGTGCAGCATATTCGAAGAGATCAATGTTGCCTTTCACATGCTAAAGGTGTTTGTGGTCTGGCTCTACCATAGCCATTTTATAGACAGGGAAAGTGTGAAATGACTTTACCAAGAGCACACAGATATAGACAGAGCCAAGTCTGAAACATAAGTTGTTTTGCTCTAAATCTATTTGAAATTCAAATTAATTATCTTTGTTATAGTGGGTTTTTTCCTGGGATTTAAATTTTCAGCAGAGTTAGGAATGAAAAATTATATAGAAGTCCTGCTGTCTCTCTGGAGTTTAGAACCAAAATTTTGCATAATTCTTTCTTTCCTCTGTCTTTGTAGAAACACTATAAAACACTTTTTACTCATCAGAGCCATTATAGGGATAATAATCTTTGTAAAAAGCAGAGCCCAATTTGTGTGATCTGGAATCTATGGGAATCTAACTGTGACGGATACACATCCAATTTTGTGCCTAAAATAGTGTCTGAGTGGGAAATCCTTAACTGATGGGGAAATAACCAAAGATGTGGAAACCAGCTCAGTGTGGTTTCATTTGGTCAGGGTGAAATGTTCTCAGCCTAGCATCAATCAGAGCACACATGTCACAAAATGAAGCCATGTAAAAATTATTACTTATCCCAAGCAATTTACATGCTGCTCTGTAATCAGTTTACTGGATTAATCTGTACTAATATGCACAGGTACTTTGGACTAGTAAATATATTACTGGACTTGTAATTAGGAAGATATGGATTCAAATCCTAATTGATATTTATTTATTAGCTGTGTGACCCTGGGCGAGGCACTTAACTTGAATGTGTCCTAGGACTTACCTACTAAGTGAAGGGTTGGCAGGGGGAGTTCTCCTAGGCTGAAGATATGACAGAGTTTTTAGAAAGACTAGAGAAAAAGAGTTAGAGTCTTGTTCCCAATAAATATATCATACATTTAAATCAAATTCTTCTGAAGACCAAGCTCTAACTCTCTAGAGAAACCTATTAGTAATTCTAATGGTGGAATTTTCAAGTCAATTAGGAATGAAAAGCAGTTTCATTGACTAGCCAGGAGGAGACACTTTTGGGTAGGGAGAGAAATACTTTGGGGCAAGGAAGCCCTTTTATTGCCCCTAAAATCTTATTGATAGACTTCCTACACATAAAGTCAGCATTAATGCTTGAAATATGAAAACATTATTGCAAGAACTCTGGGCACACCATTCCTCAACCTGGAGGGAGTAGGGTAGGATGTTGAGACAGTAAGTCCAATGTGCACGCTTTAGTAGTAAAACCATTTGTTTCCAGTGTAAAGTGTATGTTCTGACTCACTTTCTTAAGACCATGAAGGCTCCATCAGCCCCTCAGGTTTCTAGGGTCCTCCAAAGGGATGGGGACAATTTTTCCTTTGCTTCCATCAGCCTAAGTTCCCCCACTACTAGCATCCTAGTAAAAAGGAATCATTTAACCACTTATCATCGATTTTTTTTACAAAAAGGACATTTACTTCAAAGGCAGAGCCAAAACAAACATTTCTCCAACACATACCTCCAGGGCATACTATTTCATACTATTACCCTATACTATTTCAATTTCTAGGGGAGATAGAGGGAAGGCAGTTTTCCTAAATAGCTTTGGCACTACTAAACTCATTCCCCAAGGTACCCTTTCTAATGTAAAAACCCTCATTTTGTGCTGGACAGAGAACCTGAAGGTTCTCTTGGATATTGCTCCATGTTCTTCAGGAAATGAATATTGAACTAATGGCAACCCTAGGTTCTGACTCCTAGATTTCTGTGCCTTGATCTCCTAGGTTTTTGAAATTTCCAAGGTTGGAGACTTATCTCTCTTCAGCAGATCTCATGAGCAAAGGAATTACCAAGATCTCCCAAAAATGAAAGAGGGAAAGAGAGAGTAGCTGAAACTGACAGGCTCTTTTGAATATCTTATAGTCAATCAAGAAGTCTTTCCTTTAACATATGATTTGCTAACCAGAGAATATATACCAAGGCACTTTCTCCAAGGCACTTCCTTTATACACCATCACAATTCCAGAAATGGCTCCCTATCACCCTCAGTGTAGAAAAATGCCATCTTCTCCCTGGAGTCCTCTATGTGGAAGTGGCATCTGAAGTACTCTGTGACAGACCTCCATTACATTAGGTAACTACATATCAAAGCAAATCTGATTTCATCTCCTGATGAAAATAGTTTTCATCACAACTAGTAGTTTTCATATAACTCCATAGGAAAAGAAACAGTGCTGCTGAGGAGGATAGCCATTTGATTTCACTGATCAAACAGATCAGTTGAGATGCCCATATGGTAGGCACGATGGAGGAGAAGTATAGAAGCCACAGTTCCTGAACTCAATGAGATACCATTTGCTACTTTATAGTTTACAAAGGATTTTCCTCATCTCAAGATTATCAGATGGAATGCTCAATTCTTAATAATATCTCCATCGTATAGATGAGGAATTAGACTCTGAGAGAATAACATGTATAAGTACTCAAATCAGGCTTGAACCCAGAGCTTTTGAAAGCCTACTACAATGCTCTTCATGTTGTACTATCTTGTTTTTTAAGGAGCTGCAGAGAGAGGAGGAGACAGAGACAGAGAGAGACAGAGAGAGAGAGAGAGAGAGAAAGAGAGAGAGAGAGAGAGAGAGAGAGAGAGAGAGAGAGAGAGAGAGAGAGAGAGAGAGAGAGAGAACAAGAGAACAGAGAGACAGAATGAAAGATATTAAGATGGAAACAATGCAGTTTGAGCTCTGAGTACACTGGGAATTCAGAGAAAGACCTGTAGTAGACAGAAGTGCCTTAGTGGAAAAGTTAGGACTTTAGTTAGGTTTTTAAGGTTACATATGATTTAGACAGAAAGAGGATGAGGAAGGAAGCATTTGCAGTGAGGAGGGGAATTGTGGGAAAAAGAATGGAGGTGAAAGTGAGAATGGCCAGTGTGTGTATCTATGGGAAAGTAGGCAGGAGAATGAGGAAACCAAATTAATTTAAGGACGGGTATATGTAGCTAGGCTGCTAGATGGTGCAGTGGATAGAGTCAGGCATGGAGTCAGGTAGATTTATCTTTTTGTTGTTATGTTCAGTTGCTTTTGGTCATGTCTGACTCTTCTTGATCCCATTATATTGTTGACCCCATTTGGGATTTTCTTGGCAAAGATACTGGAGTGGTTTGCCACTTTCTTCTCCAGCTCATTTTGCAGATAAATAAACTGAAACAAACAGGTTATATGACTTGCCAGGGTCACACAGCTACTAAGTATCTGAGGTCAGGTTTGAACTCAAGAAGCTAGGTGGCATAGTGGATAGAGTGCTTGACCTGAGTCAAGCTGGAGGAGGAAATGGCAAATGACTCCAGTATCTTTGCCAAGAAAACCTCAAACGGGGTCTAGAAGAGTCAGGAATGACTGAAAAAGAACTGAAGAATAAAATGTGCAGATAAGTACTGGGAAATAAATAATAATTTGGACTAGATTACGGCATTCTTGAAATCTAGGCAGAAGAATTTACTTAACCAGTGGAAGACATTGGGCAAATCATTTAAATCTCTCTGAGCCTCAGTTCCCTCACATTTAAAATGAGGAGCTTGGACTGAATGACCTCTAAGTGCTCTTCTTACTTTTTGAGCAGAGGGTGACATGATCAAAGTGGAGTGCTTTAGCAACAAGTCATCCAGAAGCATGTGCAGCATGGATTGGAGTAGAGGAGACCAGAGGTAGGGAGCACAGTGAGGAGGTTATTGAAATAACCTGAAGTGATGAAAGCCTGATTAGTGAGGTGGCTGTGGGAATAAGCACAAAAGGAAAACTTCAGACACATTTTGAAGGGTGAAACAAGATTTAGTGAAAGATTGAATATAGGAACTGAAAGAGAGGAAAGATCAAAGATGATCTCAAGGTTTCTAGGCTAGCAAAGTGGAAGAGTATATTGCCGCTACTGACAGAAATGAGAGAGCTGGGAAAGGGAAATTGACTTGGGAGGAGCTCTATTTTTTATACAGGTTAAACTAAAGACAATGGGTGGCATGGTATATTCTACAACTCTTCTGTCTTTCAAGAAATTGCCAATTTTCAAAGAATGTGAAAAATAAATTTTTGTAAATAGAGGAAAGAATAATTTCTAAATTATTAAAAAATGATAATTTTAACAAATGTCGCATTACAAACTGCCTTCTTTGAGGGAGAAAATATTGTTAGTGAGCTATTTATACTTTTGACTCAAGAAGGAATAGATTAACTTAATTGTGTTTTTGCTCTGTATTTTATTGTTTTTTTTAAAAAATAAATTTTATTGATATCTTTTTTACATATCACCAGAGTTTTTCCCAATTTCTTTCCACTATCCCATCTCAGAGAGTCATCCCATATAACAATTTTAAACAGAAAATAGAGGAAGAAGAGGGGGAAAAACAGCAAAACCTATTAATACATTGAAAAATATCTGAAAATATCTTCAGTTTACCAAATACATGGAATTTGCATCTCTACAGGGGAGTGGGTGAGGGTATCTTCTCATATCTTTTCTTTGAGATCACCTTTGTTAGCAATTTCATAACATTCACTTTTGACTGTCTTTGGTTCTTTCCATTTGCATTGCTGTAGTCATGTGTTAATGTCATTTTCCATCTAGATCTATTACTCCCTCTAATGGAAGTTTAGCTCAGATAAGAAAGAGCATACTACTGTTTCCAGTTCCTGAAATTTACCATCACCAAGGAGATGGTAGACAAAAGAGCTGAAGATTGCTGGAGTTGCCTTGGCTCCACAAGGAAAAGTCAGAACATCTAGCTTTTATAAGTAGGGGAACTTTACAAAAAAGCTTCAAAAAAATAAAAAAGCTCATTCCACCATGATTGGCAGTTCATCACTATCTTAAATGTTGTGCCAAGTTCTTCAAATACAACCAGGAAGCCTCTTTATACTTAGAGAACATAAACCCAAATATGCCAACAATGTTAAACAGTGGGGTCAGAATAGAGACTATTGCATTTGTGATAGCTGGTATTTAAAACATATTAGATAGCTGTGTTTTTAAAGAAGTATATTAAGAGAAATTCAAGGAAAGAGGTAGGCAGAAGTAAGTCAGAGGTAGTCATCTCCCATCTGACTCAGTTGCATTTCTTTCCCATTGGTTTTATCCTAGTCAGCCTTCCCCTACTTTATTCAATCTCAAATGTAACCACCTGAGGAGTATTTTTAGCTGCTGCTTTACCATATCAATTTCCTCCACAGCAAACCCCTCAGTGGCCTCCGATTGCTGCCCACATCAAATCTATCGTCTTTGTTTCAAAGCCCCCAACCTGACTGCTACTGTTTATATTTGTCCGAGCAGTCCCACCGGAACAATCATACTTGACTGTGTTTATCACCACTCAATAATCTCTTCTATGGGTACTTTGATCAAGCCAAATTAACTCTGTATCTATCTCCTGTTTTGTCCCTTTTCAATGCCAAGTTAAAAATCTTTTCCTGGTTGATTGCCTATGTGTGAAATAATCTGGAGACCCTCCACATGTCTCCAAGCTTCTCTCTTCATCCATTAAAAACTACATATCACTTTCCTCCTATTTAAATGAAAGCAAAATGCCACATATAGAATTACATATTTCATGTCACTTGTATAAACACCAATCTTTTCCTTTATTCTCCCATCAAAAATTATTCTTCCTTTATAAAAAAAAAAAAGGTTTCAGTGAGTCATGAGGTTTTTGAGCTGACAGGATCACAAAGATCATCAGTATGGTGCAATTGAATGTTTACTGATTTAGTAAACAGGAGATCAATCTGTAATTCTAATTCTATCAACCTGTGTGATTTTGGGCAAGTCACTTAAACTCTCAGGGTCTCGGTTTCTTCATCTTTTAAACCAGGGCTGGCAAACTACAGTCTGAGGGTCAAATCTAGTCCACAGCCTATTTTTTTTATCATCCAATGAGCTAAGAATTTTTTTTTACATTTTGAAATTTCTTTTAAAATTCAAATTTATTTTGAAATGTTAAAAATATATTCTTGGCTTGGCAGACCACACATACATAGCTGGTACGCTATGTCCATGGGACATAGTTTGCTGACCCCTGGACTGGATAGTCTCTAATTCTAACTTTCTATAATCATGTCCAACTTCTTAATTACACATGTGAGAAAAATGAGATTCAGAGACATTAAAGTGACTCAGCCAAGATTACAGTATGTTAGCTGCAGAACCAGGAGTAAAATCCTGGCCTGATTCCAATGCTCTTTCCACAGTGTCACACTTCTTAGGTCCATGGTTCATCATAGAAAGCCAGCCTCATTACTTGTGTTTTGGGGTACCCCAGTAACATGCTCATCAGTCTGCTTTAATACACTGAGTGGGAGATTTGGATACTTATTTCAGGTTATTCACCCTCCCACCTTTGTCAATTATATCATATAGAACTACCCCCTGTCCTGGAACAAGCGTGATCTCTCTTAACTCCCCATATTTGCTTATATCATGCCCAAGACCTAGAATGAACTCCTTCTGAATTCATGCCAGTCTTTTAAAGCCCAACTCAAATGTCACTTCCTCCATAAAATCTTCAGTGCTGGTAATAACCTTCCTGCTCTGACCTTACATAATATTTTGTTTTGCCAATTCTTGAATACACTTGTCAAATAATATTTTATATGATAACTAGCTGGTAGCAAGGTCCCACGTATAATGAGGGGCTTTCCCCCACATATAGCATGGGAGTGTTGGTGTCTGGTTCAAAGAGAGACAGAATAGAAATCTCTAGCCTCTTCCTTCCTACCCCCACCATCCTTCTCCAAGGAAGACTTTTAATTCTTGCCAAGAGGGGAACAGGAAGTTGGAGCCTTTCCTCAGAGAGAGTAGGTACCAGGCTAGAATTACATCTGTCTTTGTCATTAAATATTATTAATCTAGGGGATGAGGTTTTTAACACCCCCGTTACCTTAACTTTTGATCATTTCATTTTTCTTTATGTTCCAATGATTTCCTTATATGAACATCCATTGCAATATTTCTAATAATTATTGAAGTTTGCTCTTTAAGAGACACATTTTTTTTCATGTTTCCATGGATTAATATCTTCTTAGAATCACAGAATTCCAAATGCAACAAAATGAAGCACTAAAATATGTATGTGGCTTGACGTCCAGCAATCAAATGACTAAGAAATAACTAAAGGTGCTGAAACCAGCCCAATCTGGTTTTATCTGGTAAAAGTGAGATTTTCTGAGTCAGCTTAGTGTCAGTAGAAGTACACATGTGTGATTATTGCTGTCATGATCTGAAACCATATCAAAATTATTGTTTGCTTCAAGTAAGTCGCATGGCAATATCCATGTGGATATTGGCTCATGTTATTATGTTATACATTATACATGTTATTATATCATACATGTTATATTATATGTTATTATATTATACATGTTATTATATTATATTATACATGTTATTTATAGGTTATTTGTTTGTTCTATTTATAGATATTATTTATGCTATATGTAATTATACATGTTACATATGCACACACACAAACATGTATATATACATATATACACATACACATATATGTAGTAGCATATGTATGTCAACTTGCTAAACATCTTGGATCTTGGAATTTTTCAGTCATATTAGTATTTTTTCCTATTCAACACTTTCTCTTATTCTATTTTGATCAATTTTGTATAAAAGTGTTTAAATTTTATGTAATAAAAATTGTCTACTTTTCCTTTTATGATCTCTTTATTGCTTATTTGGTTAAGAAATCTCAGCCATGAACTTGTGACAGGTGTCCATTATGTGTTCCTCTTGTCTTCTAATTTTTAATGATATGATCTTTTATTTTAAAGTCACACATTTATTTTGAGGTTTTTTTTTTAATTGAGGGGTGGACCTAGAAGGCTACATGTGGCCTCGAGGCTGGAGGTTCCCCATTTCTGGATTATAAACCATTTACCTACAACTAACTTCTACCAAATTACTTTTCAGTTTTCTCAGATTTTTTTTTTTTTATGAAAAAGTCATCCTTCTCCCCAGAAATTTATGTTCCTGGGTTTTTAAAACAGTAGGATGAAGTTTTCAATTATTTATATTCCATATCTGGTTTGTTTCATTGATTAATTTTTCTTCATTTTAACTAGTAGCAAATAGTTTGGGTAATTATTATTTTATAGTCTAACATTAATTCACTTTTTAACATCTGGCAATGCTAGGCTTTTTTCATTTGTACTTTTTCTCACTTATTTCTATTGAAAATCTTCATCTTATTTTTTTCTCTAAATTACTATTGTTAAGTAGCAAAAGTATCACTTTGGTAGTCTCTTTGGTAGTGCTAAACCTATAAAATAATTTTGATCATAGTTTTATTTTTATTATACTGGCATAACTCAACCATCAGTACTGAATATTTCCACTTATTGGCATATAAAGTATTTTTTAATTATATAATTTATTTACTTTCAGTTCTCAACATTCACTTCCATAAGATTTTTGATTTCCAAATTTTCTCCTCATCTTTCCCTTCCCCCACTCCAGGACAACATGTATCCCAATCGCCCTTTTCCCCAATCTGCCCTCCCTTCTATCACCCCCCTTTTCCCATTCCTCTCCCTTCTATTTTCCTCTAAAGCAAGATAGATTTCTATACCCCATTGCCTGTACATCTTATTTCCCAGTTGCATGCATAAACAATTTTTAACATTCATTTTTAAAGTTCTGAGTTCCACATTCTCTCCCTTTCTCCCTCCCCACCCATCCTCACTGAGAAAGCAATCAATTCGATATAGGTCATACATGTGTAGCCTTGCAAAACACTTCCATAACAGTCATGTTGTGAAAGAATAGCCACATTTCCCTCTGTTCTGTCCTGCCCTCCATTTATTCCATTCTTTCCCTTGATCTATCCCTCCACAATAATGTTTTATCATTTCTTCCTGTTTTTTTTGTTAATGTTGTTTTTAAAAATACTGATGTATTTGGTATATCGTTAAACAACCAAAGATGTTAATCATCACAATTAATTTCATTCTTGATTATATATGATTTTCTAAGTGCACCATCGTGCCATCTACAACTGAAGATAAATTTTTTCCATTGCAAATAATTCTAGTTTAGTTCTAGATATGTGCTTTTTATCACATTAAAAATGAAAGATGGTTCCTTCCATGTTTATGGTTTTTTTTTTTCCCAAAGTACGAATAGGTGTTGGATTTTGTCAAAGGCTATTTTTTTCTGCACCTGTATGGAAATAATGATGCTTTTTATTATGCCAATACTTTTTTTTTTTTTAGTATTGAACCATCATTGCATCTTAGGCATGAATCTAATTTGAACAGAGAGAATTATTTGCTGAATATATTTCTGCATTGTCTTTGTAAGGATATTCTTTAAAAAGAAAACTAGGTTGTGCAGTGGCTAAAGGGCTAACTCAAGAAGACTTGAGTTCAGATCTAACATCAGAGGATCAAATGAGATAATATTTATAAAGAACTTAGCACAATGTTTGACACATTAATAAATGCTTATTTCCTTCCCCTAAAACTTATGCATCAATATTCTTTAGGAAATTGGTCTATATTCTCTTTGTCTCCTTTGTCTCTCTTTAATTTTTATGTCAGAAACACATTTGCTTTTTAAAATGTTTGGCAAAGTACAGTTTTGTGAACAATTTTTGTAGCAAGAATTTTCAGTGTGCTTCACATGTTCAATATAATTAATTTGTAACTGTTCAGCTGTCTATTTTCTTTATTGTTTATCTTTCTGTAGATTTATCCAGGTCTGAGAAGGGACTATTAAAGTCTCCTACTAATTTTGCATGACTACCAGTGTCTATATTTTTTGGTTCCCAAAATATTAATGATCTTTTTTTTCTTGTTCTCTTTATTTTATGCTTCATATTTTTTGTTCCTTTGAGTCTTTTGCTCATTAATGCTTTCTTCATTTTCTTAATGTTCTTTGGATAATTTAAGAGTTTTCAAATAAAAATATGTATCATATTACATTACATTAAATATTATACTTTTTGATTTCTTCTTTATGATCTCTACTTTTTGTTCTCACTTCTTTGACATTTTCACTTATTTCTTTGAATGCTTCTTTGAACCCTCCTTGAGGTTCTTGGAAATATTCCATTGTTATTTCAGAGGGCTTTGGATAATTTATTATAATACCTTCATTTTCCTCAGGGGGTTTTGACTCATTCTTTGTTGCAATATATTTAATAAGATGGTCATTTATTTATTTCTTTATACTTCTCCTCCTTAGTCAATTTTTATATGCATTTTTCAGTCTTTCTCTTGATTTTTTTCCTATGAGGTTCTTGTTGTAGATATGCTACAATCATTTCCCATTTGTTGGCCCAGCACTATTGTGGCCCTTAACCATCCCCTGCTACCTGTTCTCTCTTTTTTCAAACTAGGGCTTGTAAAAGGTCTGTTCTGATGGGAGTGAGGACAGTCCATTGAGAGACTTTTTCAGGGAGACTCAGAGAGGTCATTTGTACCTAGGCCTATTCTCTACTTTTTACAATCCTACTCATCTGTAGGCTCCACCCCCAAACTTAGTCTGACTCCAGACTGGCTGCAAAAGAAACTGGAGAAGAGTTCCTCAGGACACAACTGATAGGAAAGTCTGAAAAACGTTTGCAATTAATTTTCCACCATTTTTTACTCCTTTGCCTGGTTAGCTATTTCTTCTTACACAGTTTTATGTTATTGTTACCAGCGCTGTACTTCTGGGCGTCTTCCTCCTCCACAGTCTTCTTCATAGGTCTCCATACACCTCTACCACCATCTCTTTATCTTCCTCTTGAGTCTCAAAGCTCCTCTGATTCACCAACTTCAAACTCTTCTGGGAGTAGGTTTCCCTTCTACTATTGACAAATGGTGAACTCCAAAATTTAAAGCCTGAAATTCTTGTCAAGCCTAGGGTTTGGGGAAGGAAGACAACTCAGCTATAGGCTGAGTCTAGTTGGATTGGAGAGTTAGCAACTGTTTGGTGATCTGGTGTTGATTATTTCTTTCTGAATTTTTAAAAAAATTATCTTTTTGTGGACCATTTTAATTTTCTTCTTCCTGTCATTGTTGAATTTTCTTTACTTGAAAGCACTTTTCTTCTTAATTTGGTATATTAGGACTTCAGTAGTGTAGTAGAAAGGATTCTCACAGCTTGTCCATGATATTTACTAAGTTTGTGTTCTTGGGCAAATCATTTCTTCTCCTTCAGCCTCATTTTCCCCATCTCTAAGAGGAGGAAGTTAGATTAAATAGTCCCATCTAACTCTAAAATTATGACTTCTCACTGTACCATTATTCTAGTATTGAGATTATAGGATTCAGAGCTGAAAGAATGTCAAGGATCACTTTGATCTCAGGGGCCAGATTTCAGCTCATTTAACTCTGGAGCCAGTGTGCTTTCCACTATATATATATATATATATATATATATATATATATATATATATATATATATATATATATATATATATATATATATATATATATATATATATATATATATATATATATATATATATATATATATATATATATATATATATATATATACACACACACACACACACATATATACATATACATACATATATAGTATATATATGTATATATATATAGGGTGTCCCAACAGTCTAACCTCCTCTTTTTACAACTGAGGAAACTGAGTTCTAGAGCTTTGCACAATGTTAAATTGATTTTTTTAAAGTATTAAAAAAAAGAAAGCTTGCAAAATGTTGATGCAGTTTTGGACTACATTAAGGATGGTGAGGTGGATAAAGCATTGGACCTAGAGTCAGGAAGACCTGAGTTCACATCTGGTCTCAGATACTTACCAGCTGTGTGACTCTGGGCAAGTCACTTAACCCTGTTTGCCTCAGTTTCCTCATCTGTGAAATGAGCTGGAGAAGGCAATGGCAAACTACTACAGTATCCTTGCCAAGAAAACTCCAAATGGAGTCACAAAGAGGCAGACGCAACTGAAACAATTGAACAAGGGAGACAAAGTTTGCAAGAATGAGTTCTCCTATACTTTGCTTGGTCAGACCATAGTTGAATTACCAGGAGCAGTTTTGGGCACCATCTTTTAGGAAGGAAGTTAATCAGCTAAAGAGATTATAGAAGAAGGCAACCGAAATGGTGAAGCAAGTGCCTTTAACTCATGTCATAAGTGGATCAGTTGAAAGAAATGGATATGTTGAGAAAAGAAGATTCTGGATGTTATGATAAATGTCTTCAAGTATTTGAAGGCTGTCATATGAAAGAGGGATTAAACTTGCTTTGTTTGGCCCCAGAGGACAGATTTAGGAGCAATGAGTGGAAATTCCAAAGAGGAAAATTTAGGTTTGGCATAAAAACTCCTACACAACTAAAGCTATCTTCAAATGGAATGTGCTGTATTGGGAGATAGTGTATTCTTTTTCATTATTATTATCTTTCTCTTTCTATAAATACTGGATAGCCACTTGTCTGGTAGATTGTTTTTCAGGTATAAATGAGAAGAGGTGGATGTTGAAGTTCATTCTGACTCAGGAATTCTATGATTTTGCAAAGTAGTAGAGCTGAGATTTGAATATACTTTCTTTGAGTACCAATGCCATGATTCTTTGAATATCTGTTGTTGTTGAATCACTTTAGTTATGTTCAGCTTTTCATGAGTTGATATAGGGTTTTCTTGGCAAAGATACTGGAGTGGTTTGCCATTTCCTTCTCTAGCTCATTTTACAGATGAGGAAACAGAGTCAAACAGGGCTAAATGACTTGTTCAGGGTTACACAGCCACTAAGTGTCAGAGGTCAGATTTGAACGCACAAAGATGAATCTTCCTGACTATCCATTTTACCACCTAGATGCTTTTCTTTGAATATGCAACATTCCTTTTGTGTTTAATGAGCCTGACTGCTTTTTACTGGAATTCTCTAAAGTCATCTCTGAATATTTCTCCTGAAGAAAAGTGTCTAAGTTAATGTCGCAGAGGGGAGAAGTAACATGGGTATTAATTCTTTATCTCTTCAAGCATCTTTAGAACCTAAGATAACAATGAGAACCTGACATAAACTTGAGCAAATGCCCCTGGAGGGAAGCATGAACTATTGAAAACAAAAGCAGTGGAGTAGGTATAGGTATATATATATATATATATATATATATATATACACACATACACACACACACACACACACACACATACATACATACATACACATACACACACATATATATATATATATATATATATATACATGTCCCTTCCAATATGAGGAGGGGACAACCATTGTCATGGCATTACTAAACTTACAGCACTAAAGAACTCCTTTCCAAAGCCAAGCCAGAAAGAAAAGTAGAGTGTAGTTGTGAAGACTAAATAGCATGAATCTAGTAGAAGCTCAACACAATGTGGTCCAGGAGAATGAATAGAAAGAGGCTTAGAGGCATCATATGGCTAGTTATGTGGGTTTAGAATCATCTCCCAAACTAGTCTGTTGTTCATAACAGACTGATCGATGACAGGTACCTTCCAGGCACTGCATATAAACATATGGCAGAGCTTCTCTCCTTCCTAGGACACCTACAGGTCACCTATTGCTATTTTCTCATTTGCACAGAGAAAAATGAGCCCCAGAAGAGTCTGAATGACATATTTCCACGATGTGGCTCACAACAAAGTGATCCTCTTCTTTCCCTATCCCAAGAAAGGACAAAATTTACATTTTGTCACTTCAAAGACAACTGAACATATAAATAAAGGTCCTTTTGCTTGATATGACATTATTTGTGCAGATTGTAGAAGAATAAGCTGAAACCAAAACATGTGGACTTAGGTGATTTGCTCTACTCAAGTTTTGTCGATTCAATTCAAGAAATGGAAAAGGAGGGAGGGAGGAAAGAAAGAAGGGATGAAGGAAGAAAAGAAGGAAGGAAAAGAAGAAAAAAAAAGAAAAAGAAGGAATTGTGGAGGGAAGGAAGGAGGAAATAAGAAAGAAAAGAAAGAAAAGCAATATTATACAATGAATAAGGCATCCTTGTTATTGACCGTAGAAAGACAGCTATGATATAATGCTGGACTTGAAATCCTTCCTTTGGAACTTACTAGCTATGTTACTCCAGGGAAATTGCTTATGTTCTATGAGCCTTAGACAATTCTCTAATACTCTAATATATAAATTGTGATCTGACTCAATAGAGGGACTACCCATTCCAGCAAAATCACTTTCAAACTACATGTGATGAAACTTACATGTGGAACTACCCATATTGTAGATATCATTTTTTGGATAGTTGTCTTTAAATAATGACTTTGGATAGTTTATAAAGCTTCAAATCCATGCTAAAAAAACAACAACAACAACTAAACTTTGGTCTTTTTAACTTTTTGAGAATAAACCATTTCATAGCTTTGTATCATAAACAATTACTTTGTACAGTATCTTAAACCCTTAATCATTGTTTATTGAATTGAATGAGATTCTTTTTGCCTACAGCAAAAGACACTAAAATTAAGTATTTTTTTTCTGAGTTTCAAATAGATTGAATCAGTGTGAAACAGGAAACCATACAGATATATTTAAAATAAGTTTTGATTAAAGGAGAGCAAATACTAACTTATCCATTTTTTAATAATGCAGGCTGCTATATTGTTCATTTCACTCCAGTATTTTTTGAAGGGAAAATCAGCAGAAATTTCAGTGATCTCAAATAGAAACCTGAAAAATTTGAAACCTAAAGAGCATCAAGCTCTTTAAAAAGTTGAGTTTTAAAAGCAGAACATACAATTCTGAGTTGTTCAAAGTTGTCTTCAACAACTGATGGGAAGCAGGGAAGACATTTTTATCTCCTAACCTGCTTAATTTGAATGTATTAAAAATACACACACACACACACACACACACACACACAAATTTCCCATGGTTGAGAAATCTTAAGATTAGCCTAGAGAGTTGTTACTGTTCACAAATAAGACTTTTAAAAACTTTCCTTCCCATTAGACTGTGAGTTTCTTGAAAGCAGAACAATTTTTTGCCTTTTTTATTCTCCTCAGTACAGTCTGGCAGTTAGTATGGTGCTTAATAAATGCTTGTGGATTGACTTTATTTGATAAAATTTCTCGTTTATTTTGATATTGTCAGTTGATCAGGTCCTCATTTACATGTATTTATCCCATTATCTTGTCTATTTTATGAATATTATAAAGACAGAATTCTCATCGCTCATTAATGGGCTACGGATTATGTATCCTCTCCTTTATTTTTGCTGGCACGTCCTGGTACTGAAGCACATTAAAGTAATAAAATTAGGCAGCAAGATGTCCCAGTCACTCCCACCATGTTCCCGTAACCCCCTCATTTACAACCAACTGAGACAGATTTCTTTTAAGAGTAATTTAAGATGAGGCAATACTGCATATGTAAATCCTGTTTTATTGCCACTGGTGGCAGCCAGTTAATGCGTCTAAAATGTTGTTCAGCCTTCAGTCAAACAGCCATACTAGTTTGAACTCTGTGATTTTAAAGTGACCCTGGGGGATAATGTGCAAAGGCAGCTTTCATGACTATCATATAAATCATGGACATTCTGGCCACACAGACGCTCCTGCCACCAACAAGCCAGATGTCAGATCTGCCGCTGAGTCTCTAAAAGTCTGGGACCTTAGTGGAGTCTGCTAACAATGGCATATCCCTGGCCCCCATTCATTTAACTCTGCTTCCATAGTAGCTGCCAGGATACAGGAAATGGAGAGGAGTAGGACAATTACCAGGAAAAACATTGACTTGATACAGAGGTTGAGATCATTAAAGAGATGGAGCAAATTAAGAGGCTCACACAATATAATTATTCTTTGGAGCACAGGGTTGAAAACTACTTTCTGCATTAAAGATGCTCATTTCCAGACACAGAGCTCTTTGTGAAGGTGAGTTTTATCAACAAATCCAACAATGAAAAAATACACATAGTTAAGCAGGGATTTCATTGCATTCAAAATGAGTTAGACTAGGACTCCAAAGGTTAAAGAGACAAGTCAGAAAAAATGATTGCACCACTCTGCAGACTTATTTGGGGCTTTACTGTACTTAGTATAACTACTATAAAATATGAGCTTTAAAAGGCTGCAAGTCCAGACTAGCTAAAAGAGGTATGTGGTTGAATGTCCCCATTCTTTTGTACCCCTTCCCCCTTTTCTTTGCTTGAGTCTGTTAAAAGCTGCAGTTATTGAAATGTAGCACAATTTTAAAGAATAACAAGACAGCCGTGGAAATTAAAAATAAAATAAAACAGCTTTCTTTTTTCTTTAGTACAGGTTGGGAGAGAGAGGAGGTAGCAGGGATGAGAATACATTTGGTTTTGCTCTAAGGTGAAGAAAGGAGAATTGTTTGGGGACATTCTCACACACAGGCACTGTACTTGGACCTTATGATTCCTCCAGTGTGAAAACAAACATTTATTAAGCATTTATTTAAAGCATTGTTCTAAGTTTCAGAAATACAATGTTTCTATTCTCAAGGGGCTTACATTGTAGTAGGGAGTGGGTTTAACATGCCCTGTAGTTATAATAGTTTGCATATATAATATGTATGTAATATGTACATATTATATAATATATGTGTATTTATTACACATGCACATATATATGTACACATATATGTTGCTTTAAGGTTTGCAAAGTGCTTTTCAAGTATTATCTCATTTTATCCTTATAATAACCCTGTGAGATAGGTCCCATTATTAGCCCCATTTTACAGATGAGTAAACTGAGGCAGACAAATGTTAAGTGACTTGTCAAGGGTTATGAAGCTAGGAAGTAACTAGTTATAAATTTTAATTCAGGTCTTTCTCACTCCAAGCCCAGCACTCTAAACACTGTGCCATCTAGTTGCCTCTACTCAGAAAAAGTATGATACAGGGCAGTAGATGCTAGGAGGAAAGGAGAGAACTAGAAAATGCTGTAGGGATTTTTGAAGAAGACTATGTCCCCTGAGGGAAAGTGGCAAGGGGCCAGGCTGAGCATCTTCCATCTTCTCCAGAGCAGTGATTTTAATCTTTACAAAACCCTACTCTTTGTACCATTACCTCTAAAATCTTGATCCTTCACTTCTGTCCCAGGCCATCTCCCATGCGCTAGTCACTCCCTCCTCTTTTCCCTTAAATCCTTGGTGACCTAATTCAACTGTACACTGTCTTCCTTTCTTAAATCTCTAGCCTCTTTATCAATTCATTGATTATACCATACCAAGCCTCTGTTTTGGCTCACTGGCCATTGGCTGTCTTTGTTCCTACAAACATGCTGCGGAATGAGGGTGGACAAAATCATGCAACTCTTTTGGTGAGGTTCACTACAAATTTATGCTACCCAACCTCAACTGGGTAACTTAGGAAATCCATCTGTACCTCTCTTATCAACCCACTCTTTTACTCTCCGCAGTGGCTTTTCAAATCTCCAATGGCTTCCCCTATTCCTACTTTCTCAACTGAGAACCTTGCCTCACATTTACAGAAAAAAATTGAGGCCATGAGCTCACTCTTTTACCCTCTCTTTTATCTTATATCACTGAGATGCCTTCTGCCACTATCTTCTCCTTCACCCATTTTACATGAGGAGATAGCCTTACCCTCTTCCTGTTCAAGTGATCCCATTCTTTCTCATCTTATTCAACAGACTGCAACCATTGTCATCACCACTCTCATTTATTTTCAGTCTCTCCCTGTCTCCTCACTGCTCATTCCTCACTGCTCACAAACATGCCCATGTCTCCTCTATCCTCAAAAAGACCCCTCACTTTATCCTTGCATTCTAGCTAACTATTGCCCTGTATTTCTTCTGCTTGTTGTCACTAAACTCCTTGAAAATGGCATCTCTAATAGGTGTCTCCACTTTTTTTCTTCCTAACCCCTTGCAACATGGCTCCCAGTTTTATCATTCTACCGAAACAGTTCTCTCCAAAGTTACTAATGATCTGAGTTGCCAGATCCAGTGACCTTTTCTCAATCCTTGACTTCTTCAGTTGTTGACCCTGCTGATCACGCTCTCCTCCTTGATACTTTCTTCTCTGTAAATTTTTGCCCTCTTTGAGGGCAAGTACAATCTTTTAACTTATTTTTGTAAAGGAAGCACATTTTATGTCTGTATAAGTACAGGACGGGATGAGGGATAGCACATCATGTTCTGGGAACAGTGTGATTGGAACATAGGAATGTATGAAAGGGGGTAATGTGAAGTGTAACTGGAAAGTTAGTTTACATTCACATTGTAGGAGGTCTTAAATGTCAGGCTGATGAATATTTTATCCAGAAGACAGCAGAGAGCCACTGAAGTTTTTGAATAGGGGAATGAAATGGTCAGAAGGTCATTTGCTCATTGTGTAGAAGATGGAAGGGAGAAGGGTAGAGTCAAAAGAAAAGCAGATCAGTTTGGAGGCTATTAACATAGTCCAGGTGATAAGAATGAAGGTATAGACAGATGGTATTCATTGTTACTGTCTTTCCCTTCCCACCATCTCCGTAACAACCTCAAAATTTTCAGTTGTTTTGAGTGCTCAGGAACCTTTGGTGTAGAGAAATATATCAGAGAGTGATAAGAAAGGAAGAAGCAGTAGCCCATGCCATGTGGCCCAAAATTAGGTTTATAGTTATCCACTATCTTCTCTTTTCTAGTTAAATCCAATCATAGAAAACTTTGGATACCATCTGTATACCTTTTCCCATTCCAGTTCTAGGCTCAAGCAAAATTCTCCCAGAGAAATGCACATAGATAGCCTCTCAAATCTTCTTATTGTGGACTACAATATTAGGCTTAGGGAAGGCAATTTGTAGCATTTTTTGTCTTTGGTCATTGCATTGAGGTTCTATGGCTGCCATCTTGCCTCAAGTACCTCAGATATAGCCCCTTTACTTGTTATACCTTCTTGTAAGTAATTTGAGCTTCATGGAGGATTATGTTCTCTTAGAGTGATATGACCATAGCATCATGGAAGATTAGAACTTAATTAGAATCCAAGAGACTATCTAGTCCAACCACCTGGTTTTATAGATAAGGGTATTATAGATGAGGGGACCAGATGAAATAAGCAATTTACTTATGGTAACACAGCAAGTAGGTAGTTGAGCAAAGTTGGTTGACTTCTAGTCTAATTCTCTTCCTACTCTGCCACATTTTAGTTCTCTTTTCCTCACTATACAAAAGAAAGGTCACTTAGGCTGTCTTTTTTGTTCAGGTCTTGTCTGTATTGCTTTGGTATAGAGAATTAATTTATTAAATATCCTTTGTTTTTGCTATGTGTTGGGATTTCACTTGAAATCACATGAGTCCTTTACTGAAGAGTGTGTCCAAATCTCATCCTGGTCTTTTTAGCATTCTTGCATTATTATGGATTTATTTAGTAGAATGCTGAGACAGAGAAAGAAGAATTTATCAGTTTTAATAATAAATGCTCTTCTCAAAGGAGGTGTGAAACATTGTAAGATCAGACACTTTCTTCTCTTCTTTGCTACCTTACTACCCACATACTGCACTGCCAGAAGGGCAATCAATATCAACAAGCATTTATTAAGCACTTTCTATGTGCCCACCACTATGCCTGGGGATACAAAGAAAGAGAAAAATTGTCATCCTCTAGAAACTTACATGTGAATGAGGGAAACAATGCATAAATAAACACATATGAGCTATATATCAAGTAAAAAGAGGGTAATCTTAAAGGGGAAAGCTCAAATGGAAAATAGAGAAAGCCTGCAGAAGGTGGTAATTGAGCTAAGTATTAAAGAAAGCTAGATATGTCAAGAGGTCAAATTGAGGATGGAGAGCATTCCAGGCATAAGCAACAGTCAGTGCAAAGGCATAGAGAGGAGAGATGGAGTGTCTTAAGTAAGGAACAGTAAGGAAATTAAGGAAGTACCCATCAACTGGGGAATGACTAAAGAAATTATGGTATGCAAATGTAATGGGGTATTATTACATTGTGAGAAATGATGAAAGGGATAGTTTCAGAGAAACTTCATAAGTCTCATATGAATTGATACAGAGTGAAGGGTACAGGACCAGGAGAACAATTTATATGATACAAAGAAACATGAAAGTTAAATAGCTTTGAAAGACTTGCACTCTGATTAGTATAATGACCAAGGACAGGACCAATGGTGAAGTTTGACAGAAAAAGAATTTAAAATACAGAGTGAGAAATATTTTTGGACAAGAATGACATGGTAATTTATTTTGCTAAACTATGCATATTTGTTACAAGAATTATTTTTTTTTCAGTTGGAGGAGGGTGGGAAGGAGAATAATGATTACTTATTCATGGACAAAAATTTTTTTTAAAATCAATAAAAAAAACCTATCAAGAAGAAAGGTGGTATTGCTAGATTGTAGAGTTTACAGAGGAGAATGAATTGTGAGAAAACTGGAAAGGTCAGAAGAGACCAGATGGTAAAGAGCCTTCAATGTCAAACAGAGGTGTTTATATTTGATTCCACACAGCCAAACTAAGACTTTAGTGCAATCACTCTGGCAACTGTGTAGAGGATGGATTGGACTTGGGAAAGAGTGAAGGCCAGGAAAACAATTGCAATACAATTCCAATAATCCAAGTGAGAGTTAACAGGAGGAGTCTGAATTAGAATGCTGCTTGTTAGGTTGGAGAGAAAAGGACACATAAGGGAGGATTTATGAAGATAGAAAAGAGGATTTGGCAACTGATTGGATATGTGGGGAAAGTCAGAGTGAAAAGTGAAGGAGGAATTTGAAGTAATAAACCTGAAATGATGATTTTGTCCTCAATAGCAATAAGAAAGTTCAAAAGAGGAGATGACTTTAAGAGGGAAAATAATAAATTTTGCTTTGGACATGTTGATCTTGAGATGCCTATGGGACAATCAGTTCAAAATGTCTACTACACAGTTGGAGATGTAGTAGTGGAGCCCAGGGGAGAGACTAGGGATGGATATACAGATCTAGGACTTGTATTTTTAGGTCATTTGTCTAGAGATGATAATTAAACCCATGAGAAGTTATGAGATAATGATAATAATAGTATTTATATGGTGTTTAAGGTTTTTTAAAAAAACTTTACAAATATGATCTCATTTTATCCTCATAACAATTTTGAAAATAGATACTATTATTAGCCTCATTTTACAGTTGAGGACACTGAAGTAGGCAGAGGTTAAGTCAAAGTTAATATAACTGGTAATTGTCTGAAGTCAGATTAGAACTCACATCTTTCTGAATCCAGATCCAGCACTCTATGGGCCCAGGACAGGGCTTTGGGAGATAATGTCAGCTAGGAGATATGACAAGAATAAAATTCCAGCAAAGGAGACAGAGAAGAATTGAAGGGAAATAAAGAAAGAGCCTTGCCATGAAAACCCAGAGAGTTGAGAGTATCTAGGAGACATTCCACAGTGCCAAAAGCTGCAGAGAGGTCAAGCAGAATGAGAAATGAGAAAATACCACTTGATTTAATAGCTAATAGATCACCGATAACTTGAGAGAACAGCTTCGTATAAAAATTATGTTTCATATCATATCAGAAGTTAGAGGGGGTGGATTTAGAAGAGAGTAAAAAAAAATAAATATATAACTGGGATTTTTACAATGAATTTAGCAGAGAAGGGAAAGAGAGATAAAGGATGATAGCAGGACTTTTTGAGGATGGAAACATGACCATATTTGTAGACAATAGATAAGATCCAGCATATAAGGTGATGTTGAAAATTAGAGAAAGAACAGGAATGATGGTGAGGGCAATGTGCTAGAGAACATGAAAGGAGATGGGATCAAAGTGGAATGGAAAGAGGTTGGCTTTGGCAAGGAAAAGGTCATCTGATAGTGGAGTGAAGGAACAGATCGTAGGTGGTGATATGAGAGGAAGAGAAGGGGAAAAAGAAGTTTTTGGCCAGGGCATCAATTTTTCAGTGAAATGTGAAGTAAGTTCCTCAGATGAAAGGGTTGGGTACTGTGGGAAGCTAGCATTGAGATGACATTTGGGAGAGCCATTATGGTAAGTGGGATAGGGAATCAATTCAACATGAAGAGGGATTGCCTTACTATTATGAAGGTCTGGATAAGATTAGATAACATAAATTTGTAGCAGAAAGACATGTTCATTATTATGAGGAAAAGTATATTTAAAAGATGAAAGTGGGGGAAATTCTTTCACTTCTCTCAAGATCTTTTATAAAATACATATTTTTCTACTGGACAACCTTCATACTCTTTTGCTATCTTTTCCTCTACAGGTTTTCAGAATTGGAAGATAAGTTTTCTATAACATTTAAAAGTATAAATTCTAACTTAATATAATTGAGGAGAAGTAAAATGTCTCTTTGTTTTCGGTCTCTTTTGTGTACTTCTCTTCTGTCTCTCAGGGAAAAATGTCAATGGAAAATGATTCTACAGGGATTGGAGAAGGACCACACAGAGTATTAGAGCGAGGTGGCACTTTGCCATTCATAGGATCAAAGATTTAGAGCTAGAATAATCTCAGAGGCAATTTAGTCCAATCCCTCATTTTACTGTTAAGTGAAGAGACCCATGGAATTGAATGACTTGCCAGAAGTCACACAAGTAATATTTGTAATAGGTTTAAAAGAGGACAAAAACAATATTCTGTTTGTCTTTGGCAACATTGGGGGAATTCTCAATGCTTCTTCCTCCATTCTTTCCTACAACTTCTTTTCTTCCTCAAAATTTTAGTTGAAAGCTGCTATCAGGAAGTGGTGAGGTAATAGATGACAGAAAAGAAGAGCTCAGTAAAGCAAAAGAGTCAACCTTAGAAGTAGAGTCTGCTGAATTATTACCGTGTCCCCTGTACTTCTCTAACTTCCATTTGATCATGTCAGACTTCACCTAGATGGACTTGGAACCAGAGTAAAATGTCCTAGAAAGGCACTCAAGAAATTGGCATACCTTAGAGCAACAGCTGATTGTAAATCATTTCATTTCTGTTGTGGAGTTTAGACCTTAGAAATATGAAATTACCTTAGCTGAAGACATTAAAAATACTATTTTAATTTTGTAGGCTGGTTATGATGGTGAGAGCATTGGAAATTGCCCATTTTCGCAGCGACTTTTTATGATACTGTGGCTAAAAGGTGTTATATTTAATGTTACAACAGTGGACTTGAAAAGGTAAGAGGACCATTAAATTGAAATTTTAATTTCAATGATTGTAACTAATTTTCTTTCATCTCTCTTTCTTCTGTCCTTTCCCTCTTCACATACTCTCTTGATTCCTCCATTCCTACCCCTTCTCCTTTGTACCCCCACCCCCACCCCCACCCCAAAGTAATGGAATCACGTAAACACACCCCCTCTATCTCAACATATATACATAGATAGAAAACTTGAGTACAAACTTTGGCACAAAGGATATGCTACAGGAGAGGAGAATTGTGTGAGGTAGTGAGCAAGTCCCGCCAGTGATTATGAGCTCTCTTTGAACTCAAGGTCAGCCATATACATTTAGAATATGGAGCTGGGCACACTGTAGAGCTGCTCAACTCCATGGTTCAGACTCTTCTTCAGTGTCTGTATCAGGGGAATCAAACTCAACATATTAAGGATCTTTTTGTTCCCCTTGCCTTTGAAAATGATTAGAATATGACAATTTGCTTTCAAATAACAAGAACTGTTTCGGGCAAAATTGGAACAGATTGATACATTAAATAAGGGAAATGAGTATCAATAAACTGCTGCTTCCTACTAACTCCATTGTTTATTTCCTCTTAGGAAACCTGCAGACTTGCAGGATCTGGCTCCAGGAACAAATCCACCTTTTATGACTTTTGATGGAGAAGTAAAGACAGATGTGAATAAGATCGAGGAGTTCTTAGAAGAAAAATTAGCCCCACCAAGGTACTCCATAGGAAATTGATGGATTAGTCTGGTTAAGATATTTCCAAAAATAAATCAATGTAAAATCTTGCAAGGGGTGCCAAAAAAGAGCTAAGTTTTCATTCCATTCTTCTGGGACTACCCTCAATTTATCCTGTATACATCACTTGATGTAATTGTTGGCGTATTGTTTCCCCCCATTAGACAATGAGCTACTTGAGAGAAGGAACTGTCTTTTGCTTTTCTTTTTTATCTCCACTGCTAAGCATTGTGCCTGGCACATTGTAGGTACTTTAAAAATGTTAGTTGATTGGCTGACTGATTTATGTTTTGATGGGAATGTTCATACTACTTAACAGCTGAAAAGGGAGACTGTAAAACTGATGTCTATTTGCATACTGAATAACATTTAGCACAGTGGTACTATTAGGCACTTGGTAAATATTTTAGTGATATTCATGTCAATATCCTACTCTAAAAATTTGGGGGTAAATGGAACAGATGGGGATCTTTTCAGTTCAGTTCTGAGTATTCAAGGCTAATGTTACTTTGAGCAGCCCTTTCTAATATGCAGTTAGGAGAACTCTCTGGGAGGCAGGGGGACAGTCCTCAAAGGGAAGGACTTTAAGATCTTCTTTTGCCTTTCTCTCTTAGAAAATATTTCTGCCTTCTACACAGCAATGACCCAGAATAGCTCTTGTCTATGACGTCTTTAATTTTCACCTCCTCAGGTACCCTAAGCTTGCAACCCAGCACATGGAATCAAACTCAGCAGGAAATGATGTGTTTGCAAAATTTTCTGCATTTATCAAAAACACAAGAAAGGATGCCAATGAGAGTGAGTTCCTCACAGTTCCTCTGTTTTCTGCTCTTGGAGGTGGGGTGTGGATCTCTACTACATGGAATTGTGGGAAGAACACTGGCCTAGAAATCCAAAAACTCAGACACTGTGTAATCTTAGACAAAATTTTATCTCTCTGTTACTCAATTTCTTCATCTCTAAAGCAAGAGGGCTATTCTATGTGGCTTCTAAGGTTCTTTTTTGGTTCTAACACTTAGGCTGAGATTTCATCAGTGGAAAGAACTTCTGGTGTGAAAACCACAAATGCAGACCAGCGACTACACAGTAACTTTTTTTAAACCCAGAGTTGTCATTTCATTAGTATAGGTCATTCCAGATGAAGCTAGAAAGATATGTAGTTGTACAGGACATTAAAAACTAAACAGAGAAATTTAGAATTTATCTTAGAGATAATAGGAAGTCAAGGAAGGGAAGGTTAGTGAGGTAGTATAGATAGAAGAGAAGAAGGCCCAGTTTGGTGCCTTGAGGTATGCCCATAGTTAGGAGGCATTACACGGATGATGAGACAGCCAAGGAGATTGAAAAGGTAGGATCGGACCAATAGGAGAAGAACCAGGAGAGCATAATTTCAGAAAGACCTAGAAAGAAGGAAAGGGTAGTTAACAGTGATAAATAGTTAACAGTGATAAATACTGCAGAGATCTAGAAGGATGACCATCATGTTTCATGATTAAGATGTCATCAGGAATTTTGGAGAGGATGGTTTCAGTTGAATGATGAGGTTGGAAGTCAGATTACGAAAGATTAATGAGTGAGTATGACAGGAGAGGAAGTGAAAGGGCAAAGATCTGATAAATTGAATAGGAATAAACGATGATAGCTTGAGAAGATGGTGGATTCTAGTGAAGGTGAAGGGTTTTGTTTTTTTTTTTTTGGATGGGGACACCTTGAGCATGTTTGAAGGCAGTATGAAAAGAACTAGTAGATGAAAAGTTGAAGATTCTAGAAAGGGAGGAGGAATGAGTAAGAATACAAAGTGCTAGAGTAGATAAAAGGAGATGTGATCAAGTTTAAATGTAAAGAGGATGGGCTTGGCAAAGAGAAGGGCTTCCTCTTTGTGATAGACTGGGGGAAAGGAGAAAAGAACAGATACGAAGAGAAGCTTAGTTTGAATGATCTCAATTTTCTGAACTAAGTAAGACACAAAGTCCTCAGCAGAAAGAAGGAGGAGGAGGTGTGGGAGACTTGAGGAGAGAAGAATAGCTTTGATTGGGAGTGAGATAGAGAATTAATTTGGGAAGAATAAAAAGATTTCCTTGCTGGTGTAAGGGCCCAAGTAGAACTGGCTAATATAAATTTGTAATGTACCTAGTAAGCATAGTTGTGAGACTTCCTCCAGCTGAGATCATCATCTTATGAGTAGGACCTTCTTGGGCCTCTGAAATGGTTGCAACATTGCTAACCACCTCTGTCTGACATAAGGGAACTAAATTGACTTCCCAAACCCAAAGAACTTATCTCTTGAAGCAGACATTACCTCTAATTGTGTTTCTTTGTAATTTTTCTCCTTTTCTGATTCTAGATTTGGAAAAAAATCTGATAAAGGCTTTAAGGAAACTGGATAATTACTTAAATACCCCTCTGCCTGACGAAATTGATGCCTATAGCTCAGAAGACATCACTGTTTCCAACAGGAAGTTCCTTGATGGGAATGAGCTCAGTTTAGCAGATTGTAATCTCCTACCCAAACTCCATATCATTAAGGTTTGGATTCTCTTCTCTCATGTGCTGAAAAACTCATTTGTTTTTGGCCAAGCATAAAACTCCTTCTAGAATCATGAAGTGAATTAAAACCAGTCCATGTGCCTATTTCTAGTAATCAGTACCTTGATTTCAGATTCATGAAATCAAGATGGCAGACAGCATCATAAGGTACCTGGGCTTGTCCCCATTCACTTTGCCCTCACTGTTGGTACTTCTCCATTTTTACTCCTTTGGTGCAAAGAGAAGATCTGTAAAAACCAACACAGACATACTCTCTCAACACAGGCCTCAGAGCTAAGGACAATGTTCTAGCAGCTAAGAAAGATGGCAAGGTAGAGTTGGACTGCCCTTGGTATTTCTTAGGGGTGCAACTCATCCTTTCCAGGGATCCTTGCAAGATTTAGACTCTTTAAGAGTCTTTAAAAAATTTCCCTCTAGCTCTGGAAAAGCACACTTCCAAATAATTTACTTTCTTTGAGGAATGCTTTATTGATTTCTTTTGTTTCTCAGAGGCATTTCCATATATAACGCCTTTCTACACATACTCACATTAAATTCTCCTTTGTAACAAAGAGAAACAAACAAAACCAATCAATACAGTAACTGTATCTCACAATTTAAGCAACATTCTTCCCTAGAAGTTCCTTAGTTCTCTGCCAAGAGTGGGGAGGTATGTTTCATTATCTGTTCCTTGGGACCAAGATCGATCATTGTAATTAATCAGACACACTTTCCTTTTTGTATTCTTTCATTATGGTGTTGTATATTTTTATGATTTTTGCCACTGACTGTATCACCAATTTTCCTCCTCCTAAACATTTTTCAGGATATGGTCTATCCCTCCTACAAATACAGAAATAGGAGTGATGCAGAGTTAGCATTGCTGCTAGCTTTAAAAAAAGGATTCCGTAGACTCTTTAACTGCTGCTGTCTCTTTCAGCTCCACAACCTCTGTGTGGTCAGACACATTGATGCTCTGCTCAAAGAAAGAAATAACTTATAGCTCTGATCTCTGTTGACATTTACTGTGTGCCTGTGGTGTAGAGTTCAGGAGCGTCTGGGGTAGCAGAGGAACAAAATATGAGCTGAGATTCTTGTCTCAAAATCACTTATTTTCAGTAGATTTGTTGATCCTATTTTGATCCTTTGACCAATGGTGTGGCCTGATTTTAACATTTAAAATTTCAGTGAAAAAGAATAAAGACTCCAAATTAACAAGATCATTTATGGCATTGGGACCAACTGAAGCAGTTATTAGTACATGTAATTCTTCCTTGTGAAGGGACTTTTTTTCCCCTCTTCCTACCTTTTTCTGATACCAATTTTATACACACACATATGTATACATATACATACATATATATATTCATACACACATACATGTACTTGATTTCTTTTATGCACAGAAGCCATCACTGGTAATACACAACAGCTCCACATGCACCCACCATCTTTCTTTTGTCATTTAAAATTAAACATATTTAGTGAATGCTTTTTAATCTCGGCTAGTCAGTACAATGTTAAGGTGCTTAGATAAGGAAAAGGGAGACAACCACATAAGGTGATGTTCTTAACACTTACCACTGTTCAGTGGTTATAAGTATTTATTGTCAAATCAGGATGTCCATAAAATTTCAAACAGACTAATCACCTTTCTGGAGTTCTTCTGAAAGAAAATCAAAACAAAAACAAGAAGCTTTACAAATACTTTAAGGTCTACAATGTAGTTTTCATATTTTATTCCATTTGATCCTCACAACTCCAAAGGGCACACTATAATTATAATTTCCAAGAATCAGGAATTGATTAGAAACATTAAATTAAGTTTTATTAAATGAAAAAAGGGGTAGCTCTTCCTGACAGGTATACATCATGTAGATAATAATTTTCTGTGAAGTACAGGTTCTCTGATTCCTCAAATAGCAGAATATATCCTTTAAAATGCTTTCACTTTCATCATTAATTGAATTACTTTTAAATAAATTTCACAGAATTAGGTGGTACCAATGATTTTTCACTTTATGCAAACACCTATGCATTTATTGCTTGATTGACACCAGTTCTATGATGCACAAGTCATAAGTTCTTATTAATTTGCTCGGATGGTCAATTCTTCAAAACTAAAGCTTTATAAGATGTCACTTTGGAGCTTTCCATGGGCCCTGGACTTCAACGGTTTCTGTTTACTCTTTAGCATTCTCTTTGATTCTTTATCACCAAGAAGGCCACACTAATATTGATGTGTCCCATGCTGATCTCAATAACAAATTTCATCAGGACTACACAAAATAGTGTTGTTTTTGAGCCCCCAAACTGCCCTTTTCCATTTCCTACGTGCAGCTATGAGGAGATTTTTTGTTCTGGTTTGATAACCTCAGGAACTGGGAAAGAAGATAAAGCTATCCCTTTCAGAACTGCCTAATATGATTACTTATCTTTCTGGGGTTTTCCCTTTTCTGATTATTCTCTCTTTGTTTTCAGATTGTGGCCAAGAAATACAGGAATTTTGAGTTTCCCTCTGAAATGACTGGCCTGTGGAGATATTTGAACAATGCCTACACTAGAGATGAGTTCACAAATACCTGCCCTGCTGACCAGGAGATTGAATATGCATATTCTGATGTTGCGAAAAGAATGAAATGATGCCTCAATCATGGCTAGTTTTCTTTAGAGACGGAATTGGATCAAATGGTGTACAAAAAGAACATCTTCTCTTATTTTCTTTCAAGTTTTGCCAATGGCCAATCCTTTAAAAAAAAAAGCTGGTAGTATGGTCTGCTCAATAACATGCATGCATTCTACTTGTACACATGTCTCCATAGACCAAATATCTGTTGATGTGAAATACACACCCCTGTCCATTTCAATGTTAATAACAGGTTGTTATAATCTTTGGTTTAGGATTGCATATTTTAGTGGTTTCACTTTCAAAGCAAGACATGTTATGGTAAAAGTTGTTGCTTGATTTTTTTTAATTGTTCGTTTTTCTTTCTCAGACATTTTTTAGCTGTCATGATCTTATATCTTGATTCCTCACAACTGAAATGTCGGTTTAAATGAAAGGAACAGCTGAAGGTTACATTTGCCAAACCCCTTGACAATAGTCCATAGAAGAACTTAAAAAAAATTATTCATGGAACTTTAAAGCTCAAAGGGACCTTAGAGATTACTTAGTCTGACTCCATCGTTTTACAGAGGAAGACAACTAAGACCCACAGAGTGTAAGTGATTTGTTCAAGGCCAAACAGCTTACTCATGTCATATCAGGAATTAGAAGCCAGGCCTTCCAGCTCTGCTTTGTAATATGTGAGTGTGTCCCTCCACCATACCACATCGTCTCTCAACTCCACGAAGGTATTAAAGGGCTGAGGAATGGTTCAAGCACTGAAAGGAGGAGTGAAAGCAAATAGATCTTGTATATACAAACTTACTCCTTACCTTAATGGATTTCTTACCTAAATTCTCTTGCTTCACTTTCCACAAAAGCATAAAGACTTAATCTTCACTTAAATTTGGGAGAAAGATTATAAAGGACTAAGGGGACAGATAAGGAATTGTAATAGCATCCCTTGCCCTCCCTCACTTTTATTCATAGACTTCCCAGTTTTTCAAGAGTTAATTGTTCACTGTTATGAATTATTTAGGTATTCTCTTCTGAAAGTATTTGAGTCCCTTTCCTATCTCTTTGTACCCTTACTAGAGCTTAGACAGTTCAGTCTGACCACTTTTCAGCAGTTTTGGGGAAAATGAACTGACTAAAGAGAGGGCTTTTAGTTTCTATCAATACCATGCTTGTACCCAGTAATCAAAAACTCCTTGTATTATTGGTTAGGTACTGGAAGCACTTTTGGAAGTGGAGACACAGCTTGTGACTAGTAATGGGGGAGATTCTTTATGTAATGACAGTTGATAGAACACAGAATTATAAAGTATTAGAAGGGACTTTGGTGAATCTATTTTGACCCCCTCATCTTACAAGGTAGGGAAGGGGGGACAAAAACTGAGGACTGGAGAGAGAAAATAACCCATCTAAGGTCATAAATAAGATAGTCATAACCAAAGTATAAATTGTTGCCTACTGGGATACGTCTCTGCCAAATCATATAAACTAACTAAGCGGTTGACTTAAAAATGTTTATTTTCCATTTATATATCCTGCACACATTATAGAATTCACAAAGGCTACAGCGAAATATGCATTACAGATATAAATACCCAAAGTAAAAACTTGAAATCATTTCAAAGGAACAAAATACTTATCAAGTGGAGACTACTTTTCTTTCTTTGAATTGGAATATTGCTAGTTGAAGGAAGGGTCACATGTTCCTTAGCCATGAACCTTTGGAACCCTAGTGCCTAGTTCATGGTGCAATTGTCAGTGGTGTCAATGAGAACATAATGTGCACTCCTCCCTCTACCTTCTCCTCTTTTTAGGAATTACTTTAACCCAAGTTTTATGATACAACTTTTTAGGGATTATAGAAGTAGTTAGTACACAAATGTGGCAGAAGTAACGTTAAGATCTAGGCATACACATATCAATGTACTCTTCATGTGCCTTAAAATTGAATTGATTGTAAAAATTTATAAATTAAACCAATCTTTGTACTGACTTCGTTCAGTGATTTTTTTCCTCTATTTTTTACCCTCCATTAATGTCTAAAGAAATACAATGAAGAAAATTGGGTCTGTTTTAAGGGGGCAAACTGAGGCCTTCTGCTCCATCTATGAAGTATTAACCATATAAAACACTTAGAAATATCTGAACATATGACTTAAGAGATAAATCAAGGTTATTATGACTCGTAGAATAGAGGCCAGGAAGGCCTGTAATTCTTTCCCAGTTCAAATGTGGATGTATGAAAACAATTGATACCTGCTTCCTCTCCTGTTTTCCAACAGAGTTTTCATGAGCTTGCACCTAATTAAAATTTGCTCTCAAAAAGTCAACATTTTTAAAGAATGGACCTCCCAAGGTAGTTCTGCTAGTACAAAATATTTATTACATTATGATTTTATGTAAAATATCTTTGTTTCTTTCAGATCTCTTATACACAAAGAAAATATGGCCAAATAATTGTTCAATTAATTTCTCTTTTGAGGATGATATATTGAAAAGTCTTCAGATGTTGTAAGCTTTCATGTGTAGGCTCTTAGTTACCAAAATTATCCATTCATTATGGAGGGTAAATATTACTTCTCCTGAACACAGTACCTCCAAAAACAGGCTGGAAAAGAACACAAGCAAATAACGAGGTCATGCTTTTGAAATATCTTCCTGTCAGACCGAGAGTGATGTAAAATCTCAGAATTTTAGATTTAGAA